>NW_023396857.1:1058829-1430936 GCF_011125445.2 Fundulus heteroclitus | reverse complement strand
TGTTCTCTCCAATATACAGCCTCCACATGCCAAAAGCATCAAAGAATATTCATTTCTGCCAAATGATGATGCAAAAATATAATTTTGCTCATACTTTCTACCCTTTTCTTAATCTGTTTTATAACTTACAGAAGCAGATTTTGGTTAATTCCCTGAATGCTCCAGGCCTCAAACTCCATATAGAGGATTGAGAGTTTATATAATTCACATGAGATCCAGTTGGTCTTTGCTAAATGCTCACTCAGTCAGATTATTAACAGTGTGTCAGAAACGCATTTAGCAGACGATATCAGCTGTTCTGGTCCTTCATTGACACAGAGTTAAACATTTAAATGTCAAATATAATTGTGTGTCAGACAGATAATGGGACTGAGAGATTCACTATATTGCCAAAGGTTTTTGCTCACCTGACATACTGATTAATTTCAGGTTTCCCAGCTACTTCCACGCCCATCCAGCAACAAAGAGTTCAGACTGTTAGGCTACGTTCACACTGCAGGTCTTGATGCTCAATTCCGATTTTTTTGTGAAATCAGATTTTTTTGCGTGGTCGTTCACATTTCCAAATATATGCGACTTGTATGTGATCTCCTTTGTGAACTGAATGCGTTCAGCCTAAGTGTCCCGCATGTGCACTCGAGGACGCGATGATGTCACACGTAGCAAAGCGTCCTCAATGTTTGCAGAAGTAAACATGGATTATAATGCTGGCGTGCATTTTGCGGTCATTAATTTATTTTCTAACCGGAGCTTTCCGTCCACTGACTGTTCTTCTCATTGTAGTCCGCTATGGGTGTCGTCTTTCTTCCAGTTTCTGCATAGCAGGACGCAGAATAGTGACGCTTGTCGAGTATCAATGACGTACAGGTGGGATAAATGCGACCCGGCCGTACAGACACAGGTCGCATTTGAAAAGATCAGATACGTATCAGATTCAGGACCACATATCCAAGTGGCCTGGGTCGCATTTGAAAAAATCTGATCTGTGTTGTTCAGACTGTCATAAAAAGATCAGATCCAGGTCGCACATGGGCAAAAAAAATCGGTATTGGGTCACTTCAGGCTGCAGTGTGAACGTAGCCTAAGAGAAAGAGCGGGTCGCTCTCAGGAGCTCAGTGAACTCTTGCTCGGTTTCCTGACAGGATGCCACCTGTGCAATAAGCTAAATTGTTAAACTGGCTATTAAATATTCACATTCATTACCATTTGTGCAAATGAATAAGCAAGAAAGTCCTGGGTTTGAATCCCAGACCGGCTCTTTCTGCATGGAGTTTGCATGTTCTTCCCATGGATGGGTGCAGTCCCGCTGGGTCCTTCCACGGTCTGAAAACATGTATAGATTTAAAGGTTTCTCTAAAAGAACTCTTAAGGGGTGTGTGTTTGCTGTGTTGGATGGGCAACCTGTGGAGGATGGACCCAGCCTCCATCTGCTGGAGATGGGCAGCAGCCCCCTGGAACCCTGCAAGGATAAGTGGGTTTAGACAATGAATGGAAGCAACATTCACTCCTCCTGAAAGAGCGTAGAGCCACAGTGGACAGTCGTCTGCATTGTAGATGGCTTTGCAGCAATCCCTCATACTGAGCATGCATGAAGCGACAGTGGAGAGGAAAACCCCCCTTTAACAGGGAGGAGAACCTCCAGCAGAACCAGAACCAGGCTCAGTGTGAACGCTCATCTGCCTCCACCCACTGGGGCTTAGAGGAGACAGAGCAGAGACACAGAAAGCTCAGAAGCTCACATTGACCCAGGAGTACTTTCTATGTTAGAGAAGACAGAGCAGAGACACAGAAAGCACAGAAGCTCACATTGACCCAGGAGTACTTTCTATGTTAGAGAAGACAGAGCAGAGACACAGAAAGCACAGAAGCTCACATTGACCCAGGAGTACTTTCTATGGTAGAGAAGACAGAGCAGAGACACAGAAAGCTCAGAAGCTCACATTGACCCAGGAGTACTTTCTATGTTAGAGAAGACAGAGCAGAGACACAGAAAGCACAGAAGCTCACATTGACCCAGGAGTACTTTCTATGTTAGAGAAGACAGAGCAGAGACACAGAAAGCACAGAAGCTCACATTGACCCAGGAGTACTTTCTATGTTAGAGAAGACAGAGCAGAGACACAGAATGCTCAGAAGCTCTTGTTGCACAGAGGACACCAACTTTCTGCAGAGTGGACAGCCACAGACTTCAATTTTATTTTTTATTTTTTTATTTTTTTTTTATTGTGGGTTTTAGATTAGCTCAATGATAGTGAGAAGAGAGCTTCTTGAAATGCATTTCCAGATCCAAGCTGCTTTATCCTAACTAGTGTTGCACCGATACCGATACCAGTATGGGGCGGGGCTCCGATCCAGCACTAAAATGGTGGCATCGGTATCGACGAGTACCAATAAATAGGCACTGATACCATTTTGATGTTTCTATGTCACGTGAACGCAGCCTTCTCTCTCCCGGCTAGTATTATACATGTTATATAAGTTCATGAAAGTTGCACTATTTTGGCATTTGAGAGCCAAAACTCAGAGTTTAAAAGAGATTTATTCAATTATTAATGTAATTTTACTGTTTTACTGTTGCACTACTATTATACATGTTATAATTTCACGAATGTTGCACTATTTTGGCCTTTGAGAGCCAAAAGTTTATTTAACTATTGTCATCCATTCCAGGTAGGAAATGAAAAGTTCTACTACCCTAAGTAGTATGCAGTTCTTCATATATACACACACACACATCAATTTCAAACAGATGGTGTCGGGATCTGGGCCAAAAAATGGCATCGACGTAACACTAATCCAAACCCTTCTTCACCAAGTGCAACGATAAAACAATGAAAAGACACATCTGCTGACCAGGAGAACAGTGCTTGCCTGACTGCATTTTGTAAAGCGTAAAGTTTGATGGAAGGAGGATTATGGTCGGTCCTTTAGCTTCAATAAAAGGAACTCCCAATGCTGCAGCAAACCAAGACATTCAGGACAATTTAACGCTCGGATCTTTGTAGCAACAGTTTAAGACCTTTCTGTTTCAACATACCTTTGGGATGAATTATGGAGGGGACTGTGATCCAGACCTTCTTATGTCTGACCTCACAATTCTGCTTTTAGAATAACAATCAAAGGTTCCCATGAATTCATCCCTAAATTTGGTGTAAATCCTTCCTGAAGCTGCTGCAGCTGCAAAGGATGATCTGAAATCATGATAAATCCGATGGATTAAGCCGGAGGTGCCACTCAAGAACACGTGTGTGTGTGAAGGCAGATGAGCGAAAGCTTTTGACAATGTAGTGGAAATACTTTGAAGACAGGACTTTGGATTATTACTCCTGATGGGATGGCCTCACTAAGCTCTCAGGTTCCCGTCCGGACCGACTCTCCAGTCTGTCACGCTTGTCCTTTTCCAGAAGGCAAGACCTTCAGAGACAGGATCCTCTTTGCTCTGAGTCTAAACAGCCTTTGAAGGCCATGCCGGATCTCTTTGGTGCGAACGCCGTAGATGATGGGATTGACCGTCGCTGGGATCAGGATGTACATGACACCCATCAGGGTGTTGATGCCCGTCGCTATGGGGATGTCCAGGCCGCCGGACAGGAAGGTGATGGTGCCCACCAGGTAGAAACACACCAAAACCATCAGATGGGTGCTGCAGGTGTGGAAGGCCTTCCGGCGGTCCTCGCTGGCCGCCGCCGCTTGCAGCACAACGCTCAGGATCTTCATGTAGGAGAAGAAGATGATGGGGATGTCCACCCCGACGAAGCAGATGATCACCGCCAAGCCGGCCGCGTGGTTCCTCTCTTTACTGGTGCAGGCCAGGCTGACCAGCGCCATGTGGTCACAGTAACAGTGCTGGATGGTGTTGGAGCCGCAGAACCTCAGAGAACCAGCCAGAACCACCAGTGTCGACATGATGGAGACGCTGCGCACGAGCGTGAAAAGAAGCAGTTTGAGGAACATGGACGAGTTCATGACGTCGGTGTAGTGCAGCGGCCTGCAGATGGCCACGTAGCGGTCCAGCGCCATGGCCAGCAGCAGCGTGGACTCCAGGGAGGACAGGAAGTGGGTGAAGAACATCTGGATGAGGCAGCCGGCCAGCGAGATATGGCTCCGGTTGAAGAGCAGGGTGAGGAGCATGTTGGGGAGGATGGTGGTGACCACCAGGATGTCCACAACGCACAGCATGCAGATGAGGACGTACATGGGGCTGTGCAGACGCTCCACCCTGCGGATAACGAACACCAGCAGTGAGTTTCCCAGCAGCACGCACAGGAAGCAGAGGAAGAACAGGAGCGCCAGAATCCAGCGGTGTTCCTGTAGCTCAGGGAAACATCTGAACTGGAAGCTGGTGTGGGAGAAGTTCCTCCAAGGAAGAGCCTCCAACATGGCCGCTTCACCTGGAGACAAGAAGAAGAGGACGGACAGATGTGAAGCAGACTGAATCAGCGCCCTCTGCTGGGCTCAGTTCCTCATTTTGTGGACGTGCTTATTGTTCCCACCATAGACATAATATAATAGTAGACGCGTCATTGGGCGGGTTCTGACTATGCTGCGATGCGTCAGAGCGTCCGCCATCTTAAATGTGGCAAATATGCAGTTACTCAGTCACTTAAACAGTATCAAAGGGACTTTAATCTCTGAATATACTTTGTATTCGTAGTATTTCTTTTTTGTAATATTACAAGTTTATTTTCGTATCCCTTTAGCTTCATTCTCCTGAATTTATTCTCCTAAAGAATAAAAATAATTAAAATAATCTAACCTGGCCCTATTACTCCAGGAGTGAAATAATTCTGCAAACTGTGATTATTCTGGAAATGTTCCCCCTTAATTCTCATAATATGATGTTTTTATCATAACATTATCACTTTTGTGTTTGTTAGTTTATTTTTACTTTAGGACTTTTTTTTCCTCATATTATTAATTTTACCTCTTTAATACTCATCCAAAAAGTCTGTTCCTAAAGGTTCACATGTGACACGGGTTTATGAAATAATGAAGACCACAATGTTTAGATTTAACAAATTTATCCTTATATTCATAACACATAAACACACACACATATATATATATATATATATATATATATATATATATATATATATATATATATATATATATATATATATATATATGCGTGTGTGTGTGTATTTATTGCAGCACAGGAGTGAGGCATCTTCTCTGATTCACGTTCACAATAACAGAACTCGACTTTTTTCTGCCACATACAATATGGCGGTGACGTTGACGTGCGAATCTGCGCCCTATGACGCGTCTACGTATATGATGTCTATGGTTCCCACACTAGAAGCGCTTCCCGCCATTTTGTGATTTATGCCCAGTTATTTATAATTTTACTCATATGGTAAATAAATATATAAATGTACCTCTATTGTTTGTATTATTTTAAAATTAACAATGTTTAAATTAGAATCTGTTCGATAGCAAAAACACAATTTATTTCTCTTGCATAATAACCTGTTAATAGACCAAATAAGCCATTAAAGATGCTTTTTATAGTCTCAGCTACCTGAGAAGAAAGGACTGATCAAACTACATCTCCCAGCATTCATAGTGGTGCCAGAGATCCTGCTGGAAGAACTGCTTCCTGTCTTGGTGCCAAGACGGTAAGGAAGCGCTTGTTCACGAGTGAACAACTTTAAACTTGTCAATTTAAAAACTTCTGAACCTTTGGAGCAGAAGTTTGAGAAAGACGACCCGTGTTCAGGAGAATGGTTACTGCCACACGGGATCCTGGGGACATTTTGTGGCTTTTTTTCCTAGTTTTATTAACAATAAATCATTTAAAGAATAAGAAACTCGGATCTGAAGATGTTAAAAACTGTTTTCGTTTGTGATTTAAGGCATTTGAGTGCAGATCCAGATGGCATGCAGCAGGTAGCTGAGGTTGCTGGTTCAACGCCCCAGTCTCAGGTAATTGGTTGAAGAAGTTGCTCCATTTATAGCCAAGCCTCACCTGGTACTAGTGTTACTGCTGATTGGAGAATCTTTTAGAAAAACATTTCTAGATTCTCTGGAAATATCGTCTCATCGTCTTCAAGCTCGTTAAGACGAGGAGAAGCTGAAAATCTTTTTACTGTAATTCCTGTAGGTTCTGAGATGGTTCTACCAATGTTTAACAGACAGTATCCATGTTTAGTCGCTATTTTGTGATTGCAAGCTTGTGTTAAGATATTAAATTGAAATTTTAACTTTTGTTTATCCTTAAAATATTTCTTCAAACAGCTGCTCAATACAAACTTCAGCCAGTGTTTAACCACGAATGAAACAATACAGTGTCAGGACTCAGACAGCAGGGCTGTGCAGCTCCCGGCCAGTCCTGCTATTTTCCCTTCACAGGTGTTCGTGGTTGACTGGTGGGCGGAGACGCACACCTGCGACTCATCCAGCAGCACTCGACTGACTACAAGAACAGCGTTCGAACAGCGAGAGGACGCCAGAGTGTTTTCGTTGCGGTATGCTTCAGCAGCCACGACCTCTCGCCAGTTCTTCCCTCGATGCTAAAGCTTTGTCTCTGTGTTTCCCTAAAGGTTACCTTCTCGAGCTCCAAGATCCCCTTCGTGACGCATCTGTTCCCTCGACCTCCTCCCGAGTCGAGCCCGGATCCAAGGCTCACTCCTACAACCTCCGGTTCCCCTCGCTGTTCAGGATCCCGGTGCCACGGTGCTGCTCGGACCTCCTCGCCCCGCTCAACGGCAACCCGAACACCTGCCATCAACATCAAGCTGAGTCCTTACACACACAACCCTCCCGGCCGCGTACTCTCGCACCTTGTGGTAAGCTTACGCTCTGTAGTTATCTCTGTTAGCCTATGCTAGCACTAACCACTTACCTTACTCCTAGAACGATCCGGTTCCCCGTTCCCGAGCCTGCCCGAGCCGTCACCTCGTTCCCCAGACCGTCCCACTGTCTCTGAGTTATCCTCCCGTCCGCAGACTGGTTCTGCTGTCTGAACCTCTCGAGTGAATAAAATTCTTAACTTATACCTGTGTAACCGAGTGTGATTCTGCATGTGGGCCCGACACCTTAAACCTAACATGACAGAAGAACACTCTGGCCACCAGTTCGACCCAGCAGACACACTCGGTGGGACCGTAGCGGCCCAGCAGGACCAAATTAGGGGGCTGGAATCCACCGTTCTGGGCCTGCAAGGCCAGTTGCAGAGTTTAGCCGGCCAGATTAGCCAGCTTACCGCTATGCTAAGCGCTAACCAGCAGCCTCCTGTTCCGGCTTCGCCCGGCCCCGCCCCTGAGCCTGTCGTCCCTCCTGCAACGTCATCACCCGGTACAGAAACCTCCTCCCCTTCTCCGGAGAAATTCTCCGGAGACAGCGGAGATTGTGGAGGATTTTTGTTTCAATGCACTTTAGTTTTTAACCGATCCCCGCGTTTATTTGCCCAAGACGAGGCTAAGATCACTTTTATTTTACGGTTACTTACGGGTCGCGCTCTTAGATGGGCTGAGGCACGTTTCCCTGACTGCCAACAGTTTGGTGTTACTTTTGATGAGTTTTTGGCTGAGTTTAAGATGATCTTCGCCGCAGAGGCAGACCAGGTTCAGGACTCCAGGCGACTGTTGGCTCTCCGACAGCGGGGTAGACGTTTGGCTGACTTTGCCATCGAGTTCCGCACACTGGCCGCCGCGGCTGGCTGGGAGCAGCGCGCGTTGAAGACTGTGTTCTTCCAGGCATTAGACGAATCCCTTAAGGACGAATTAAGCCGCCAAGAGGAACCAGCTACGCTCAATGAGTTTATCTCACTAGCTATCCGCCTAGACAATCGTCTCCGTTCCCGCTCAAAGAATCGCCCTCTCGGACCGCTCGCTCCTCGGCCACAGTACCACGAGCGAGACCTCCCTAGACCCGCTGATCCTCCGCTGCCGCCACCCGAACCCATGCAGTTGGGCAGGGTTCGGCTCACCCCTGAGGAAAGAGAGCAGCGCATGAGTTCAAGGCTGTGCTTGTATTGTGCCTCCGCTGCTCATTATGTTAGGAACTGCCCTGAACGGCCAAAAGATCAGGTCCGTCGGTAATAACGGAGGTACCGACGGACCAACCTAAGTTAACTTGTTCGTCTCCTCCGCGGCTTTGCCTAAAAGCAACCATTGTTTCTCCTCGAGCTACCCTTTCGTTATCCGCCCTAGTTGATTCAGGGTGTGATTTTAATTTGATTGACAGCTCTTTCGCCCGACGGGCGGGGCTGAAGATTTTTCCTCTCGATTCGCCACTTCATGTTTCGGCCTTAGATGGAGGAGATCTCCCGAGTATTTCCTACAGAACCCAGCCGTTTGAGTTAGTTATTTCTGGTAATCACAGAGAACGGCTTTCCTTTTTTGTTTTTCCCGTAAAACACGCCCCGTTGGTTCTCGGCGTCCCCTGGCTGCAACAGCACAATCCCCACATTAACTGGGTGGACCACCGGGTGGAGTCCTGGTCGTCTAACTGCCATGCAGTCTGTTTACAGTCTGCGGTCCCTTCTTGTCAGGCCCCGCCGCAGCCGCCCCTTCAGGCAGATCCTGAATCCCTAAGATCGGTGCCTGAGTGCTATCACGACCTCAGGCAGGTTTTCAGTAAATCACAAGCCTGCTCCTTGCCCCCGCATAGGCCCTACGATTGCGCTATAGATCTCCTGCCGGGTGCCCCGCTGCCGGCCAGCCGTCTCTATAATATTTCTCAGGCGGAGCGTCAGGCTCTAGAAAAGTATATTAAGGAGTCCCTGGCTGCCGGGCTTATCCAGACCTCTTCCTCGCCGTTAGGGGCAGGATTCTTTTTTGTTTCTAAGAAGGACGGTTCTCTACGTCCCTGTATTGATTATCGAGGTCTTAATGCTATTACGGTGAAGAATAGGTATCCCCTTCCCCTTCTCTCCTCGGCCCTTGAACCGGTTCAGTCAGCTACAGTCTTTTCCAAATTAGATCTACGTAACGCTTACCACTTGGTGCGGGTCCGCCGGGGGGACGAGTGGAAGACAGCCTTCAAGACTCCTTTGGGTCATTTTGAGTACCGAGTCATGCCTTTCGGCCTATGCAACGCCCCTGCCGTCTTCCAAGCCCTAGTGAATGACGTCCTCCGAGATTTCCTAAATGTGTTTGTGTTCGTCTATCTAGACGACATCCTTATTTATTCTCGTAACCTCTCTGAGCATCAACAACATGTGCGCCTAGTCCTCCAACGCCTGCTTGAGAACAAGTTATTTGTTAAGGCTGAAAAGTGTGAATTTCACAAGTCCTCAGTAACCTTCCTTGGTTTAATTCTAGAAGGAGGACGAGTTCGTTCGGACCCCGAAAAGATCAAGGCAGTCCTCGAATGGCCAGTCCCCGAAACCAGGAAGCAGCTCCAACGTTTCCTGGGGTTCGCCAACTTTTACAGGCGTTTCATCCGGGGTTATAGCCAGATCGCCGCTCCCCTTCACTCCCTCACCTCAGTCAAAGTACCCTACATATGGAATCCCCAAGCTGACTCAGCGTTCGCCGATCTCAAGAAGAGATTCTCTCAGGCCCCCGTCCTTGTTCACCCCGATCCGAAGAAGCAGTTCATCGTTGAGATTGACGCCTCCGATACGGGAGTCGGAGCAGTGCTTTCCCAGAATTCAGACCCAGACCATAAGCTACATCCCTGTGCCTTTTTCTCCCGACGCCTAACCCCAGCAGAACGAAACTACGACGTCGGGGACAGAGAGCTGCTCGCCATCAAGCTCGCCCTGGAGGAGTGGCGCCACTGGCTTGAGGGGTCCGAGCAGCCCGTTCACGTCTGGACCGACCATAAGAACCTGGCCTACATTCAAACAGCGAGGAGGCTAAACCCCAGGCAGGCCCGCTGGTCCCTCTTCTTTTCTCGGTTTAACTTGTCCATCTCATACCGCCCCGGTTCCAAGAACCTGAAACCAGACGCCCTGTCTCGCCTTCACTCTCCCCCCGACTCGGAGGAGGAACCAGCCACTATCATCCCTCCATCCTGTGTTTTTGGTGCCCTCCAGTGGGAGATCCAGGATTTGATTACTCAGGCTCTGCGGACTGAACCTGACCCCGGAACCGGACCTCCTGGCCGATTGTTTGTTCCCACTTCCGTCCGTCCCCGAGTCCTACAGTGGGCCCATTCTGAGAAGTTCTCCGCGCACCCTGGCATCCACCGTACCCACACGTTCATCTCCCGTCATTTTTGGTGGCCCTCCTTATCCCGTGACGTCAAGACCTTTGTCCTCTCTTGCCCCGTATGTGCACAGAACAAGCCATCTAACCGACCGCCTGCGGGTCTCCTACAGCCCTTACCCATACCTGAGCGCCCCTGGTCCCACATAGCCCTGGACTTTGTCACCGGTCTTCCCCCGTCCCAAGGAATGACAACCATTCTCACTATAATCGACCGTTTTTCTAAAGCCTGTCACCTAATCCCACTCCGAAAGCTTCCCTCAGCACTTCAAACGGCCCAGCTCCTGGTCAGACACGTTCTCCGCCTCCACGGAATTCCGCAGGAGGTTCTGTCTGACCGTGGTCCACAGTTTGTTTCTCGTGTGTGGAGGGAGTTTGCCGTGGCCCTGGGTGCCCGGTATACTTTAACCTCCGGTTATCACCCACAGACCAACGGTCAGACAGAACGTCTGAACCAGGAGCTGGAAACCGCCCTCCGTTGTCTCACTTCTCAGAACCCAACTGACTGGAGTAAGTTCCTCCCTTGGGTCGAATATGCGCACAATAGCCATGTTTCCTCAGCCACTGGTTTATCCCCCTTTGAAGTGTCTTTAGGTTATCAGCCTCCTCTACTCCCAGAAGACAACTCACGTATCACAGTCCCCTCAGTAAAGGACCATATCGCCCGTTGTAAGCAGTATTGGAACCAGACCATCCAAGCCCTCAAGAACACTGCCGAGACCAATCGCCGATTCGCTGACCGGAGGCGCGTCCCTGCCCCCAGTTACCATCCCGGTCAGCGAGTCTGGCTTTCCACCCGAGACCTCCCCTCCCGAGCAGCCTCCAAGAAGCTGTCCCCACGTTTCACCGGCCCTTACGAGATCATCTCCATTGTCAGCCCCACAACTGTCCGTCTCCGTCTCCCATCTCACTCCCGAGTTCATCCAACGTTCCACGTCTCTCAAATCAAGCCCGTCGTCTCCAGCTCCTTGTGCCCTCCGGCCGAACCCCCTCCACCCGCCCAGGACCATCATGGGCGCCGCATCCAGCGGATCGTGACCTCCCGTCGGCGTGGTAAGGGGTTTCAATACCTCGTGGACTGGGTTGGCCGCGGTCCCGAGGATCGGACATGGCTCGCCGGCTCCTCCATCCCGGATCAGTCTCTTATCGACTCCTTCCGTTCCTCCCGTCCCTCCTCGTCATCCTCGGAATCGCCAGGTGGCGATCCTTGAGGGGGGGGTGGTGTCAGGACTCAGACAGCAGGGCTGTGCAGCTCCCGGCCAGTCCTGCTATTTTCCCTTCACAGGTGTTCGTGGTTGACTGGTGGGCGGAGACGCACACCTGCGACTCATCCAGCAGCACTCGACTGACTACAAGAACAGCGTTCGAACAGCGAGAGGACGCCAGAGTGTTTTCGTTGCGGTATGCTTCAGCAGCCACGACCTCTCGCCAGTTCTTCCCTCGATGCTAAAGCTTTGTCTCTGTGTTTCCCTAAAGGTTACCTTCTCGAGCTCCAAGATCCCCTTCGTGACGCATCTGTTCCCTCGACCTCCTCCCGAGTCGAGCCCGGATCCAAGGCTCACTCCTACAACCTCCGGTTCCCCTCGCTGTTCAGGATCCCGGTGCCACGGTGCTGCTCGGACCTCCTCGCCCCGCTCAACGGCAACCCGAACACCTGCCATCAACATCAAGCTGAGTCCTTACACACACAACCCTCCCGGCCGCGTACTCTCGCACCTTGTGGTAAGCTTACGCTCTGTAGTTATCTCTGTTAGCCTATGCTAGCACTAACCACTTACCTTACTCCTAGAACGATCCGGTTCCCCGTTCCCGAGCCTGCCCGAGCCGTCACCTCGTTCCCCAGACCGTCCCACTGTCTCTGAGTTATCCTCCCGTCCGCAGACTGGTTCTGCTGTCTGAACCTCTCGAGTGAATAAAATTCTTAACTTATACCTGTGTAACCGAGTGTGATTCTGCATGTGGGCCCGACACCTTAAACCTAACATGACATACAGAACATTTAGTTTTAAATAAAGAGTCATTTAATGATAAATCCTGAATAATTAGGTCTTCAAATTAACAGAACAGCTTTTATTGTCTAAACCTTACAAGAACAGAACATCAACAACCTGTAAACAAGCAAACTTGGTGTGAAACATTAAAATCAAGAAATAGTTTTTTTTTTTATATGTTCTTTCAGTTAACATGAAGCTCAGATATTTTCTGTTTTATCAGACACACTTTATTAAAGAATTTAAAATTAATTTTTCGCTGCTGTTTAAACTGATGCGGTCCCAGTATCACCTGGAAATGAGATTTGGGTCAAATGTGACAAAATGATGTTTAAACTAAAGCAAAAAGTCAAAATAAAATGGAGGATTTACTGTGTTTCCTGGCTTAATTTGAATAATAAAAAGGATATGAAGCATTTCTTACTTCTTCTGGCTTCCAGTCATCCAGACGGTTCTGGTTTCAGGTGGTTGGTGATGCATTCACTGCTGAGAATAAAAAACAGACACATGAAACTCGATTACAAACAGAATCATCAACGATTTTACCACAAAATGCCTCGGACGTTCAGACACACAAAACAGGAGGAAAGCATAATTTATGTCTTTTTTTGTGAATCCTAATTAGTGACTAATCTGAAGGACTTGTAGCAAACTCTGGAATCGTTGTTCCTCTGTGATTCCAGTTCCTACATTGTACCGTTAGCACATTTCCCTTCACGTTTGAAAATATCTCCCAGAAGAGTTGGAGATGCACACGAAGAGAAAATATATGAATATTACGTGAAAAAATGTCTGAGTTGCAGGTATCTAAAAAAGTAGTTTTTGAAATATTAAATGTTGGCACTAAGTGCTGAAAAGTACATTTACTCCAAACTTTACCCATTTGTTTATCTTGATAGATGGAGTGCACAAACGGCGCCTCTGAGGTGGTGTAACCAACGATAAAATGAAAAACGACGTCTAAATTGGTGTTTTCAGTGAATGTGTAAGAACTGGACTCCAATCCAATGATAAAACCACAACCCTGTTTTCTTTGGCATTAATACATTTGTGATTGTTTCTTAGTTCTTAGGGTTTCTTGGTATAACCCCCCCACCCCCCAAAAAAAACCAACAAAAAATAAAAAACTGGAAGAGATTGCAAAAGAAGGAAAATAAAATTCCTGTTAACTTTTTGGAAAATTCACTTTATAACTCTATATTTAGCCAAACCCTGGAAGTGAAGCTGAAAGCTTAAGGCTTTGTAAAGCTTCTGGTATAAAATACAACATATCATCAGCATAAAGGGGAACTTTATGTTCCAGAATTACTTGAAGGGAACCTTATGAATCAGTATTTTGTCTAAAAGAAAATGGCTCAAAGAGCAGTGCAGAAAGGAACCAGAGGGAAGGGGCAGCCCCGTCTCGTTCCCCTCTGAAACTCCTGAGATATCGATGTTTCTGTGGACAGCAGCAACAGGAGGAGCATAAAGACTCAAAATTGACGATATAAAGTTAGACCCAAATCAGAAATTCACAAATGTGTAAAACAGCTTCCTGTTGTTACTTCAGATATGTCTTCGTTTCTGGGTGATGGATGCGACGATCTTCTGACCAAGCTCAGAAAACATAAAGAAGAAACTTCAAGTCCATCACAGGAAGTTAATACCTAACTCCTCGTCTAGAAGGGTGTCAATAAAACAGCGTCGCGTCTGAGCTGAAGGGACCAGACTTTAGATCCTTCTGAAGCTTTATTTAAAGCATCGGTATTAAAGGCGGCTGAGTTTGTGATTGTATCTTTATCTAAAACAAACTCTATTCTTTGTGCCAGACCAGTCAGCAGAACGTCTTTGAGCCACACAGACAAACCAGTGACTGAACAAAACCGCCACGTTTACAACAAAATTATCTTACAAAAATGAAAAAATTACTAACAAAAATAAAATAGATACATTTCTAATTTTATCCTTAAATAAAAAAACAAACATCCTAATAATCAATAATCACTGAAAACAAATAATATTCAAGTGAAAACTTCAAGTGATCCTTTTAAAAACTGCAGACCTGAATACGATCTTCCTCCATCAGGAATCTGATCAAATAAAGAAGTGAGTGAGCGGAGGACAGAGAAATACACACACCTCTGCAGGGTCTGTTAGGTTTCATCAAAATGTTCTGATAAGTCGAACTTTAACATAAAACTGAAACACTCGAGCAAACATGGAGTTCCTAAACCATAACCGGACATATCCAGGTTTACTCTCTGACTTCTGCTTAAATAACCTGAGTTAGTGTCAGAAAACGTTCAGAGGGCAACAGAAACGCTCCAAGAACCGAAAACGGAGTTAAAGTTCCTACCTGCTGCTGCAACGTCTCCTCTGCAGGACACTCAGCGTCTCTTCTCTGCTCGTCTTATAGCCAACGTCCAGACGTCCCACAGGACGGCTGACCCTGAAGGCAGCAGCGCTGTGATTGGCTCCAGCTGCTTCTGATCAAACCGACTCTCTAAGGGTTACATCTCCATGTTTGCTCTGAGGAGAAGATCTTCCTCCATAAATGGCGATCAGGTCAGGTGTTTCAGAAACTGTCCATCTCGTCAGTTTTCTTCCTGACATTGAATCAGGAGACGTCAGATTCGCTGCCCTGGTTCGTTGAAGCTAATTGGCCCAGAGGTCAGAGCAGCGGAGTGAAGTTTCCTCTGCGGAGGACGCTGGTGTTCGTTATCGGCTCTGCTTAATTAGCCTTTTCTGTCAGACTGCCGGGAGTCCCTGAGCTGCAGCTCTAACAAGATCTCTGCGCTGCTCGCTAACTCAATTACCAGAAGCAGCGCGCCTTGTTTCAAATTATCCTGCATCTGTGTTCCTCACCCTCTGAACCATGACCGGATGGTTCAGGAGCAAAGAGCAGGAGAGCAGCTTCAGCCTGAGCTCTGACAGGTTTCCTCCGTGTCGGATACTGGGATGTTACCTGATGATGGACCTGATGATGGACCTGATGATGGACCTGATGATGGACCTGATGATGGACCTGATGATGGACCTGATGATGGACCTGATGATGTTACCTGATGATGGACCTGATGATGGACCTGATGATGTTACCTGATGATGGACCTGATGATGTTACCTAATGATGGACCTGATGATGGACCTGATGATGGACCTGATGATGTTACCTGATGATGTTACCTGATGATGGACCTGATGATGGACCTGATGATGTTACCTGATGATGGACCTGATGATGTTACCTAATGATGGACCTGATGATGTTACCTGATGATGTTACCTGATGATGGACCTGATGATGGACCTGATGATGGACCTGATGATGTTACCTGATGATGTTACCTGATGATGTTACCTGATGATGGACCTGATGATGGACCTGATGATGGACCTGATGATGGACCTGATGATGGACCTGATGATGGACCTGATGATGGACCTGATGATGGACAGGCGTCAGGAGAACGACAGGCAGGAGATGTTTGTGGGACAACAATGAATCCAAGTCATCACAGATGGTGGAGAAACGGTAGATCAGACGGGATTAACCGGGCCTGCAGGAGGACTCGGTGCTGAGACTGCAGCTGAGGAAGGTTCATGATGATGGCCCAGATACGGGTCAGCGACCGTTACAGACCACAGAGGCTCCTCACAACTGAGACCTGAGTGGTTCTCTTTATGTTTGCATAGATTTCATTCAGCAGAAACATTTCTCTCTTTTAAATGGGATAACAACCTGTAATTATAAAGGTTTAATAAAAATGAAAATGGCATCACGACACAAGGAGTGAGGTGAAAACTACATGCTGACTACTAACTACCTGCAGCCACCAGCCCACTACATCACATAAGGTTAAACATTTAGTTTTATTGGAGCTGGGAAGGGTGTCTTACAGTTTTGTATTATTCTTTAGGATGTGTTCATTAAATGTACTTTTCGTTCCATCAGGGTTCTGTCAAATAGCAGACACTAACTGCTGTAGCGTGATTATTTTGTGTAGTATTCTGCTCTTTACTTTGGGCCTCCTGCTGCTCCACAGAGACTATGCATCAGTGCGTATAATAAGGTCCACAGGATCTTCACTGACCTCTACCTGACTGAACACCTGCAGAAACTGAAACATGCCTCACAAATATGGTGAACCTGCAGGAAACCTTCACCAAGGAGCTGAAGCTGTTTGTGGACGGCTGCATATTAAAGCCTGTGCAATAATAATAGGAATAATTCTCACCGTATGCTTTGGTTCATACCCATAAACTGCCGTCTTTTTGGCCGTCATGTTTTTAGAACAGCCCTGGGTTTAACAAGCTTCATTTTAATCATTCAAGTTTGTTTCAACCACAGACTTGCCTTACCAGAGCAAATTAGATATAAAGAAAACTCCATAAAGGTCAGAGTCGTTCCCAAGATGTTAATGTGATGACTGCATGGGCTCCATGTTCAGATTCGAGGTGCTTTCTTACTAAAACCTCTTTTTTGGTAGTGGCGGCTGGTGAAAAAAAATCTTGGTGGGGCTGGCCAATAGATTTCCCTGCCTAACCCAGTACATGCATTTAAATTAAAAGTCGGAAAATTACTACGATTCCACAGTAAGCATTTAATTAATAAAAAAACATTGTTCACAAAAGATTATTTTGGTGTTTTTGTCTTATTAATCCTTTTCACAGACTCATGCCAGAGGGTTTGCATACATTGTACATGTACGTATATTATTACAAAACAAACGTTTACGTCTTGACTTAAATATATATCCTAATTTTTTATTTATATAATGATTTAAGTTGAACAGGGACCAGTGCAAAATTAAGTTGTATTTACCGGAGATGAAGTGTAGACTGCAAATTCTGTCGTGGTATGATGGCTCCCCCAGTCCATTGGGAGTGTCTGCCTGCGCTCTTTTCATTGAAATTATCCATTTCTTAGATAATTAGAGCTGCAGCTCTAACGAGATCTCTGCGCTGCTCGCTAAGTCAATTATCAGAAGCAGCGTGCTTTGTCTCAAATCATCCTGCATCTGTGTTCCTCACCCTGTGAACCATGACCGGATGGTTCAGGAGCAAAGAGCAGGAGAGCAGCCCTGCAGCAGCTTCAGCCTGAGCTGAAGATTTCCCTGCCTAACCCAGTACATGCATTTAAATTAAAAGTCGGAAAATTACTTTACTAAAAAAAACATTGTTCACAAAGGATTATTTTGGTGGTTTTGTCTTATTAATCCTTTTCACAGACTCATGCCAGAGGGTTTGCATACATTGTACATGTACGTATATTATTATGAAATGAACGTTTAGGTCTTGACTTAAATATATATCCTAATTTTTTATTTATATAATGATTTAAGTTTCTTCTTTCTTCGTCCTTTGGTAAACGACAGAAATGTACATCCGACGATTTGGAATGCCTCTGTGTGCAACCGGGAGCACAGCAAGTCGTAGGCATTGTTTAGATTCCGAAAATAAACTAAAAGTACGCTCTAATTCACCCGTTTTGTCACGCTGGTAAGCGAAAACAGTGCTGTGTTTGCCGACTACCATGACCCGGATGTAGCTCGTGACGTCACGCGTGAAGTGCACCTATCACTGTGCAGCTAGGGCTACTTCTCCAGGAGCCCTAAACCCATTCATTTTGGCGATGCTGATTGGCCAAATATTTATAAATCTTCCCTAGCAACAGTATACGATTGGTTATTTTGCTACACCTGTAAGGCTCCTTGAATGACAGCCCCACAAGTGTAGAAGAAGAGAAATTATACGTTCTGTTGGTGGAAATGCACTGTTAAATGATTAGTAGAAGTGTTATATTAATTCTTATTACATGTAGCCACGTACTATTAAGTAAAAACTGACATTATTAATACTTTTAAAATCCAAACATATATTGACTTTTCCCCTACACATCTAGGGAGGGCAGCGCCCTAGCGCCCCCTATGGGCCAGCCGCCACTGGTCTTTGGGTTTTGAGCTGATTTGGCTCCGTTCATTAGCAGTTACCTTTGGGAAGATCCCGTTTAAAACAGCGACGTCAGATAAACACATTGATTTTTAGCAGAGTTTTAATCGCTTCTATCAGTAAATGTGAGTCTGACAACAAGCTTGGAGCGTTCAGCAACAATCAACAGTTCGAAGGGGCAAGCAAGACGACAACGTCCTGGAGATGTGTTGTCGGATCTCTGTGGTTCTGATGCCGTAGATGATGGGGTTGAAGCAGCCGGGAAGGAACAGGTACATGATGCTGACAAACAGTCGGCCAGCAGCTGGCAGACTGTTTCTGATCCGATACGACAAGAAAGCCGTGAGCACGAGGGTCAAACTGACGGCCATGACGATGATGTGAGTGATGCAGGTATGCAGAGCTTTAGCGTTGGCTTTACCGGAGCGCAGCACCGAGCAGAAAATCACTACGTAAGAAGTGGAGATGCAGAGGAAATCAAACACGGTGACCAGGAACACCGTCATCAACCCCACCAGGCTGTTGATGGCGGTGCTTCCACAGGCCAGCTCCACCAAAGCCATGTGCTCACAGATGCAGTGGTTTATCACGTCATGGAGGCAAAAGGACAATGTTCCTGCCAGAACCACCACCATCAAGATCATCACGAGGTTCCGGATCAGAACCGGGATCACGAACTTGAGGAATCCGGGCAAAGACATGTGATCATGGTAGGAAAGAGGCCTGCAGATGGCAAAGTATCGGTCCAATGCCATCCAGAACAACAGAGTGGACTGACACGTTCCCACAAAGTGAACAAAGAACATCTGAAGCAGGCAGGCGCTCAGAGAGATTCCCCTCAAGTTGAACAAGACGTTCAGCAGCAGGTTGGGGATGAGAAGCAGCGGCAGGCTCATGTCCACAGACGCCATGCAGGCGATGAGGATGTACATGGGCGAGTGGAGGCTTCTCTGGGAGATGACCACATAGATGAGCAGGGAGTTGGCAAACAGAGACACCATGAACAGGATGAAAAAGGGGATAGAAATGAAGGACTTCATGGCTCCGAGCTCGCTGAAGCCACTGAAGATGAAGTGTTTGTGTGAGGAGATGTTTTCCTTCAGTGGTTCCATCCTCGTCTTCTACCAAACCCTCCTGGACCAGAGCTCCAGGATCAGCCTGAAAAACAAACGAATAAGACAAATAAGTCATTAATCACGTCTCAGTGTTCTTCCATCCATCCATCCATCCACCTGCTGCCTGTTACTTCTCGCTCACCCAAACCACCTGGCTGAGTGAACAGAACCTGTCTGACATCCATTCCTCTCTCCAGAACCAACCTAATGGAGATCAGGTGACCCCTCCGTCTCATCCAGCACATATTGCTGTAGGTTTAATGATCACTCACACAGAGTCCAAACAGAACTTATATGTCAGGAAATTATCTGGGGTGTAATTTATAAAACTTTGTGTGGAATCCAGACTAAAAGCGTACGTACGCCCAAAAAAAGAAAATGGCGTTCACAAAAAACTCTGATTTATAAAACCATGCACACACACCAGCATTTCCCCTTATAGATCACAGCTGTACCTGAACATCTGGTTCCAGGTTCCTCCTCAGGTTTTGCCCTCATTCAACTATAAATGGTCGATGCAAAGCACCTCATGAATGTTGACGTGTGTTAAAAATGAAATCAGCTGATTGTTTTTTCATTCAAACACGCAGAAAAAGCAAAGAAACTGGGATAAAATTCAGAGAGAAGTTGATTAAATATGAAAATCAGAGGTTAAAGTACATATGATTAAAATACCCTGTTAATAAGTAAACTTGGTTGCTGTTTTAAACGTCGGATGAAAGCCGTGTTCATGTGAAATTCCTCTGAGAATGTGCGTTTAGATCGACCTTCAGAGGAGAGACGGAGGATAAAGGGTTAGTCATGGTGGCAAACCTGATAAAATGCAGATTTAACATGGCTTATAGGCATTCTTTTATTTATTTGAAATGTGCCTTATGTAGAGTTATGTGTCATTAGTACGAGCATGAATAACAGCGGGTGTTTGAATGCTGATGATGACGTCCATCTATGATTAAAGTCTGATATAGAGTGAAATTTAACTTCTAAGAGGAACAATGATGCAGTTTGGCTGCAATTCATCACTTCACCATCTACCAGTTTTCCCCGTCTCCCAAACAAGCATTCGCCTTTGTCAGAGCTGCGGTGAGAACTGCACATCTTCCCATCAAGTCTTTTTTTTTTTTATAGATCCCAACTGCGTTTTCTAAATGAGACCCCAGGTTTTTCTGACCTGCATGGACCAAGATTAACCCAGCAGCTTTAGTTGACTTGCATGATTCTAAGATAAATGAACACGCTGAGTTTTTTAAATGACTGTGAACCACCAATGGGCTGCAGATGTATCGACATGTTCCAGCAACGGTCGCCCATTCAGACCTAAAAACAAAAGCTTCCCTAAAAATGTTGGGGAGCTCGTGTGAGATGTCCTGCACACTCTATTTATTCTCTTTGGTTCTGACCCGCATCCTTTCCCACCACCAGTTGGTTTTAAGCTGACAGTTTAACTCTGTTGGAGCCAATTCCAGAACTTGAGGATCTTTTGTTCTGCATGTTTTAGATTTGTCCCTTTTCCAACACAGCCAACTCAAAAGATTAATTGCCATGAGCAAATAGGCAAAGTTCTGGAGAGGCCTGATAACACACCTTTCATTGGATGCAGGTGTGTAAAAGCAGGGACACGTCTGAAATATGCAGGAATTCAAGAACTAGACTCAAGGTTTATCTCCTATTACTTTTGATTCATACCTACAGTTGCAGTGTTTGGCCTTGACGTTGACTTTCTGCACTTCTTTCTATGGTTTCTGCACTTTGAAGGATAGATTTATGACTTCTGAGAAAGCAACAGATAAAGAACACAAAGAGCTAAAACTGATAACTGATCTGGAAGCTGTTCAAATCCAGACAGCATCCAGAAATGATCACAAAACACAGATTGATTGAACGCGTCATCAGATCTCATAAAGTGAGAAAATGAATGGGTTTAGAGTTTAAATCAGACTCATGTCTGAAATTCCTTAAAGCTTCTCTGCTTTAAAAAAACAAAACATTCTTTTATCCAAATCAGACGTCTGTGGTTTCACATTTCTGATTTACACAAGAAACACTGAAAAAAGTGGAAACCGGCCCAGACTGATAGATTCTGTGGAGAACGAGGAGCTGAAACATCAAACAAACCTTCAGGAACAGCAGGAGAAGCTGCTGTTTAACTTCCAGTCAACAGAGATCCTGAAATCACAACATTTAGAGTCAATCTGCTCTCAGATCAGCCGCCTTTCTTCTAGATGCTGCTGTCTCTGACACATAAAGAGAATAAATAGGCAACAGAAATGATTCGCTGGTTAAACTGGGAGTTAATGAAGCTTTGCTGACAGTCCAGCTCTGGATGTTTCACCTGCTGCTGGTTGTCGTTTGTCGTCTGTTCACCCAGCTGTGAACAGAAACCCGCTGACTCAGCACCTTTATTCCCTCTGTCAGAAGCTGCCATTGGCTGCAGGTCCATGCATCCCTGCAGACAGTCCATCAAAAGTTGCTTCAGTGCAGATTTTCCCACTTTATAATGTCCCTGTTCTTTTTTATAATACTTAAAGCTTTTCTTTCCTTTTTGGACACAGAGGAATAAAGAATTTCAGGTGTTATTTTGTCTGTTTCTTCCTGCAAACACATCTTCTGGTGTCCAACATGTCAGAATCCTCCTGGTCTTTATTTTAGTTTCTAATACAACATTCAATTCAATTCAATTCAATTCAATTTATTTATATAGCGCCAAATCATGAAACATGTCATCTCAAGGCACTTTACAAAGTCAAGTTCAATCATATTATACAGATTGGGTCAGATTATACAGATTGGTCAAAAATGTCCTATATAAGGAAACCAGTTGATTGCATCAAAGTCCCGACAAGCAGCATTCACTCCTGGGGAACCGTAGAGCCACAGGAAGAGTCATCTGCATTGTACATGGCTTTGCTGCAATCCCTCATACTGAGCAAGCATGAAGCGACAGTGGGAAGAAAAACCACCCATTAACGGGAAGGAAAAACCTCCGGCAGAACCGGGCTCAGTATGAACGGTCATCTGCCTCGACCGACTGGGGTTACAGAAGACAGAACAGAGACACAACAAGACAGACAAACAAGCACAGAAGCACACATTGATCTAGTAATCTGTTCTACATTAGATGGTAGTAGCGGGTGAGCCGTCTTCTCTGGATGATGTCACAGTTAACAGAACGCCAGACCAGGTGTACCTACTATGAAGAAAAAGAGAGAGAGCAAAAAGTTAAAAGCTGAAATGACGACAGTCATTTCAATGTAATACAATGCAAAACTGGAGAACAATAGACTGAAGAACAGTAGAAATCAGTAGAGTGAGAAAATTAGGCCCTGATGTCCTCCAGCAGCCTAAGCCTATAGCAGCATAACTATAGAGGTAGCTCAGGGTAACATGAGCCACTCTGACTAGAAGCTTTGTCACAAAGGAAAGTTTTAAGATTAGTCTTAAAAGTAGACGGGGTGTCTGCCTCACGGACCAAAACTGGGAGTTGGTTCCACAGGAGAGGAGCCTGATAGCTAAAGGATCTGCCTCCCATTCTACTTTTAGAGACTCTAGGAACCACCAGCAGACCTGCAGTCTGAGAGCGAAGTGCTCTGTTAGGAACATACGGGGTAATCAGAGCTCTGATATATGGTGGAGCTTGATTATTAAGGGCTTTATACGTTAGAAGGAGAATTTTAAATTCTATTCTTGATTTAACAGGAAGCCAATGAAGGGAAGCTAAAATTGGAGAAATATGATCCCTCTTGTTGATTTTCATCAGAACTCTTGCCGCAGCATTTTGAATCAGCTGAAGACTTCGAACTGCATTTTGTGGACTTCCTGATAGTAAAGAATTACAATAGTCCAGCCTTGAAGAAACAAATGCATGGACCAGTTTTTCAGCATCACTCCTGGACAGAATGTTTCTAATTTTGGCGATATTCCGGAGGTGAAAAAGGAAACTCTGGAAACCTGTTTAATATGGGATTTAAATGACATGTCTTGGTCGAAAACAACACCAAGATTTTTAACTTTATTACCAGAGGCCAAGTTAATGCCATCCAGATTAAGGGATTGATTAAGAACTTTATTTTTTGAAGACTCTGGCCCAAAGATTACAACTTCTGTCTTGTCAGAATTTAAATGCAGGAAATTTAAAGTCATCCAGCTTTTGATGTCATCAAGACATGACTGCAGTCGAAGTAACTGATTGGATTCATCAGGATTTATGGATAAATATAGCTGAGTATCATCAGCATAACAGTGGAAATTAATCCCATGCTGTCTGATAATTTTGCCAATCGGAAGCATATATATAGTAAATAGAATTGGTCCAAGGACTGAACCCTGTGGTACTCCACAAGTGACCCTAGAGTTTGAGGAAGATTTATTATTAACATGAACAAACTGGAATCTGTCCGACAGATAAGATTTAAACCAGCCTAATGCTTTTCCCTTAATCCCTACAGTATGCTCAAGTCTTTGTAGGAGAATATTGTGATCAACTGTATCAAATGCAGCACTGAGATCTAACAGGACAAGTATAGACACAAGTCCATTATCTGAGGCCATGAGAATATCATTAGTGACCTTCACCAGAGCTGTTTCAGTGCTATGATGAGCTCTGAAGCCTGACTGAAACTCCTCAAGTAGGTCATTACTTTGTAAATGTTCACATAGTTGATTAGCAACTACTTTCTCAAGAATTTTAGATAAGAAAAGAAGATTAGATATAGGTCTGTAATTTACTAACTCATCTTGATCAAGAGATGGTTTCTTAAGTAAAGGTTTAATAACAGCTACTTTAAAAGCCTGTGGTACATATCCATTTACCAAGGATACATTAATCATGTCTAAAATAGGACCACTGATCAGAGGGAATACCTCCTTAAACAACTTGGTTGGGATTGGGTCTAACATACAGGTAGAAGGTTTAGATGAAGCTAAAATTTTAGATAGCTCAGAAAGCTCTACTGCTTTTAAACAGTTCAGACACTGCGCAGGTTCTAAGGATTCCTCCAATGCTGCCTCACTTACTGAGGATGAGGTAATCATGTTTGGGAGGATGCCAATTATTTTATTTTTAATGGAATCAATTTTATTTATGAAGAATCCCATAAAATCATTACTGCTAAGAGCTAAGGGAATGGATGGATCAACAGAGCTGTGGCTCTGAGTAAGTTTGGCAACTGTACTGAAGAGAAATCTAGGATTATTCTTATTCTCCTCAATTAATGATGAAAAATATGCTGCTCTAGCTCTGCGAAGGGTCTTTTATACAACAATAGACTGTTCTTCCAGATTAGGTAGGATTCCTCTTGGTGTGTAGAGCGCCATTTTCTCTCCAATTTCCTAACATTGTGCTTCAAGGAACGCAGCTCTGAATTAAACCAAGGAGCCAGCTTCCTGTGAATAATCACCTTCTTTTTCAAGGGAGCTACATTGTCTAATGCAGAACGCAATGACGAAGTCATACCGTTTACAAAGACATCTATTTGTGAATTGGAAGAAACAACATTGCTGCTATCTGCAGGGCATTTCTGCAATACGGAGGATATTAAAAAGGGGACAGACTCTTTAAGTTTTGATACAGCATTATCCGATAAAGATCTACTATAATGGAACCCTCTTTTGGGGGTGGAGAACTCAGTTAGATTAAACTCAAATGTTATTAAAAAATGATCAGATAGGACAGGGTTGTGAGGAAATACTGTTAATTCTTCACAATCAATGCCATATGTCAGAACAAGGTCTAAAGTATGGAGCCGAGAGTGCGTCGGTTCATGCACATTTTGAGCAAAACCAATTGAATCTAGGATAGTTTTAAAGGCTACACTAAGGTTATCACATTCTGTGTCAACATGGATGTTAAAATCACCCACTATAATAGCCTTATCAGTATTTAACACCAAATCAGATAAGAAATCTGACAACTCATCCAAAAACTGAGTGTAAGGGCCTGGTGGACGATACAAAACAACAAACAGAAGAGGTTTTATTGCTTTGCAGCTTGGATGAGGGAAACTGAGGGTTAAATGTTCAAAAGAACTGTAATTATTAGTTGGCCTGGGACTAATTAATAAATCAGACTGAAAGATAGTTGCCACTCCTCCTCCTCTTCCCACAGATCTGGGAATGTGGAAATTTGAATAATTGGAGGGAGTTGACTCATTTATACTAACGTAGTCCTCTTGTAGCCAGGTTTCTGTGAGACAAAACAAATCAATCTGTTTATCAGAAATCAATTCGTTAACTAACAAAGTCTTTGGAGGGAGAGACCTTATATTTAATAGACCACATTTAATTGTTTTATTTTTAGGTTCAAGGTGAACCGTATTGATTTTTATTAGGTTTTTATGATTTGTTCCTTTTAGATAAGTTTTTGATCTGTTAAGTTTTGGCCGTGGGAAAGACACCGTCTCAATAGGATAATGGATGGGTAACAGTACAGAAGCTGCAGAGAGGTGTGTTAAACTACGGCTCTGCTTCCTGGTCTGGACCCTGGATTGTCAGCATTTAGGAGGACTAATAAATCCGGCCAGATTTCTAGAAAGAAGAGCTGCACCATCCAAAGTAGGATGGATGCCGTCTCTCCGGATCAGACCAGGTTTTCCCCAGAAAGTTCTCCAGTTATCAATGTAGCCCACGTCGTTTTCAGGACACCACCTAGACAACCAGCGGTTGAATGATGACATGCGGCTAAACATGTCATCACTGGTCAAATCAGGCAGGGGACCAGAGAAAATTACGGAGTCCGACATTGCTTTAGCAAACTCACACACCGAAGCAACACCAACTTTAGTGACCTCCGATCGGCGTGATCGGGTGTCATTACCGCCAGCGTGAATAACAATCTTACTGTATTTACGCTTATCCTTAGCCAGCAGTTTTAGGTAAGATTCTATGTCGCCCGTTCTGGCCCCTGGCAGGCATTTAACTATGGTCCCTGGTGTCTCTAGTGCCACGTTTCTGACTATTGAGCTCCCAATAACCAGGATCGGCTTCTCAGCGGGTGTGTCGCTGAGTGGGGAAAATTTATTTGAAACGCAGACGGGTTGGTGGTGAACTGGGGGCTGAAATCTAGAGCTATGCTTCCTACGAACTGTCACCCAGCCGGCCTGCTTACCCGGCTGCTCGGGTGCTTCTGGAGGACCACTAAGTGAACTAACGCTAGGTCTATGTGGCTCCGCGCTAGCAGAGGGGCGGCTATCAGCTGGTCTTTCCATAGCACGGAGCCGGGACTCTAATTCTGACACCCTCGCCTCCAAAGCTACAAAAACACTACATTTATTACAAGTACCATTATCACTAAAGGAGGCAGAGGAATAGCTAAACATCTGACACAGAGAGCAGGAGATAAGGGGAGACTTAGTCAGAGACGGAGAAGCTGAAGTAATAGTAGGAGAGGAAGCCATTGTGGAGCTAAAGCTAGGCTAGGCTAAAGCTAGGCTAGCGCCCTTCTACCACGCCAAGAGAGCAAACCGTGAAACACGAGGAGTTCCCAAGCGTGATGTGCAGCAACAGAAAATGTTTTAAAAGTGCTTATGTGTTAGAAACAGATGTTACAGCAAAGAGATTAAAGATAAAAGCGAGAGAATCTGGAGCAACAAACCGTTGCTCACGCAGTGAAAACAGGAAGTGATACAATACGCCTTACCGCAAACAGGAAGGTCATGAAACATCTCATCTTTGTTTGCCTATCTGTGGTGATAGTATTTCTTCTAAACTGCTGAATGTCCACTTAATGTTGATTTAATTAACGCCTCTCTGTCCTTTTAGCGGGTCCCTGTTGCCGTATTGACCCTAATATTCTGTCAAACTTAAGGCAGATATCTAAATGGCCCTTTCTTTCTAAAATACTAAAAAATATGTATTTTCCCCAATTAGAGGAGCAGCTACAGCGACGTGGAATACAGGAGAAATTTTGTTTTAGTTGTGAAGCACTTTAGTCACTCTATTGTGTGTAACAGTGGTATAAAAACACATTTATTGATTTATGTTTTTCATTGTCTCCAGTGAAACATCCAATTAGTTTAAGAACAATTCAGTTTATTTATATTAATATTCATGCACATGTTAACTATTTTGCTTGCTTGGTTTCCAGTGGTTTAAAAGACAGTAATTTATGTTAGAAACACTGAATTGACTGCCAGAGTGGAGGGCTCTGTTCTCTGGCTTTATTGGGTGGAGAATTAATTGGTTGATTGCAGCGGATTTCAGGTGGGTGTCTTTTAGGGGAAAGGCCACCAATATTTATGTACACTTTTGTTGATCAAAGCTGGTGCAAATAACTTAAAAACCCAAAGTGTTTGCATTCTGCAGATTAGTCCTAGACATACAGTCTGGTGAGAGAAACAGAAATTAAGAAATGTCTCCTCTGTCAAACCTAGCCTCAGAAACCTTGGTGTAATTTCTGTTTCTGCCGTGTCACTAGAGCGTCATTCTCACGATTAATCAAAAACTGCTTTTTCAGCTAAGAAATATTTCTAAGCTTTGAACTTTGGGGGTCAAAGGCTGAATTAAAGATGATTATTGATGCTTTTATTTAATCTTGTCTTGACTATTGTAACAACCTTTTTATATGTTTGAATAAGAAAGATCTTGGCCGTCTGCAGTCAGTGCAGAATCCTGCTGCAGGGCTTTTAACCAACACAAGAAAAAGACAGAACATTACCCCAGTTTGGCTTTATCTTTACGCTGTCGTCACTCTGTTCATTCTTTAAGAAGCAGCTGAACACCCACTTGTTTATAACTAGTTTTATGCTCTGATGCTGCATTTATGCAGTTTTATCTTTTTATTTTGTGTTGTTTTATGGTTATTTTTATTGTGAAGCACTTTGTGGTTTTATCCTGTGAAAGGTCAGGTGCCATATAAATAAAGTTTACTTACTTGCTATGGTTCAATCAAAAATAATAAAATTATGTCATGGTGCAGCCTTGCCTGCCGCACCATGGACATTTCAGGACATTTCAGGACATTTCATAATCATGAAAAATTATATTTCTGTTCATTGATATCCTTTATATTAATACAGTTGCTCTTCACTTTAACTTCTCCCTGGGCTTCCTCAGAGAAAACTTTCTCTTTCTTCTCATTCCTCAGCCAGTCAGTGAACAGCAGTTTGGTTCGTAACATTTCAGCCCTATATATATACAAATATATATATATATATATATATATATATATATATATATATATATATAAAGTAAATAATAATGATAATAGTAACAAAAAGGTGTGACATCAGTAAACAAACATTTGTTTATGTAAAAGCAGACTCCGTCTCCTCTTTTTCCCCCAAAGGCGCCACGTTGTGATTCCCATGAAACAGCTTTCTGAGCCACGTTTCAGGCAGCAGATCCATCCAGTGGGCATCAGGCCGGTGGGGTGAAGGTTAAGCAGAGTCTCTGACGCTGACGTGAGCACGCCTGCTCGTTGACCTTGTCATTTGAATTTGAGATAAAACGCTTTTTCTGTGAAAGTGATCACAGAATGTGGCAGAGAGAAGAATGAAGCAAAAACATGCAGAGTACAACAGAGCCATCAATGAACAATGATCCCAAACACAGCAGAAGATCTACAACAGAATGGCTGAAAAAGTAATTTATTGATGTGTGGAGAAATATACTTTTTATGAATAATTCACTGTTTTTAATGACAGACAAAACGACAGTGTCTTTAAAATATGTTGTCGGATTTCGGTGGTTCTGACACCGTAGACGATTGGGTTTATGCAGCTTGGAAGGAACAGGTACATGATACTGACAAGGACACGGGCAGTATTAGGGAGACTGTTTTTCATCCGGTACGACAAGAAAGCCGTGAGCACGAGGGTCAAACTGATGACCATGACGATGATGTGAGTGATGCAGGTATGCAGAGCTTTAGCGTTTGCTTTACCGGAGCGCAGAACCGAGCGGAAAATGATTATGTATGAAATGGAGATGCAGAGGAAATCAACCATAGTGATTAAGAAGACTCCTAATAACCCAACCAGACTGTTGATGGCGGTGCTTCCACAGGCCAGCTCCACTAAAGCCATGTGCTCACAGAAGCAGTGGTTTATCATATTCTTAAAGCAAAATGTTAATGTTCCTGCTAGAAGCACCACCACTGATACCAAGATTACATCCCTGATCAGAACTGGGATCACAAACTTGAGGAATCCAGGCAAAGACATGTGATCATGGTAGGAAAGGGGCCTGCAGATGGCAAAGTATCGGTCCAATGCCATCCAGACCAGAAGAGCAGACTGATAAGCTCCTAACATGTGAATCAGAAACATCTGAAGCAGGCAGGCGCTCAGAGAGATTCCCCTCAAGTTGAACAAGACGTTCAGCAGCAGGTTGGGGATGAGAAGCAGCGGCAGGCTCATGTCCACAGAGGCCATGCAGGCGATGAGGATGTACATGGGCGAGTGGAGGCTTCTCTGGGAGATGACCACATAGATGAGCAGGGAGTTGGCAAACAGAGACACCATGAACAGGATGAAAAAGGGGATAGAAATGAAGGACTTCATGGCTCCGAGCTCGCTGAAGCCACTGAAGATGAAGTGTTTGTGTGAGGAGATGTTTTCCTTCAGTGGTTCCATCCTCGTCTTCTACCAAACCCTCCTGGACCAGAGCTCCAAGATCAGCCTGAAAAACAAATGAATAAGACAAATAAGTCATTAATCATGTCTCAGTGTTTATCCATCCATTCATATATCCATAAAGCCCTTAATAATCAAGCTCCATCATATATCAGAGCTCTGATTACCCCGTATGTTCCTAACAGAGCACTTCGCTCTCAGACTGCAGGTCTGCTGCTGGTTCCTAGAGTCTCTAAAAGTAGAATGGGAGGCAGATCCTTTAGCTATCAGGCTCCTCTCCTGTAGAACCAACTCCCAGTTTTGGTCCGTGAGGCAGACACCCCGTCTACTTTTAAGACTAATCTTAAAACTTTCCTTTTTGACAAAGCTTATAGTTAGAGTGGCTCATGTTACCCTGAGCTATCTCTATAGTTATGCTGCTATAGACTTAGGGTTAGGGTTCAAATATGCTGAACAGAAAGACGTCTTTCCCCTGCTTCCACTAAAAAGGTGTATCAGACCTCCATGATGACGCCCCCTGTTTCTACACTAAAACTCAAGCCAGAGGAACCTGTAAGGAGAAAGGAGACGCACAAGTCTTGGGAGGTGGCAGACACAAACCGTTTGGATTTGTGTGCATGATTACTTGTGATTTGTTTGCACTGCCCACAGCTTCCTGTGTGTAAGGACCCATTAACAGCCTCTGAGCAAAGTCAGAGAGGACAAAAAACTAAAAAAACAAATGTAGAGAATTTTTATTTACACCAGATGATGACTGAAGTGCATAAAAGGGAACAATTTGATGGATATAACCCCTATATTTCAGTTAGTTCTATCTGAGCATTCACAGAAGGGTTTAAAGATGGTAGAAATGCCTTATCTTACCATAAACAACACATTTTACTCTATTATTTGACAGCAGAGGCCTATATATGAACAATAATTTCTAAAGGGACACTTTTAAACATATTCAAAAGATGAAGGAAAAGCATCTGGAAACCAGTGACATCTCATGTACAGTTAGCTGTCTCACTGACATGCCTGAAGTAAAATCTGAACCCCTGAACAATTGAGTTATTAATCGTAAATGATGGGTTACTTACAGCTGCTGTGCAGTGCTGTGAAAAAGTGGGTCAAAAAACCTGCAGAAATCTATAAGGAAGTAAATGATGCAGTGTTTTATTTCTGTAGAGCTTGCTAATTAAAATGTTCTGCAACAAAGTGTAGGAAAAACAGAAACAATATAATATAAGAAACAACTCATCAAAAATAAGAATGCTTCTATCTGACCTCATAGAGTATGAAACCATAATTTCTATCTTCAGGAAAGAGACTCCCAACACAAACATTTAAAATCCTTCTGTTGTCAGGAGAGCTAAGAATGAGGAGTTTAGACATCAGACAAACCTTAGAAAAAGCAGAAGTTATTCATTCCTCAGAGTTTGGTTTTGCATCAACAAATATGCTGAAAACAGAAATCAGAATATTCACTGATCGTGTTTTAGATGCTCAAATCCCTGAAACAAACAACAATTAGCAGACAACAAAGTTAGAACATCATTTAGAGGAGAAATGAACTGATGGTTAAACTGGGAGTCAACGTTATGCTCTGCTGGCTTTTCATCTCTGAATGTTTCACCTGTTGTTTATTGGAGTTTCTTACTGAACATGTCTTCTTCATCCAGCCGTGTGAACAGACACCCACTGGCTTGGCCCTTTTATATCTTCTGTCACACACAGCCATTGGTTGAAGGAAAGGTGGAGCACATCGCTGAATTATTACAACTCCAAATATGTAAATGTTGGGATACAAATGCCAAAAAAACAAAAAACAGCAGTAACTCTTAAATTTCCTTCAACTTTTATTTATAGTCTGTCAATACAGGTCTAATGTTTATTTTATCAGTGTCATTGCTTCTACAAATGTCCGCCACTTTTCTGTTTGTAGTTTTGTCCAAAGTAAGGGAAATAAAAATTTTCCTAAAGAGTAAGGGAACGTTGAATTTAAGTTTGAATTCTCAGGCTTTTTGTCTGAATTAATAAGAAGACGGATAAAATTTAAAATCTTAAAATTCCATGGACAACAAAAGTGATTTGGTTAAATTAAAGTTTTACTGCTATCTTAGAATCGGGTTGACCTAAAATGTCTACAGGTCTACTTACTCCCGGCTTCACACTCTCGATTTTCACATATCATGTGTAGCACAAAAAAGCAACATTACTTCCTTAGAACCCTTTCCTTTCATCACCGTTTAAATAACATTTTGTTAATACAGATCTCTAAGACACAATGCTGCAAAAGGTTTTACAGAAAATTATCTAATGCCATTTTCCTCGGTACTACAGTTGAGTACAGGAGACCTCACTAATCTCAGTTCTGCTACCTCACACTTGGAATGTCTTGTTAGTTATTAGAACTTCAGAACTGGACAATGCAAACCATTTGTATAAAGGCTGAGATGCATCGCTTACATTCGAACCTCCATGCTCTGACCAGATTTATTTTTCTGACACATTTGTTGCGTAGAGGGTCCCTTAAGGACCATCGGACTCACAAGACCCAATATTCATGTGAGAGTTTGTACTGGATCAACTACCTTTACATTCTTCATCCTTTTCAATACTTTCCTTACATCATCCACAAAGATAGCTTCTTCTGTTCTTTGTTCCTTCTAATTTTTCTTTATTCATCAAATCTTCAAAGTTTTCCCATCATACTTGTTGCATCTGTCAGTACATTTCCATGTCAATCCTTGATGACGCTAACCTTCCTCATCATCTCTGTTCCCAGCTCCATTGTGTCCATTGAAATCTGCAGCAATCACCACTCTCTCGCCTCTGGGGATAACCTTCATCACTTCATCTACTCCACTCCAAAATTTCTCCTTCTCCTCTAACTCACACCCCGCTTGTGGGACATAACCACTAACAACATTGAACATCACACCTACAGTTTCTAGCTTCAGACTCACCAGCCTGTCTGACTCTGTTTTCAACTCCAGAACATTCCTGACAAACTCATCCTTCAACATATCTCCCACACCATTTCTCTTTCCATCCACAGCATGGTGGAACAGCTTGAACCCTGCTTTTACGTTACTAGGCTTGATACATACCCACTTGGTCTCCTAAACGCACGGTATCTCCACCTTCCTCCTCCACATCATGTCAAGCATGTCATGATCTTGGCACTAGTGCTGGTCTGATTCACCACTTGACACACCTGTGCAGCTGCACCCCATTTTCATTAGCCTTCACCTGATTCACCTGGACCTCTGACTATTTAACCAGCTCTCAGACCAGTCACTAGTGCCAGATTATTACGAGCCACCGGTGTGTTTAATCCAGCGTTCCTGAATCCTGTCTGCCTGCCTGTAACCTGACCTGTTTCTGCCTCCTGATTCTCTGAGCCTGCCTAACCCCTGTTGGACCTGATTGTTGTGCTATCTGGATCTCTGACCTGCTTCTGTGCCCTGACTCTGCCCCCGGATTCTGTCTTGGATTTTCCCTGGATCTCATATCACCTGGCTCTGTCCCTAGATCTGCTCTCGGACTTTGGACTCTGGTTTTTTCCCCTGATTATCCTGCCTGTCTCTGCCATCACGGTTCTGACCTTGTGCCTGTCCTTTGACCACCAATTACCTGCCAGATCAAGCTGCCCTAATTGGACTCTGGATCACATTGGGCTTCACAAGTGACGTTACCCGCCAACAGGAGCCTTCACTCATCTTCCCAGCCTGTTTACGGATTGTGAAAAGTGGTTCCTGTCCCAGATGCTGATGATTCACCCTCGGCCTGCAGCAGTTTACTTCTCAATAACCTTTTTTTTAAACACTATCTGATCTTGTCTGGCTGAATTCTGGGTTCTCCGTTTCCAGTCATTACAAGGCAACTCTCTGGCTTTTCTTGTCATGGTCCCAACATTCAAAGTTTCTACTCTGTTTCCTAATCTCTTGCCTTTCCCCCTCTCTCTTTGCCTATGGACACATCTTCTTCTTGTTTGCTGACCAACAGTAACTAAATTTACACCTGTACCCTATCAATCACCAGTCCTGAGGATGGCTGATGTTAACCAGGGCCTCTACCAATCCAGTCTGGAGATCATGTCCTTCATGTGCATGTAAATGTGTCCAAGGTTTCACACTGGGTTCCTTTCCTGGATCAACCCTTTACATTTATCTAGGCTTGGGACTGATACAAATAAGACATATGACATTGTGCCCCTTTTACAGCTGCATTATTCAGAAAACCACAGTGAGAACCATTACTCTCGAATGGAGAAAACATAAACGATTGGTGCACCTTCCCAGGAGCTGCTGGCCTACCAAAATTACTCCAAGAGTTCATTAATAACTTATCCAGGTGAAAGAAGATCCCAGAACAACATGTCTAGCTCTGCAAACCTAATTTGCCTCAGTTAGAATCAGAGTTCTTGATTCATCAGTAAATGAGACAGGGAAACAATAGACCCCTTGCAACCACAAGACTCCGTTACCCAGAACCCCTTGCGTGGCGGCCATATTGGTTGGCACGCCATTTGACAAAATGACGAGTTCTCCAGGTATTTTTGTTCTTTAGATAACGAATCACAAGATCGTTTTAAGAGTAAGTTGATGGTTGATGGTATCAGACTGCCAGATCCACACAGCAAAAGCCTGAAGGGACAGAGCGAGTCTGTGAAATGCTGGCCAAGGGTTCCGTACCGCGACACAGCTGCTTTATAAACACGCAGGCCAGTACGGACAAGAGAGCACGAAAGCCCCTGAAACTACTGGACGGCTGCAATTATTTTATATCAGGAAAAAGGCTCCAGCAACCCCCGCGACGCCATGAGGGATTAGGCGGGTCAGAAAATGGATGGATGTTCAGACATGTTTGTGTAACAGCAGAAAGCAGAGAGGAAGACCCGCCAGGTAGGTTAAAAAAACATCACTCACTACGGATTATTTAGGTGTTTTTGTCTTGTTAAAATGGGTGGGGGTGTCGGCGACATTGCAGCGTAAACACAGAAGTACTAGCGCCCGTGAACGGGCGGAGGGGAGGTGGCGATCGCTACACGGGCCTGAGAGCCGCCGCTGTCTGAAGCAGCACCCGCTTCCTGCTGCTCCAGACAGCGGCTGCTACAGCAGCAACAGCGGCTTCTCCGGCCCGTGTAATGATCACTACAGCAGCCGCCGCAGCCGCCGCTGTCTGCTGCTTCGGAGAAGCGGCCCGTGTAGCGATCGCCACCTCCCCTCCGCCGCTATTTAAGTAGAACAATGAATAGAGCAGAATTAAGTTGTAATTTACCGGAGATGAAGCGTAGACTGCAAATTCTCTCATAGTATGATGCCCCCCCCCAGTCCATTGGGAGTGTCTGCCTGCGCTCTTTTCATTGAAAATATCGATTTCTTTCTTCGTCCTTCCTCCTTCGGTAAACGACAGAAACGTACATCCAACGATTTGGAATGCCTCTGTGTGCAACCGGGAGCACAACAAGTCGTAGGCATTGTTTAGATTCCATAAATAAACGAAGTAAAAGTACGCTCTAAATCACCCGTTTTGTCACGTAGTAGACAGGCTGTCAGGCTAGCGTGCCCACCAAGATGGAGGCGCGCACCCCCAATCACGTGACTGTGACGTCAGATGCAAGGGGTCTATTACCTCCATCGGAGAGTTTCCAGGCAAGAACTGCTGCTGACCCAAATAAACACAATGAGACGTCTCACATTTACCAAATACCATCTTCATGTTGTCAAAATGCTTTGGGTACTGAGATAAAAGTGATTCAGGAAGGAGGCTGTTTGGCCTTCACTTTGTGTCACTAACCTGCAGTGGACTCAAGTTTTGCAGCCAGACATTAATCCAAACTCCACCCCCAAATGCCTAAAAATCAACAAAATTAGAAATTAAAGGTTCTGTAGGTGAACAATCTTTGCAATTTTCAAATATGATTGAGATGCTATTGCATGCTTATATGTCAGTAGATTTATCCAATCTGAACTCTGACTGAGTTCTGCTGTCAAACTCAGTGCCACTTGCACGCACGCACGCACGCACGCACGCACGCACGCACGCACGCACGCACGCACGCACGCACGCACGCACGCACGCATGTTTACAATAAAACACATAGACACACACACACACACCGTCTCTACTCTGCTTTCTTCCCTTACTTTGCTGCTTTCTGTAGCTTTCTTAGAATTTTTAGTGATGAAGCTTGTTCCAGTGAAACTTTATCCTGAATAGAAACAATTCTCCCACTTTTGCTGTGGTTTAGAAAGGTCAAATCAGAGACCCTAAGTTGTAGGTTTGAGGAAGCATTAATGGAAAAAATTAAGCTTTGAATTTTTAGTGATTAAGCTCTTTCCAGTGAAACAATGAAACAAAACAAGTTATTCCATTTGTTGCTTTAGAAAGCTTGGACAAAATTACAAAATCCCCAAGAACACACTTATGTCATTTCTTATTATTAATAGAAAGAGTTAAGTCTTTCTGTATGTTTGTTAATATATGCAAGAGTTCTAGTCAAGGATTTGTTTAGTTTATTCCTTTGTTTTTGCTCTGTCTGTAATCTTATTCTGGACATGTACAGCACTTTGAATTGTCTTGTTTACTGAAACGTGCTGTATAAATAAACTTAACTTACATTATCTAGCCATTGAAGTATGTTTTTTATATGTGAGTTGATACATAACCGAATCCTCACAAATTGAGAATTTATTTATTGTTGAGGTGACATCTAGTACTTTGTTCTATTTGTCCTAGTTCTATGCAGGAATTAGCTTTCAGGACAGGACTTGGTTGCTTCCAGAACCCTGTTGCAAACCTCTGCTAAAAGTCACATGTATGAACATATATTTATACCTTTTTATCCAGCTTGTTAACAATGTTTGAAAATTGACGATGCATCTGCCTGTTGATCTGATGAAAAAACTAGACCAATACAGTTACTACGGTCTACTTTTATTACATTTGTAATACATATTAATTCCATAAATATAAAGGATACTGTAAACACAAGAGGAATGTAGTCGTTATGGGTCCCACGTGTTGCACACTTCAGTAATGCATCTGTGTATTCTATGTGTGTTTTTTTTAATTTGATCTTAGTTGACCGTTAACAGACATGAAAGCAGGAATTAATGTCTCTGGCCTTTAGCAGTTGATCTGTAACTGGATTGGCGTTGGCTTTCTGTGTTAGGTGGACTGAATGTGTTCAACATGCCCTCCTGTGGAAAACTGTAGGCACTACATACTTACTACCATACCCTCAGTCTAATGGGAGAAAAGGAGCTTGATGAGTGGTTGCTAATTTAAAAACATTTCCTAGAATAATGTCCTAAACAGTCTTCCACAGAAATGGAATAAAATAAACGCCTGGGCGTCTGCCACCATCTATCCACACTTTATTCTTTTACAGATGCTGAATGAGCATCAGGAGGATTAATACTGGGATGCTTGAATATGGGAGCCACACATCCCATACGCTCTGTTCCCAACCTTACGGATGAATCGTGCCAGGCCACGTTGTGTGCTCATCACATGCAGGTTGGCCATCCTGTGCATCCTGATGCAGTCAAAGAAACTCATCATGTCTGTGCAGGTCGCAGGATGAGATCTGACTGCAGGTAGAATTACAATGGGAAGGTACTGCTGATGTAAAAACATTGGTCAGGATTCAGGAGAGTATCCTGGGAATGAAGAAGATAGCAGGAAGCGCATGCTCAAAGTGACGAATGCCTCCAAGCTGCTGTTTTGTTCTTTTTTTTTTACTTACAGTAAAAGGGGGGGGGGGGGTCCTTTAGATAATGAAGGCCCACATCTAGGTTTCTTCATCTTCATCCATTAATAGGTGGTTCTTGGGAAACCCGTAGAAGGACCATCAGTATGTTCAAGGATTTCACAGGTCATTGTTGAACAACCTGTTCAAGACACTCACCACTCAGTTGGTGATCATAAATCCTTTGCTCTTCATCATTGATTTTTTTCTCTAGCATTTACATTTTTTGGCTGCTCCTCTGTGACCACAAAAGCCAAGTAGTGTTGGTTAGAATGTTAGACAGGAAACTATTAAGGAACCCCAAGGTACTTCAAGTTATTTATCAAAAGCAGAGAAGCTGGCGGCCATTTTGGCTCATTGGTGACAATTTTTTAAGTATTTATTTAAAATGTGACGACCTGAATGCAAACTTGTGTACTGGGTCTCCAACATTCAAGGGGTTAGCGAAGGCATGGTGAGCTTTTTAAAATTAGTTGCTGGTGGGGGTCTGTATTATCAAATTGTGGCTAAAGCAATCAGTGAAATGACAAAACGCATCCAGCACTGCATCCTGCTCAATTGCACCCAGTGATTTCCACTGAATAGCAGTTGATTTGATCAAAGATAGAACTATTTACAGCAAGACTTACCATCTGAAAATTATAGAACGATTAATCTGTCTGCAACGCCCCACCACATGGCCACAGAAAGCAAGGACCCAGCACCAATGTGTTTTAATTCTCCCGTCAACATTTTTCAATGCAAAACCAAATAAAAAAAACAGCATCTTTAATTGATCATTTAAGAAGACTTTGGTTCAGTTTGGACAAAATGTCTCCAGTTTGTCAGCGTCTTCTGCATTTGCTGTCTGATCTCAGTGGTTCTGATGCCGTAGATGATCGGGTTGAAGCAGCTGGGAAACAACAGATACATGGTGCTGAAGAAAACCCGGGTGGCTGCAGGGAGGCCGTTCTTAATCCGATATGAGAGAAAAGCAATAAGCGCCACTGTTAAACTGAGAGTGATCACTATTGCATGAGTGATGCAGGTGTGTAGGCCTTTGACGCTGGTGGTACTCGACCTCAACAGGGAGCGGAATATGAAAATGTAGGAGGCCGCAATAAACAAGAAGTCAAATACAGGGATGAGGAAGACGGCAATCAAACCTACAAGGTTGTTGATGTTGGTGCTCCCACAGGCCAGCTCCACCAAGGCCATGTGCTCACAGAAACAGTGGTTCATCACATTACTGCAGAACGACAGCTTTCCTGCCAAACTCACAAACAGAGTGATGAGCAGCATGTTTCTGACAGCGAGCGGGATGATAAACTTCAGGAATCTCTGCAGCGACATCAGTTCATGGTAGCAGAGAGGCGTGCAAATGGCAAAGTATCGGTCCAGAGCCATCCAGACCAGGAAGGTGGACTGAAAAGATCCAAAGAAGTGAATGAAGTGCATCTGAACCAGACAGCCAATCAGAGAGATCCCCTTCCAGTCAAACAGGAAGCTCAGCAGCATGTTGGGGACAAAGAACACTGGGAGGCAGAGATCAACACACGCCATGCCGGCGATGAGGATGCTCATGGGCTGATGAAGGCTTCTCTGAGAAATGACAACATACACCAGCAGGGAGTTGGCCAGCAGAGCCACGATGAACATGAGGAAGAACGGGACGAAGAGGACCGGCCTCAGTTCTCCGAGTTCTTGAAAACCAGTGAGGATGAAGTGCTTGTGTGAGGAGACGTTCTGCATCTTTCTACTGAATCCAGCCTGGTTACAGCTTTGATTCGGTCAGCCTGAAAACAGACAGAATAATTAAATCACCTTCAGTCTGAGGCTGTGAACAAATCAATTAGGTTTGTCTTTAGTTAACGACATGAAGACATAAAGATATGAAGGGTTGAACTTCAGAGAATTACATTTGAAGACAAAGCACAATGCTTTAGAGTCCAGAAGCTTAAAGTACATATTTATGATGCATAAAATCTGCGCAAATGAATAAATCTGTCACATGTCAGTAATATATGTCACCTGTAATATAGAATAATGTAGCAACATAGGTGGAAATGATGCTGTAGTTAAAGAGAAGATGTCCCATAACTGATGGAAGATCCAGAACAGGGTGAGTAATTCCAGTTCTCGGGGATGGTCACCAATTATTCACATTGTTTAATACCCTGTCTAACATATGAAAGAACCTGATCCATTTATTTAAATGAGATATATGATGCAGAAAAAACATCTAAATGGTCCTCCGGTTACTGATGATAAAACACAAGGCATGAGACCTCAGAAAGATCTACCAGGGAATGAGATAGATTGGTCGGCATATTTGACACATTTAACCAGAATCTACAAGATGTCCCAAAGCACCTGACATGTGACCCTTTTTGGATTTCCATACATTTATCTCTCACTCTCATGTTACACAGTTAGTGTCTTAAAGTAAAAGATCAATAATCACACCAACTGAGAAGGAATTTAGAGGTCTGCTTTTTCAGAACTAAAGTATCTAGAAATCCTTATAAAGAGATGTGATAAATAGTAGTTCCTGTATTCAAAAAGCAGAATAGAAAAAACAAGTCAATACCATGAAATATTTACTATACTAAAAACACAAAACCTAGTTTTACAGTAAATGCACACAATAGTTTAAGCAGGAGATGGAGAACATTTCACTACAGGAAGATCTTCTGACTGTGTAGAAAGTTTGGAAAAACCCATCAGCATCTTTAAAACCTAACAGATATAAGAGCTGGGAATGGGACCTGGCAGATCAGCTGTGTAGCAAAGATACCTACAGGTTGCTGGAACAGTGAGAAGATCTGTTAGTGGTTAACCTCCGATGCTGCATCTTTATAGTCTCGATGTGACTCTGCTGGAAGCTCAAATCCCCAGAGAGATGCACTGCTGCAGAGAAACTACACAGCAAAGGCTTCAAATGCACAAGAAGCATTGAAATCCAATGAAAAGCTTCCTTATGATGCTGTAACAAGTCCCATAACTGAGTCTGATTAACAGGAACTGTTGTCTGTCTGTCTGTCTGTCTGTCTGTCTTTCTTTCTTTCTTTCTTTCTTTCTTTCTTTCTTTCTTTCTTTCTTTCTTTCTTTCTTTCTTTCTTTCTTTTATCCAGGATCATCTTGGTAGTTGGGCAGTCGTCTGCATTGTTGATGGCTTTGCAGCAATCCCTCATACTGACATGCATGAAGCGACAGTGGAGAGGAAAACTCCCCTTTAACAGGGAGGAGAACCTCCAGCAGAACCAGAACCAGGCTCAGTGTGAACGCTCATCTGCCTCCACCCACTGGGGCTTAGAGAAGACAGAGCAGAGACACAGAAAGCACAGAAGCTCACATTGACCCAGGAGTACTTTCTATGGTAGAGAAGACAGAGCAGAGACACAGAAAGCACAGAAGCTCACATTGACCCAGGAGTACTTTCTATGTTAGAGAAGACAGAGCAGAGACACAGAAAGCTCAGAAGCTCACATTGACCCAGGAGTACTTTCTATGGTAGAGAAGACAGAGCAGAGACACAGAAAGCTCAGAAGCTCACATTGACCCAGGAGTACTTTCTATGTTAGAGAAGACAGAGCAGAGACACAGAAAGCACAGAAGCTCACATTAACCCAGGAGTACTTTCTATGTTAGATGGTAATAGAGGATGATCTGCCTCCCCTGATGATGTCACAGCTAACAGAACACCAGACCAGGTGTACCTTCTATGAAGAGATAAATGACAGAGAACAAAAAGTTAAAAGCTGGAATAACAACAAACAATGCAGACTGGAGAGCAGTAGGAGAACTCAGCAGAGAGAGAGAAATAGACCCTGATGTCCTCCAGCAGCCTAAGCCTATAGCAGCATAACTATAGAGGTAGCTCAGGGTAACATGAGCCACTCTGACTAGAAGTTTTGTCACAAAGGAAAGTTTTAAGATTAGTCTTAAAAGTAGACGGGGTGTCTGCCTCACGGACCAAAACTGGGAGTTGGTTCCACAGGAGAGGAGCCTGATAGCTAAAGGATCTGCCTCCCATTCTACTTTTAGAGACTCTAGGAACCACCAGCAGACCTGCAGTCTGAGAGCGAAGTGCTCTGTTAGGAACATACGGGGTAATCAGAGCTCTGATATATGATGGAGCTTGATTATTAAGGGCTTTATACGTTAGAAGGAGAATTTTAAATTCTATTCTTGATTTAACAGGAAGCCAATGAAGGGAAGCTAAAATGGGAGAAATATGATCCCTCTTGTTGATTTTCATCAGAACTCTTGCTGCAGCATTTTGGATCAGCTGAAGGCTTTGAACTGCATTTTGTGGACTTCCTGATAGTAAAGAATTACAATAGTCCAGCCTGGAAGTAACAAATGCATATATATATATATATATATATATATATATATATATATATATATATATATATATATATATATATAGTAAAGAGAATTGGTCCAAGGACTGAACCCTGTGGTACTTCACAAGTGACCCTAGAGTTTGAAGCAGATTTTTTATTATTAACATGAACAAACTGGAATCTGTCAGACAGATAAGATTTAAACCAGCCTAATGCTTTCCCCTTAATCCCTACAGTATGTTCAAGTCTTTGTAGGAGAATATCGTGATCAACTGTATCAAATGCAGCACTGAGATCTAACAGGACAAGTACAGACACAAGTCCATTATCTGAGGCCATGAGAATATCATTAGTGACCTTCACCAGAGCTGTTTCAGTGCTATGATGAGCTCTAAAGCCTGACTGAAACTCTTCAAATTGGTCATTACTTTGTAAATGTTCACATACTTCCTGTGAATAATCACCTGCTTTTTCAAGGGGGCTACATTGTCTAATGCAAAACGCAACGAGGAAGTAACATCATCAACGAAAGCATCAATTTGTGAAGGGGAAGAAACAACATTGCTGCCATTTGTGATACTGAGGTAATTAAAAGGTGGACAGACTCTTTATCCCAGGTCCTTAGGTCCTACATTGCAGGACCTAAACAGGGAGCTAAACATTGCCACCATCATGGCCCAGCAGAGGATGTACTTCCTGCTCCAGCTCAGGAATCTCAACCTGCCAGGAGGAGCTGATCCACTTCTACACAGTCATCACCCAGTCTGTGCTCTGACATCCATTCAGGACCAGTACATCTTCAAAGTCAGGAAACAGGCCAGAAACATCACTGCAGATCCATCACCCCCCCCCCAGCCACATCATGTTCCAACTTATTTATAATGTGATCATGTGTTTTCCGTACTGTTGACTGTGTTTGATTTTTACTACTGCATTATTGTGTTATTGTATTACTGTATAAGCGTATCGTGAGCGTTGTACAATCCAGAGTCAGTTTCCTTGTTTATGTTCACATACCTGGCAGATACAGCTGATTCTGATTCTGAAATGGTTAAGGTGCTCATGGGATTCAGTGGAGACAGCATCAATGAGGCCTGTTCAGGGAACCTGGCCTCGCTCCGGCTGAGTGCTGACTTGGTGAAGTTGTGTAAAGCTGCTGTCATACCGTATCAGATTAATACTGTGGATAAGAAAGATCTCTGTCTCATTCAACAAATCATGAAAGCTGGGAGATGTGGATCCATGATGGTGATTAGGGGGGAAAAGGCTTTATCCTCCTCTGGTGTTTTGGACTGACTGTCCATTTTATGTCACAACTCTATAATTCCTGATCCATCAACCAAACTGGAGAAAGTTTAGGACAACACAAAGGCCAGTCCAGCAGATGTACCCTCCTCTTCCTCAGCTTTAGAGTGTGTTTGGAAAGAGCTTCTCCAGAGAATGAATGTGTTTTTTGAAAGTAGGAAATGTTAAACTGTCTGCTGGATTTTCCTGCATGAAAGCTGCCATCACAGACGTGGAAATGAGCCCATACCTTGATACCACCGCATACCAGAGCTGAGTGCTCTGGTCAAGTAGTGAAAGCATCAGTTTACTTAAGTAGAAGTAAATAGTTTCTTTAAAAAAATCGTTTTTAAAGCAATATTTGGGGAAATGACAACACAAGCACTGAGTAACAGCTTGGTCACAATGTCATAGGTTTTGTAGAAGGGCTGCTGTGGTTTTATTTTAACCTGCATCCATGATTTTCATTTAATAAGTAATTAAACAGCTGAAATATATTAAAATGGCCCAATGTTTCCACTCTGAGCTGCAGGGTGGTGTCAGAGTCACAGTTGGAGGTCATCAGTGTGGTTGCATCATGCTTGCTGTTGTCGCAGCAGTAATGAGCCCCGGCGGAGTTGACACGGTGCCCAGAGGACAACTCTGTGTGGACGTTTGGACACAGGACAATTAGTGCACGCAGCAATAGGAGAGGCCAGGGGAGGATGCATGGTTACTGCCAGGCAGCTTCAGCAGGCTGCTTTGGAAATAACAGCAGCAAAGAAAGGACAAAGTTTACGTAATCAGATAAATGTTGTAAATAATCAAATACATTTTTTAAAATGGTATTATTTTTAGCGATATAATCTACAGATTGGTATTCTTTTGTTGAATGGCTCCTCACCTATAAATTATTATGTAAATCCTGATTCAGTCACCTTTATGGATCCCAGTTTAAAAATAACCTTTTAGTGTTTCTGTCCAAACTGGAAGCTGGACTTTCAGAAACTCTCTCATGTAATTTTAGTCAATATATCTTTATACAATAACAATGCAACTTTTTGGGGGATTTTAAGCCTAAAGGAGCAGGAGAAGATTGTCTAATAAAAAAGAATGAGAAAACAGTTTCTTATAGTTATAAAACTTTAGGTTGAATCATTGCTGGATTCATTTGTTGGGTTTTTTTTTTTTTTTCCCAGTGTCCTGTCTAGCAATGTGGCAATAAAAATTGATATCTTGGAGGATCAAGTGGAGCAAACAGCTTTCGCCATAATGCTCCGCTTGATTTGTGCGTGTAAATAGCTTTATTGTGATTCCTGCAGGGAGAATTTCAAATTATATGGACACTACAATGGGAAAGTAGGAGAGTAAAAGAAAAACAAGAAGAGAAAAAAAAAGAGAAAGAAGAGGTGAAAGAAAGAAGAGATGAAAGGAAGAGAATGATAAAACTTCCTCTGTCTGCTCCATCACCTGGAAAGAGACACAAAAAGAACAGCACAACCAACAGACATAAAGCAACAGATACAATCGTGTAACACCTTGATACCATTGCTAAATCATATGTATTATTATTTAAGCTGACATGTGTAATGTGATACCTAAAAAAAAAAAAAAAGTAAAAGAAAGTAAATAAATTATAGCCTTTCTGTATATAAGTGAACATTTAATACCTGGGACCCAGCACCTGTGGGAGATTGTGAGAGTGCACTAGTTTAGGTGAAAATTATCCAGAAGGAAATGGCTTGATAGTGATTGTGGAGAACCGAAGACCCACCTTCCCCGAGCACAGAGGCAGGGGTCAGGGGACCCATAACCCCGGACTCCCAAAGGGGCCCCCAAAGCAGTGCGCCCGAGAGGGGCCTTCACAGGAAATCTACAACCCCCCCCCTGAGGAAAGAGGAGAGACGACCCCGAGGAAATCCCCCAGCCACCGCAATGCCGACGCCCTCAAGAGCCGCGGGGACGAGCCCGTGGGCTCCGCCGGCAGCCGGCCGCGCTGAAGTGGTCCTGGCCATGGGCCCCGGGGGCCAGAGGCCCCAGGGGCGCCCCGCCCCCGCGGCAGGGGCCCCGGCCGCCCCCCGGGGGGCCAGGCCCCGCGAAGCCACCGCCGGGAATGGGCCGGCGCCCACCCGGGAACCCGCCCCAAACCCGAGGACCGTCAACGCGCCAGAGGGTCAAGGCGCCCGCCAACGCAGCGGAGGAGGGCAGGACGTGGGGGGATGGGCTCCACACCTAGCGGAGACTTGAGATGATCTTGGGAGAGGGAGCGGACCGAACCCAAACCTGGAAAAAAAAAAAAAAAAAAAAAAAAAAAACCTCATTCACACCATCCCTCCCTTGTGCCCCACTCGCCGCACACAGACACCAAAAAAAAAATATATATAAATAAAATAAAAAATAAATTAAAAAAAAGGACGCTTTACACACATTCCCACATAGCATTCACATCCAAAAATCCCAAGTGGGGGGGGGGGGTCACCACAATTCAACAATACGACTGCCTGTGCCCGACCCCCGGCCCCGCCCCCGGACCAGGCGCCCCCCGGACCAGGCCCCCCAAAGAGGGGGGGCCGACACGACCCGTACGGGCCATCCGACCAGAGCCCCCCATCACCCACTATATACCTAATAAACCCCCTCCCACCCCGACCTTACCCTAGCCACCCCTGCCCCCCATCCCTTCCTGGGGAGAGCAGAGGCGTCAGCCCCAGATCCGGTAAGCCGCTGGCCAGCCGCAACAGCCCCCCACCAAGACCCCGTACCCAGTGGCCCGCACCTCCTCCAGGCCCCAGACTCCGTGCCGCGATCGGAGATCGGGGGTGTGCAAAAGACCCCCGATCCTCCCTACGCCCGCTCAGATGTTGTGTTGTTGCATGTTGTTCTCAGGTGTGTTTAAAACTGGGAGCACCGAAGGGGGTGCACGGCACAGCCCACCCCCCCTCCGGAAGGGAGCTGGTGCCAGCGCCCCCCCTCCAAGCAACTACCCAGAAGAACCCTCAATGTCTAAATGCGAGAGGGGGTGAAGGGAGCCGCCCGGGGCGAGGCTCACACAACATAAGCCCCCCCCCCAGACGTCTTCCCCCCACCCCCCCCCCCCCCCATATCGTGGCCTACATGGATGTGCGTTGTGAAAATGTTTGGAGTGAAAGTGTCTAAAATGCATGATAAAATTGGGGAGAGGGACGTCACCAAAAGGTGGAAACCTCCAGTAACGCCCTCTCCCCAAGGACCTACATGTGTGGCGGCGTGATGGAGCAGGCAGAGGGAGGAGTCCGGGGATGGGGAGCAAAGGACTGGGGAGCCAACCCAGGGAGCCAGCTCCCCTACTGACTCCAATAGGCACCCCCGCTCCCCGAAAGCCCCACCCGGAGAAAGGGGCCCCTCCAGCGGCACCACCATAGCCCGGGGGCTGGGGAGAGGCCGCAGGGCCCGCCAGCCAACCACCCACCAGGACCAACACCTCTACCTCCCCCAGCCCACCCCCCATGCCTACTGTATTTAACCCCCCCCCAAAAAAAAAAAATAAAAAAAAAAATAAATAAAAAATAATAATAATAATAATAATAATAATAATAATAATTAAGTAAATAAATTAATAAGATGGGGGACCCTGGCCAGCCAGCCCACACGAGCCATCCCAAACCCCACCCCCCAGGTGAGACCCGCACCGGGAGACTACACGGACCAGGACCGGGACAGGGGACACAAGCCCACCAGAACGTCCACCAACCCCCCACACCACCCGTAGATTTAAACCCTCCCCAACACTAACATTCAAACATCTCACCATACATTCGACACTAGACATCCAGGCTGGGTAAGTCACTACTCCCCCTCCCTCCCCTCCCCCCACTAGCAGAATGCCAACCCAAAGAAGGGGAAGAGCATCTGCCCTGAGATGTTAATGACCATGCCCCCCTACCAGGGACCCCAGGCCCCCAGACCCACCCAGGACCCGCCCAGCGACAGCACAGCTACCAGGTCAGTAACCCACGTCCGTCCCCGCGTAGCTCCCCAAGAGCGCCGCAAGCGGTGCTGTGGGCCACCCGTAGGCCTCCCAAGCTCCTCCCATATGGGGGCAACAGACCCTGGAGTCAGACCCACCAAGCGCCCCACTCCAAGTGCCCCCAGAGTCCCAGGAACCCCTCCACCCAGCCACTGCGCCCTGCAGGAAGCAACCCACCACCCCCCATTCCACTAAGTGATAGTGCTAATCAAAGGAGCCCAAAGAGATCGAACAGATGTGGATGCAGATGCTGTCTCAAGATTAATATGATCCAACAAAAGATCTCTATATTGATTGATACTGAGATTCTCCTTACTTTTCCAATTCATAAGGATAGTTTTCTTTGCGATACATAGTGCAGTGAAAACCATGTAAACTATTTTATTCCCCAGAGGGCTTTCCTCAAAATTACCAAGCAAGCAAACTGATGGGGAAGGTGTAATTTTACAGCTCAAGCACTTTGATAAGTCCTTACATATCTGTGTCCAGAACCTCTGGACTGGTGTGCATAACCATAACGCATGAATATATTTATTAGGATGATTGCCTATGCAGTGTGGACAGATATTAGATTGTGCCAGACCCATCTTGAATAATCTTTGTCCTGTGTAGTGTACTCTGTGAAGGATTTTGTATTGTATTAGTTGTAAGTTGGTGTTACTAGTCAATTTGAAAGTTCTTATACATATCTGAGCCCAGAAGTCTTGTTCAAAGTTGACTGATAGATCCTCTTCCCATTTCGTAATAGGAAGAGATATTGAATCATCTATTTTAGTCAGTGTCCTGTATGATTTAGACAGTAGTTTGGGGGGGGGGGGGGTTTAAATCTAGGAACTCTAATATATTACTTGGAATTTGTAAACCACCTTTAATATGCTTAAATTTTTTTCTAATTATAGATTTAAGTTGTTCATATTCCAAAAATTTATTTTTACTAATGCCATATTGCATATTTAGTTTGGAAAAATTGATGAACTCAGTTCCATCAAGTAAATGTTCCAGATATTCAATACCTTTATTCTTCCAGTATGTAAAGTTTATCATATTATTATTTTGTAGGATGTCAGGGTTGTTCCAGATGGGTGTACGACTGCATTGGATAAGTGACGACTTTGTCATTTTAAGAAACTCCCACCATGCTGTCAGAGTAGAGCTGATATTGATATTTTTAAAGCATGTATGCCGTTTTATATTTGAGCTAATAAACGGCAAATCTGAAATCATGATATTATTGCATATTTTCTGTTCTATATCTATCCAGGGCTCGTCTAACGGATTTTGCTTTATCCATTTAGTGATATATTGTAGTCTATTTGCCAAGTAGTACTTATGGAAGTTAGGCAAATCTTGTTGGGGTTTTGAAGATATATATTACAGGGGTCTTCAATTGCCTGGTCCAACACACCTGAATGAAAGTCACACTTTTTGTCTATTCCTGCAACTTATAGTCTAGTACAACTTCTATGAGGCAACGCCAAACCACCACCTACTAAGATCAGAGAGAGGAGAGAGATGCTCTAGCCACCCTGAACAAGGAGAAGAACATCATCATCCTCCCAGTATACAAACAAAGGTGCACAATGGTTTTGATCCAGAAAGATTATCATGAGAAAATCATGACCTTCATTAGGGACTTAACCACATACGAGCCTCTGAAAAGAGGTCCAGGTTACAAGAAGTTGATAAAGTGCCTAAAAACCTTGGACCAGGACAATGCTGTTGACTATATTCTGTACTCCCAGGTGAAGCCAACCAGTCAATATGGTTTACCCAAAATTCACAAACAAGATGCACCAGTAAGACCCATTGTTAGCACAATTAACTCTGTCACTTAAAATGTTTCCAAATATCTGGTGGCTGTACCTGATCCTTTAGTTGGCAGCTCAGAACATCACCTACAGAACACCATGGAGGTTGTGGACCAGGTGAGGGATGTCATGATGGAAACAAATGAAACTGTGGTCTCTTTAGCTGCCACACCACTCTCCATGCATGTTCCTATTGATGAGACAGTGGACATGGTCTATGAAAGATCAGAATGTTTGTGGCCTTGGCGATGGGGAGTGGTGGCCTAGTGGTTAGAGCAGCGCGCTTGCACTTAGAGAAGGATGCAAGTACCCGGTTCAATCCCCACTGCCTGCACTCTGGGTCCCTGAGCAAGACCCTTAACCCCAGATTGCTCCCCAGGCGACGCACATGGCAGCCCACTGCTCCCCAAGGGGATGGGTTAAAAGCAGAGATACCATATTTCGTTGCTTGTACTTGTGACAGTGCAATGACAATAAAATTGAATTCTAATTCTAATAGCAGACAGGAAAGTAAACAAAGTATTGAAGAAGAAGCAAAATCTACCTAAAATAATTATCAAGAACTCCATACTGGAAATTATGCAGCTTAATAAAACTCTGGATGGATCAAAATAATCAATCCAGGATTATCTTAAAAAGGCCCAGCAGAGACTCTTGTTTTTGAGAACTCTCTGATGGTGTGGTCTACCCAAGGAGCTGCTGATCAGATTCTACTGATGCACAGTAAAGTCCCCACTGACTCACTTCCGATGATCTGGTACTCCAACTGCAATGCAGTGGAGAAGAACAGCTTGCAGAAGGCTACCAAAACAACACACATCAGATCCTCTGCCTCGGGTTGAAGACATCTACTCAGCCCACCTGAGTACGCTGCCACTTCTTCCCCTTCCATCGAGTAGAATGAAGGTACAAAGGGCACGTACCAACTGGCTTAGAAAAAAACTTCTTCCCTCTGACTGTGGACAGTCTAGAGTCTGCCAGTGTTAAAGACTGCAATGTTGACTGGACTTAAAGACAGTGATGTTTTTATTATATAACATTTTATAATATACTTCGCTTTTGAATCAATGTTTGCTTTAATATTTTGAGTCACTTTTGCACTGTTTTGTTGTCTGACATACTGCAACAACTGAAATAGTAAGAGCAGGGTTTTCAACTGGCAACTTACAGGTTACAGGACAAACTCTCTAGTTCCTGCTCCCTCAGACTGCCTCCTCCAGAGGGGAGATGACCAGATGAAGGAGGCCCTTAAAATGCTCCTTTGTCTGGAGTTCCATCTGAGATCTAAGCCCCTCAGGGAGTGTACAGGAGATGACTGATGGTGGCCCTATTTCTGAGTTGGTATCCATAGCCAGACCTGTTGATGATTTGGCTAAGAGGGTTCAGGCCTATGCAGGACAGCAGAGGGCACAGAGCATCTTCTTGGTATATTCCACAATTGATGGAGATCTGTGCAATTGGCTTGAAGCTGGCCCTAAGGGTGGTTTTCCACAGCCTCATGGAGTTTGCAATGAAGGCTCTGAGTACTGTTGACCTTGTACAGTTTCAGGTATTCCAGGGTGTGTGTAGCATTGAATTATAGGCTTTCGTGTAATCAATCCATGCAGTGCACACGTTTGTTTGTCTGCTTTTGCGGTCTAGGGCGACTGTTCTGTCAACCAGCAGCTGGTGTTTGGCTCCTCGGATGTTTTCACCTATGCCTTTCTGGGCCTCTGTCATGTGTTGATCCATTTTCCCACTTATCCTAGCTGCTATGAGTCAGAAGTTGGTACATTTGTGCCGCTAAGCGTTCATGGAGAGAAGTCAACGTGTTCAGCCTGTAGGTGTGGATCATATCCAGCCTTGGTGCTGTCCAGTTCTTCATACCTGAGAGTCTTTGTTGGATGTCTGCAATTGTGATGTTCACTGGACGTTGTTCAGGGAGATTATTGTAGTCTGCTCTAAGATCTATTAGCCCCTGTGCATCACTGTTATGTGATGCTTCTCCCATATCCCTTTCCAGTATTGTTCAGTCTCTTGCCTTGGTGGGTTGGCTTGTGGGTTATTACCCTGCAATAGGGAGCACACTTTAGCTGGTTCCATAGAGAACAGCCTGTTTATTCTTCTGGTTTCTATCTCCTTTTTGTATCTCTTCAGTCTGGAAACCAAGTCTTGGAGTCTTTGGCTACGTTCAAACTGCAGGTCTTGATGCTCAAATCCGATTTTTTTGTGAAATCTATATATGCGACTTGTATGTGATCTCCTGTGTGAACTGAATGCGTTCAACCAAAGTGTCCCGCATGCGCACTCGAGGACGCGATGACGTCACACGTAGCAAGCGTCCTCAGTGTTTGCAAAAGTAAACATGGATTTCTCTCCACTGAAGGCTCTCCTCATTGTTGTCCGCTATAGGTGTCGTATCTCTTCCCGCTTCTGCATAGCAGGACGCAGAATAGTGACGTTTGTCGAGTATCGGTGACGTACAGGTCGGATAAATGCGACCCGGCCGTACAGACACAGGTCGCATTTGAAAAGATCAGATACGTATCGGATTCAGGACCACATATCCAAGCGGCCTGGGTCGCATTTGAAAAAATCTGATCTGTGTTGTTCAGACTGTCATAAAAAGATCAGGTAAAGGTCGCACATGGGCAAAAAAAATCGGAATTGGGTCACTTCAGGCTGCAGTGTGAACGTAGCCTTTGTTTGGTGGTTTCCAGGGCCTCAGGTATGAGTATCTGTGTGTATCTCTGGGGGATTCCCCTTCTGGAGTTCTGACAATTGGCTTATTTCTTTCCATGTTGCCTTCCAACCTTCTCTTCCATGGGGGACATTGACCATTTTGGCCACTCTTAACGTTACCTTTGCCAAGCATCTCAAGGATCACAGTGCTATCTATCTATCTATCTATCTATCTATCTATCTATCTATCTATCTATCTATCTATCTATCTATCTATCTATCTATCTATCTATCTATCTATCTATCTATCTATCTATCTATCTATCTATCTATCTATCTATCTATGTGGGTGTGTGTGTGTTTGTGTATGTATGTCTTGTTGTTCCTGTATGTAATGTGTATTTATGTGCATTCTGAGCCAATGTCTGCCTCACCAAAAGATTTCCTTATGGTAACACATTATGACAATAAAGCTTCTTGATTCTTGATGTAAATTCAGTTCACATCTCCAAATGTCTCCCTTGCCTTTTTGCTTGTGGAACCACAGAAGCTTTTATCTGAACCCTTTATCTGAACCCGTTTGGTTACTAAGCACAAGCACCAGTCAGAACCAGTAGGAACCTTGGAATTGTAGCTGGTCAGTGTAGAGTTAAACTTCTCTCAAAGTTGTAAAGCTTTCCTTGCTGCAACCTGATGTCTCTGTATTCATATCATGTTCTTTAAATCATCCGTCAGATCCAACACACGGGAATATCCACACAAGAGGAAACACGTGCAGTTGGATAATAATGATTATTTTAACCATCAAGCTTGACTAAATGTTAATTTTGTGAAATAATCAGTATTAATCTGTTGCATCCATGTGGGTCGGAGGCTTGAGGGCCCAATCCATCTCTGTGCATGGTGACTGCTACCTACTGGTCTTCATCGTCTGCCTCTCTTTATTTATGAGACACTTTATGACAGTTTTAAACCCACTGACTAATTTGGAAAATTGTGGTTTGTAAACATTAAATTTGTTTTAACTTTTTTTTGAAAAGACAGCAGAATAAAAAAAGTAATTATGGCCAAGCAGCAGCCAGACGAAACTCATGTTTGTCTAGGGAAAGCTTTCTTTATTCTCATTTCTTTCTCCAATGTGTTTCACCATTTCATAGATTATGGTAAATTATAGAACCATCAAAAATGTACAGAGAAACATTTCTAAAACATAAAACAGTCTTTCAGTCAGTTTAACTCCTACAGACCAACATAATCCATAATCACAATATGCTGATTTTCTTCTGGATACCTTTATAAAATACCTTCCTCAGACTCTTTTTGTCCAAAAACACGCATAACTGAATGAAGGTTTGTTTGTGAAAATATGCTTTAATAGTCCTCTGTTTAAGCAGGAATAAAACCTTTGATTTGTTTTAAGATTCAACATCAGTTTCTAAAACAATTACTATTATTTCTAAATAAAAGCATGTCAGTATTTTACATTCAGAAGAAGATTTTTACAAACATTTCTGATTTTTGACATCTTCAGGCCGTACATCAGCGGGTTGAAAAGCGGCTGGGCAGTTAGGAAGTAGAGTGAGAGGAAAATCCGCAGAACGTTTGGCAGAAAACTCATGTTAAATCTGCTCTGAGAAATCTCAAAGCTGCCAGCAAAGGAAAAGTTCAAGATGGAGGCCAGATGAGGCGTGCAGGTGTTCAGAGCTTTCTGACGGGTCTGTTTGGATCCAGAGAAACACACAACAAGGATCTTGATGTAGGTGTAGAGGATTAGAAGCAGCGAGATGAAGATGGTGCTGAACGTAGCAGTGAGACCATAAATGTTCGTTAAGGCCGTCTCCGTACAAGCCAGTTTGACCAGAGAGTGCATGTCACAGTAGACTTTGTTAATCTGGTTCCGGCACAGCTTCACCGGTACCAGAGACATCATGAAGGACATCGCTACAAACGGATACAACCAGGCCAGAGCGATCAGCACGGCGATCTTTTTAGGTGTCATTCTGGTGTTGTACTGCAGAGGGTAACAGATAGCGAGGTACCGGTCGTACGACATGACGGCTAAGTTTAAAAACTCAACAGCTCCATATGAATGGACAACAAAAACCTGCAGTAAGCAGAGCGGAGCAGAAATAATGTGAACATCAGAGAGGATCTGGACCAGCAGGAAGGGGAACAAGCCTGAGCTGCCGTACAGTTCATTCACAAACAGGCTGCACAGAAACATGTACATAGGTTCATGTAAGCTGCTGTTCACACAGATCACCACAATCAGCAGCACGTTAGAGAAGATTATGAAAACATACAAAAGCAAGATGACAACGAAATATAAATATGTCAGAGCCGTGGAGTCAATATAAGCAGTCATAAAAAAAAATGAAACCTGTGAAGAGTTTATCATAACGTCTCACATCCCCAACAGTTAGAGCATGAAAATGTTTCCTTTAGTTAAATGGTCTCGCAAATTAAACTGAATTTAACCACAGCTTCCATCCTAGACATTGAACACAATTTTATAATACTGGGAGTATTTTCCATCATCCAGTCATAATCAGGCTGAAGGCTGAAGCCAATGGTAACTGGAAATAAGAACCAACATCTACAGCACCATCTCCTGATGAAGCTCTCAAAGCACCAGAGATTCATTAAAACACTGAGACACAAACAGCCTACTTCCCACAGTCAGTATGGAAACATCAATGAGTCCCCCTTCCCTTCAAAATGGAGCTGGTGCTCGTCTCTCTGGTCTTTTATTACGCTTTTTTTCTACGTGTAATCAAGACACCCACACAGCTGCAGTGGGACATCATTAACAGAAGTTTGATGAAGTGCAGGAAGTTCAAGGAAGTTATTATTATTACAATAACCCCAACAGTAATAATAATAATAATAATAATAATAATAATAATAATAATAATAATAATAGTAGTAATAATAATAATAATAATAATAATAATAATGTTCAACAAACCAAATATTGCCATCAGGCACAACAAAAACAAGATTTGCATGTTAATTCACAATACCCTCAGAAAGAAACACATCTTTAAAATTTACCAAAAATGTAACTAAATATAAATTAATGTCAGTAGGACGTGGAACATGAGGAATGAAACAATACCAGGGGTCACAGGAGCTATAAGAATTCACAGACAAAATCCCAGGCATCATCCGTACCCATAATATCTAGACGATTACACATATACTACGAAGGGCATATTAACTACCCTTGATCTAATAAACTCTACAAAAGAAAGTATCCTTAAACAGCTAGGCAAAGCAGGTTCACACAACAGAGTCCGCCAATCATCATAAATGAGCCCCAAGCTCAACTGCAAACCATTATGAGTTGGCAAAAACAGAAAAAACACCTCAGTCCTTCACCAAAACCAACAACTAGCATTTTGACTCAACAAGGTACAAGGAAAACCTCCGGCAGAACCGGGCTCAGTATGAACGGTCATCTGCCTCGACCGACTGGGGGTTAGAGAAGACAGAGCAGAGACACAAGAGAGATAAAAAAGCACAGAAGCACACATTGATCCAGTAATCAATGTGTGTGTGCATGTGCATGAGATGCACATGTGCAATGTACATCTCAAATCAAATCAAATCAATCAAATCGTCCAGGTTGGTGAGAAAGTTTCCTCTCTAAGGAAACCCAGCAGGTTGCATCAAGTCTCTCCAAGCAGCATTCACTCCTCCTGAAAGAGCGTAGAGCCACAGTGGACAGTCGTCTGCATTGCCGATGCAGACGACTAGCTACAGCAGTCTACAGAGCTACAGCAATAAAATATATATTTCAAACCATTATTGTTTTCTTACATTCTCTACTGCAAATTACCTAAACCAAGAGGAAATGGTTCAGAATCCACTCGCTTGAGTCCCAGACTTCTAGTTGAAGAGGAACCTTGCAGAACAACGGAGAACTGCCACAGGCTTTCTGGGCATGCTAGTTCCAGTTTGTGACGTTAAAGGAAAAATAAGCAGGCGGAAGCAGGCTTGGTCTTTTTCACACCCCTGTTCTCCGATTGCCATCCAGAGTTTGGGGCCTGGAGTATGGAGCGATCCACCCAATCGGGGTCTGGGATGGGTTATGTCCTGGGGGTCAGCTGGGGCAGGCACTTCTGCTCTCCTCAGGAATATGGGGGTGATACTTAAAAATGGAGGGTAGGGTGCGAGAGAGGCAGCCCCTCTGGGTTCGTGTAGTGGGCTCTAGTTGGCTGGCCCGTTCGGTTCGTGTTGGCCCCATCTCTGGGTGGATGGGCCCCTGGGTCGTCTTGGCTGGGATCGGGGTGGGGTGTATTGAGCATTTTTCTCATGGATAAACCTTACATACACAAGTGCACTCTCACAAACACCCACAGGTGCTTACAAATTCACTTCTATACAGGAAACCCCTAAAATTAGCTTTAGCTGTCGTAAATAATACTGTGTATTCTTCTGTGATATCGAATGATATTCGTTGTTTCTACCTGTAATACTTTATCAATTGGTTTTGCTGTTCTTTTTATATCTCTCTTTGCAGGTGTAGAAGCAGACTCAGAGGATGTTATCTTGTTCTCTCCTTATCCTCTCCTCTATTTTTTCACCTTTTCTCCCTTTTAGCACTTTTTCTTATCTTTTTCTTATCCTAATTTTGTATCCAGTTAAGATGAAATAGCCCCAGAATAAAATCTAAGAAAGTGTTTTGCATATAATCAGGCGCAACACTATGATGAAACTAGCATTGCTCCACTCGCGAAAGTAAAATCTGCAGGGCTCTCTAATTGCTCTCTAAGATAGCAATTATTAATGCTACACTTCCAGGCAGGATATATTAAAAAACATTAAATGACAACTGCAAGGTCCCCTTCTGTAGAACCAATTTTGCTCAAAGCACTCTCTCTCTCTGTGAGAGGTTCTGCAATTGGGAACTCCTCATGTGGGAGAACTTTGGAACTTAGAATAAAAACGAAAAAGTCGAGATGAGACAAAGCTGCTTCCTTCTCAGCCAGACAAGGGATGTTTCTTGGCACGTCTTCACAACATGTACAGTCATCCCTTTATACTGAAAAATCCCAAACATGAGCCTAACAATCTCTTTTTTTTTATAGGATTTGGTTTACATAGGTGCATATGTGACACATAACCCAAACAAATGCCTTCCTGGAAAATGCTTATTCCTGGAAAAATGCTTATATAACCATTATACTGTGAATAACAGCAAATAACTATCCTGACGAGAAGAGACCCAGTTGCAGTTCAAAGTGATTTAAAAAGTCTCCAATGAACTGCTAACCTGAGTGCTATGAGGCCTGCTAGCCGAGCAGCCCCTAGCAAGTGTGGACTCTCTGTCTCCGGGCCGTCAGCTCCTGTCAATCACATTCATCCCTGACCTTCTGCAGTCCTGAACCTCCGGTCTTCATCATTCACCACTCAGCATACTTCCTTCAATAAAGACTCAAACTTTTAGTCCCGTGTGTGCGTCCTGAGTTCATCGGTAAACAAAACCCTGACAATTATCATGTTTTAATATTTTACATTATTATTAATTCAATTCAATAAAAGTTTATTTATATAGCGCCAATTCATGGAACATGTCATCTCAAGGCACTTTCCAAATTCAAATTCAATCAGATTATACAGATTGTTAAAAACAATGTCCTTTTTAAGGGAATCAGTAATCTGTTCTACATTAGATGGTAATAGCGGGGGATGTGTCTTCCCTGGATGATGTCACAGTTAACAGAACGCCAGACGGTGTACCTACTACCTACTCTTGGTTCTGGAATTGTTCCATCTCTTTTCAAAACTGCTGTTATCACTCCTATTGTGAAGAAACCTGGACTAGATCCCAACAATTACAATAATCTCAGGCCAATTTCAAATTTACCTTTTATTTCAAAAATAATGGAAAAACAGTCGCTTCTCAACTTCATTCTCACTTAACTCACAACAACCTTTATGAACAGTTCCAGTCTGGCTACCATTCCGTCATAGCACTGAAACCGCTCTCTTAAAAATAATCAATGATCTTTTAATAGCAGCTGACTCTGGTCTAATTTCCATCCTCATTCTTCTTGATCTAAGTGCAGCCTTCGACACAGTTTCACACTCTACCCTACTCCATCGACTTTACACAATTGGCATCACTCACACTCCCCTAGCCTGGTTTCAATCCTATCTTTCTGGCTGCACTCAGTTTGTTCAGATTAAGTCATATCGTTCCAACTCCTCTACAGTTACCACCGGTGTTCCCCAAGGCTCTGTTCTAGGACCCCTACTTTTTATCATCTACATTCTCCCCCTTGGCAATATCTTTAGGAAATTCAACATCAATTTTCACTGCTATGCGGATGACACCCAGCTCTATCTTTCTTGTAAACCAAACTCTTCACTCCCACCTCCTTCATTAATCTCCTGCTTAACCGAAATAAAATCCTGGTTCACCTCCAACTTTCTTAAATTGAATAATTACAAGACCGAAATCCTCTTAGTGGGAACAAAATCTACTTTAGCCAAAGCTGACAGTTTCTTCCTTTCATTTGGCAACTCCATAATCTCCCCTTCACCTCAAGTCAAGAGTCTGGGTGTCATCCTTGATAGCACCTTGTCCTTCTCCTCTCACATTAACAACCTTATCCGCTCCGCTTACTTTCACTTACGCAATATCAATCGCCTTCGCCCCTCTCTCTCCCCTAGCTCCACCTGCACTCTTGTTCATAGTCTGGTCACTTCCCGCATTGATTACTGTAATTCTCTTCTTTTCGGTCTTCCTCAAAAGTCCATTCACAAGCTTCAGTCAGTACAAAACCCAGCAGCTCGCATCATTTCTAGAACCCCCTCTTTTCATCACATCCCCCCAGTCCTGCAGCAGCTCCACTGGCTACCTGTGAAATATAGAATTCAGTTCAAAATCCTCCTACTTACTTTTAAAGTTATTCACAATCTCTCCCCTCCATACCTTTCTGATTTACTTCAAATTTCTACTCCCTCCCGCATACTTAGATCTTCTACCACTCACTTAGTTGTTCCTTCAGCCTGTCGTAAAACCATGGGGAGCAGAGCTTTTTCACGTTCTGCGCCCACACACAAATCAAAACTCAAAACCCACATGTTCAAGATTGCCTTTTCATTATGATTTTATTAGGGCTGGGCAACGATTAAAATCTTTAATCGCGATTAATCGCATAATTTGCCCGATTAATCATGATTAATCGCATTGTATGCGCAAACTCCAAGAATGAATTCAAAAGTAGTGTAAAGAGCACTTTTATTTTAATGTTCTGCTGCCATATGAACAAAAGTGTTGTAACATTTGTAGCACTTATCAGTAATACATATTTAGTGTAAAGCTCAACTTAAACATGTAAAACAAAAAATAGCAATAATAATAAATTAAAGCTTATTACCACTGACAGGAAATTCTCTTTATGGGGAAAAAAATCTACCAAAAACAGGCAATTTCTGAGGTAACAGCAGGGAGCAGCATTACCATTTTATGTTCAATACCAAAGTGTGAAGCACAAAAAAAGGTCTACAGTAGCTATCCACTTCGCCATTACATTGGTTAGCTACTCTGAGTCATTGAATTGTTTGGTGATGTCTACAGTGTGTTTGGCATTTAAGTGGTATGTTAAGCTCAAGGTGCTCCGGTGATAAGAAAGTTTAACTTGGCAGTGGTTACAACCAGGCCAGCTGACAGCTTTGCTAGCACCCGGGACAACGCAGTCTTTTTGGGCCCCCCCTCTACACCTGCCGCCACCACACACACACACACACACACACACACACACACACACACACACACACACACACACACACACACACACACACACACACACACACACGCACACACACACACACACACACACACCAAAAAAAGTCAACTTAACTGTATACTTCATGCCCTGGGAATCTCTGTATTTTATACTCGATATTTTCAACCCATCTATTGAATTTAGTGCACTAGTTGATCTTTTCTTCATAAGAGAACAGCAGCACCGCAGCCAAAATATGGCCTTTTTTGACCTGCTGTATATTAGCCTGTCCCTAAGCTTGATGTATCATGAAACTGTTGACCTTTTGGGTTTTGGGGTTTTTATTTTATTATTACAATTAAATAATAATAATAATAATAATAATAATAATAATAATAATAATTATTATTATTATTATTATAACAATAATGTTATGTTCAGTGTTTTTTCGCTAATCCACCTCTTATATATGTACCACAGGTTTTGAAAGTAGCTGTTATTAAACCTTTACTTAAGAAACCTTCTCTTGATCAAGATGAGTTAGTAAATTACAGACCTATATCTAATCTTCTTTTCTTATCTAAAATTCTTGAGAAAGTAGTTGCTAATCAACTTTGTGAACATTTACAAAGTAATGACCTACTTGAGGAGTTTCAGTCAGGCTTCAGAGCTCATCATAGCACTGAAACAGCTCTGGTGAAGGTCACTAATGATATTCTCATGGCCTCAGATAATGGACTTGTGTCTATACTTGTCCTGTTAGATCTCAGTGCTGCGTTTGATACAGTTGATCACAATATTCTCCTACAAAGACTTGAACATACTGTAGGGATTAAGGGGAAAGCATTAGGCTGGTTTAAATCTTATCTGTCAGACAGATTCCAATTTGTTCATGTTAATAATAAATCTTCCTCAAACTCTAGGGTCACCTGTGGAGTACCACAGGGTTCAGTCCTTGGACCAATTCTCTTTACTATATATATGCTTCCGATAGGCAAAATTATCAGACAGCATAGGATTAATTTCCACTGTTATGCTGATGATACTCAGCTATATTTATCCATAAATCCTGATGAATCCAATCAATTACTTCGACTGCAGTCATGTCTTGATGACATCAAAAGCTGGATGACTTTAAATTTCCTGCATCTAAATTCTGACAAGACCGAAGTTTTAATCTTTGGGCCAGAGTCCTCAAAAAATAAACTTCTTAACCAATCATTTAATCTGGGTGGCATTAACCTGGCCTCTGGTAATAAAGTAAAAAATCTTGGTGTTATTTTTGACCAAGACATGTCATTTAAATCCCATATTAAACAGGTTTCCAGAGTTTCCTTTTTTCACCTCCGGAATATCGCCAAAATTAGAAACATTCTGTCCAGGAGTGATGCTGAAAAACTGGTCCATGCATTTGTTACTTCAAGGCTGGACTATTGTAATTCTTTACTATCAGGAAGTCCACAAAATGCAGTTCAAAGCCTTCAGCTGATCCAAAATGCTGCAGCAAGAGTTCTGATGAAAATCAACAAGAGGGATCATATTTCTCCAATTTTAGCTTCCCTTCATTGGCTTCCTGTTGAATCAAGAATAGAATTTAAAATTCTTCTTCTAACGTATAAAGCCCTTAATAATCAAGCTCCATCATATATCAGAGCTCTGATTACCCCGTATGTTCCTAACAGAGCACTTCGCTCTCAGACTGCAGGTCTGCTGGTGGTTCCTAGAGTCTCTAAAAGTAGAATGGGAGGCAGATCCTTTAGCTATCAGGCTCCTCTCCTGTGGAACCAACTCCCAGTTTTAGGTCCGTGAGGCAGACACCCTGTCTACTTTTAAGACTAGGCTTAAAACTTTTCTTTTTGACAAAAATTATAACTAGTGACTCATGTTACTCTCAGCTACCTTTATAGTTTTACTGCTATAGGCTTAGGTTACTGGAGTATATCAGGATCTAATTTTCTCACTATATTGAGTTCTACTGTTCTTCAATTATGCATTATGTGTTGTCATTTCTGCTTTAACTTTCTGTTCTCTCTCTTTTCTCTTCATAGTAGGTACACCTGGTCTGGCGTTCTGTTAACTGTGACATCATCCAGAGAAGACGGCTCACCTGCTACTACCATCTAATGTAGAACAGATTACTAGATCAATGTGTGCTTCTGTGCTTTTTTGTTTCTCTTGTTGTGTCTCTGTTCTGTCTTCTGTAACCCCAGTCGGTCGAGGCAGATGACCGTTCATACTGAGCCCGGTTCTGCCGGAGGTTTTTTTTCCCGTTAATGGGTGGTTTTTCTTCCCACTGTCGCTTCATGCTTGCTCAGTATGAGGGATTGCAGCAAAGCCATGTACAATGCAGATGACTCTTCCTGTGGCTCTACGGTTCCCCAGGAGTGAATGCTGCTTGTCGGGACTTTGATGCAATCAACTGGTTTCCTTATATAGGAAATTTTTGACCAATCTGTATAATCTGACCCAATCTGTATAATATGATTGAACTTGACTTTGTAAAGTGCCTTGAGATGACATGTTTCATGATTTGGCGCTATATAAATAAAATTGAATTGAATTGAATTGAATTGAATTGAATTATATCTTTCAATCCTTATGTCATTTTGTCTGTGTTGTGTGCACCTGCCTGTTGCTTTAATCCTATAAATTTTCCCGTCGTGGGATAACAAAAGGATTAACTAATGTTATCTTATCTTAAATAACACTTTTTAATAGGATATATGTACTGGGTTCTTTCAAGGTCTTAATTACATTTTCTGTGTGGGCTCCAGTAACATATGATAGATAATATCTACTTTGAAAGTTAACATAATAAAACTATCCTAGATTCAATTGGTTTTGTTCAAAATGTGCATAAACCGACGCACTCTCGGCTCCATACTTTAGACCTTGTTCTGACATATGGCATTGATTGTGAAGAATTAACAGTATTCTCTCACAACCCTGTCCTGTCTGATCATTTTTTAATAACATTTGAGTTTAATCTAACTGAATTCTCCACCCCCAAAAGAGGGTTCCATTATAGTAGATTTTTATCGGATAATGCTGTATCAAAACTTAAAGAGTCTGTCCCCTTCTTAATATCCTCAGTATTGCAGAAATGCCCTGTAGATGGCAGCATTGCTGTTTCTTCCCATTCACAAATCGATACCTTTGCTAACAATGTGACTTCCTCATTGCGTTCTGCATTAGACAATGTAGCTCCCTTGAAAAAGAAGGTGATTATTCACAGGAAGCTGGCTCCTTGGTTTAATTCAGAGCTGCGTTCCTTGAAGCACAATGTTAGGAAATTGGAGAGAAAATGGCGCTCTACACACCAAGAGGAATCCTACTTAATCTGGAGGGACAGACTATTGTTGTATAACAAGACCCTCCGCAGAGTTAGAGTAGCATATTTTTCATCATTAATTGAAGAGAATAAAAATAATCCTAGATTTCTCTTTAGTACAGTTGCCAAACTTACCCAGAGCCACAGCTCTGTTGATCCATCCATTCCCTTAGCTCTTAGTAGTAATGATTTTATGGGATTCTTCATAAATAAAATTGATGCCATTAAAAATAAAATAATTGGCATCCTCCCAAACATGATTACCTCGTCCTCAGTAAGTGAGGCAGCATTGGAGGAATCTTTAGAATCTGCGCAGTGTTTGAACTGTTTAGAAGCAGTAGAGCTTTCTGAGCTATCTAAAATTTTAGCTTCATCTAAACCTTCTACCTGTATGTTAGACCCAATCCCAACCAAGTTGTTTAAGGACATATTCCCTTTGATCAGTGGCACTATTTTAGACATGATTAATCTATCCTTAGTAAATGGATATGTACCACAGGTTTTGAAAGTAGCTGTTATTAAACCTTTACTTAAGAAACCTTCTCTTGATCAAGATGAGTTAGTAAATTACAGACCTATATCTAATCTTCTTTTCTTATCTAAAATTCTTGAGAAAGTAGTTGCTAATCAACTTTGTGAACATTTACAAAGTAATGACCTACTTGAGGAGTTTCAGTCAGGCTTCAGAGCTCATCATAGCACTGAAACAGCTCTGGTGAAGGTCACTAATGATATTCTCATGGCCTCAGATAATGGACTTGTGTCTATACTTGTCCTGTTAGATCTCAGTGCTGCATTTGATACAGTTGATCACAATATTCTCCTACAAAGACTTGAACATACTGTAGGGATTAAGGGGAAAGCATTAGGCTGGTTTAAATCTTATCTGTCAGACAGATTCCAATTTGTTCATGTTAATAATAAATCTTCCTCAAACTCTAGGGTCACCTGTGGAGTACCACAGGGTTCAGTCCTTGGACCAATTCTCTTTACTATATATATGCTTCCGATAGGCAAAATTATCAGACAGCATGGGATTAATTTCCACTGTTATGCTGATGATACTCAGCTATATTTATCCATAAATCCTGATGAATCCAATCAATTACTTCGACTGCAGTCATGTCTTGATGACATCAAAAGCTGGATGACTTTAAATTTCCTGCATCTAAATTCTGACAAGACCGAAGTTTTAATCTTTGGGCCAGAGTCCTCAAAAAATAAACTTCTTAACCAATCACTTAATCTGGGTGGCATTAACCTGGCCTCTGGTAATAAAGTAAAAAATCTTGGTGTTATTTTTGACCAAGACATGTCATTTAAATCCCATATTAAACAGGTTTCCAGAGTTTCCTTTTTTCACCTCCGGAATATCGCCAAAATTAGAAACATTCTGTCCAGGAGTGATGCTGAAAAACTGGTCCATGCATTTGTTACTTCAAGGCTGGACTATTGTAATTCTTTACTATCAGGAAGTCCACAAAATGCAGTTTAAAACCTTCAGCTGATCCAAAATGCTGCAGCAAGAGTTCTGATGAAAATCAACAAGAGGGATCATATTTCTCCAATTTTAGCTTCCCTTCATTGGCTTCCTGTTAAATCAAGAATAGAATTTAAAATTCTTCTTCTAACGTATAAAGCCCTTAATAATCAAGCTCCATCATATATCAGAGCTCTGATTACCCCGTATGTTCCTAACAGAGCACTTCGCTCTCAGACTGCAGGTCTGCTGGTGGTTCCTAGAGTCTCTAAAAGTAGAATGGGAGGCAGATCCTTTAGCTATCAGGCTCCTCTCCTGTGGAACAAACTCCCAGTTTTGGTCCGTGAGGCAGACACCCTGTCTACTTTTAAGACTAGGCTTAAAACTTTTCTTTTTGACAAAAATTATAACTAGTGACTCATGTTACTCTCAGCTACCTTTATAGTTTTACTGCTATAGGCTTAGGTTACTGGAGTATATCAGGATCTAATTTTCTCACTATATTGAGTTCTACTGTTCTTCAATTATGCATTATGTGTTGTCATTTCTGCTTTAACTTTCTGTTCTCTCTCTTTTCTCTTCATAGTAGGTACACCTGGTCTGGCGTTCTGTTAACTGTGACATCATCCAGAGAAGACGGCTCACCTGCTACTACCATCTAATGTAGAACAGATTACTAGATCAATATGTGCTTCTGTGCTTTTTTGTTTCTCTTGTTGTGTCTCTGTTCTGTCTTCTGTAACCCCAGTCGGTCGAGGCAGATGACCGTTCATACTGAGCCCGGTTCTGCCGGAGGTTTTTTTTCCCGTTAATGGGTGGTTTTTCTTCCCACTGTCGCTTCATGCTTGCTCAGTATGAGGGATTGCAGCAAAGCCATGTACAATGCAGATGACTCTTCCTGTGGCTCTACGGTTCCCCAGGAGTGAATGCTGCTTGTCGGGACTTTGATGCAATCAACTGGTTTCCTTATATAGGACATTTTTGACCAATCTGTATAATCTGACCCAATCTGTATAATATGATTGAACTTGACTTTGTAAAGTGCCTTGAGATGACATGTTTCATGATTTGGCGCTATATAAATAAAATTGAATTGAATTGAATTGAACATGAACTGCTGCTGAAGATGAACACAGATCTACCTGGATGTTCCATGGAGGACTGAAACGCCTCAGTCAGAGACGTCAGTCTGTGGGTCTGTCGGGGCAATGACAGAAGTTTCGTCTCCTCTCTCCGTTTCTGTGGCTCGACGTTTTCTTCCTCATGTTTTTTCACGTGCTTCGATAAATTTGTTGTGTTTCCACTGAAATAAAACGGCTTTTTACAAAACATACAGCTTGATTTAATTTACTGTATTAAAATAAAGCCAAACGGTGCTACTTTCCCTGTTCATGTTTTTTCGCTGCTGCGGTCTCTCTCATCAGCGTGATTGTTTGTGTGTTGAGTTTGTGTGAGAGCTGAGTGGGCAGGCCAGACTGAGCCTGCGTGCCGATTGGCTGGTGCCGCTGAGCCATGTACAAGAGGGGAGGGGGAGCGGGAGAGTGCTGCCGTGACACAGCGCACTGCAGTCAGTGCGCGTGCTGACTGACACTGACTGAAAGCATGTGAGCAACATGCGTTAATGCGCCATAAAATAAATATCGCCGTTAATAGTCTAATGAATTAACACGAAATTAACGCGTTAACTTGCCCAGCCCTAGATTTTATATTACTTTCCTCTGTGTAATTTGTGTTGTTTCTTTTAATTATGACGACTGCTTTTACCATTCATTGTTTTTACATGTACAGTGACCTTGAGTGTTTTGAAAGGCGCTTGAAATAAAATGTATTATATTATTATTATTATTAAGAAAAAAGAGAGAGAACAAAAAGTTACAAGCTGAAATAACAACAAACAATGCAGAATGGAGAGCAGTAGGAGAACTCAGCAGAGTGAGAGAAACAGACCCTGATGTCCTCCAGCAGCCTAAGCCTATAGCAGCATAACTATAGAGGTAGCTCAGGGTAACATGAGCCACTCTGACTAGAAGCTTTGTCAAAAAGGAAAGTTTTAAGCCTAGTCTTAAAAGTAGACAGGGTGTCTGCCTCACGGACCAAAACTGGGAGTTGGTTCCACAGGAGAGGAGCCTGATAGCTAAAGGATCTGCCTCCCAGTCTACTTTTAGAGACTCTAGGAACCGCCAGCAGACCTGCAGTCTGAGAGCGAAGTGCTCTGTTAGGAACTTACGGGGTAATCAGAGCTCTGATATAAGATGGAGCTTGATTATTAAGGGCTTTAAATGTGAGAAGGAGAACTTTAAATTCTATTGTTGATTTAACAGGAATTCAATGAAGGAAAGCTAAAATACTATTTCAATTGTTAACAGTTTTTATATATGCTGTCTACAAAAGTACTGCAAACTAGTTTACATTATAAGCACCATTAAACAGGCATGGGACTGCTGTTTTATTCAGGTCCTGCACTGTTGTGTATCTGTCTCTCTCAAATAAATCTACTGAACTAAAATAAAACATGCTAGCTGTTCTCTTACATAGTTGAGAAAAGGTAAACTAGTGCACTAGATTACATAGAACATATCCTGCATAAAACAGAGAAAGCTTCATGAGAGATTTCCAGAGCATGAAATAAAGGTAATGTTGTCCGTGGCCCTGGCTGTCAGCCAACCTTGATATGATAGTTATGTGCAAGTAAAACAGCACAGCAATGTCCAGTTCAGGAAGAAGACAGAATCTAATATCAGATGCCCACTCCGATTATCAGGGGACTTATCAGAAAGATCTTTTTGTTCATTTGTCTGTAGTAGATAAAAGTATCAGACAAATACCAGAAGTAAATGAAAGTATCACCTATACTTGTCCTGTTAGATCTCAGTGCTGCATTTGATAAAGTTGATCACAATATTCTCCTACAAAGACTTGAGCATACTGTAGGGATTAAGGGGAAAGCATTAGGCTGGTTTAAATCTTATCTGTCGGACAGATTCCAGTTTGTTCATGTTAATGATAAATCTTCTTCAAACTGTGGAGTACCACAGGGTTCAGTCCTTGGACCAATTCTCTTTACTATATATGTGCTTCCGATAGGCAAAATTATCAGACAGCATGGGATTAATTTCCACTGATATGCTGATGACACTCAGTTATACTTAAAGTCCTGATGAATCCAATCAATTACTTCAACTGCAGTCATGTATTGATGACATCAAAAGCTGGATGACTTTAAATGTCTTGCATTTAAATTCTGAAAAGACAGAAGTTGTGATCTTTGGACCAGAGTCCTCAAAAAATAAACTTCTTAATCAATCACTTAATCTGGATGGCATGAACTTGGCCTCTGGTAATAAAGTAAAAAATCTTGGTGTTATTTTCGACCAAGACATGTAATTTAAATCCCATATTAAACAGGTTTAATATGGGATTTAAATTACGTTGTTATTTAATTTTTATAACTTTTTGTTCTCTGTCATTTTTCTCTTCATAGAAGGTACACCTGGTCTGGCGTTCTGTTAGCTGTGACATCATCAGGGGAGGCAGATCATCCTCTATTACCATCTACCATAGAAAGTACTCCTGGATCAATGTAAGCTTCTGTGCTTTCTGTGTCTCTGCTCTGTCTTCTCTAACATAGAAAGTACTCCTGGGTCAATGTGAGCTTCTGTGCTTTCTGTGTCTCTGCTCTGTCTTCTCTAAGCCCCAGTGGGTCGAGGCAGATGAGCGTTCACACTGAGCCTGGTTCTGGTTCTGCTGGAGGTTCTCCTCCCTGTTAAAGGGGAGTTTTCCTCTCCACTGTCTCTTCATGGATGCTCAGTATGAGGGATTGCTGCAAAGCCATCAACAATGCAGACGACTGTCCACTGTGGCTCTATGCTCTTTCAGGAGGAGTGAATGCTGCTTGGAGAGACTTGATGCAACCTGCTGGGTTTCCTTAGAGAGGAAACTTTCTGACCAACCTGTATAATTTGATAGAATTTGACTTGAATACGGTGTATCATGAATTGGCGCTATATAAATAAAATTGAATTGAAAAATTGAAAAATGCAGGAAAACAACACTTTAAAAAAAGCAAAGTCTGTTGGTGCTTGTTTTTTACTCTGCTCAGTGTGTGCGTTCTTGTACTTGCGGCTAGGGTTAGGGTTAGGGTTACACTTTTTGCTGATTTTACTGGTAAAGTTAGGTTAACACTATGGTGTCAGTTAGGGTTAGGCCATGAAAAGGCTTTAAAATGAATGGAAGTCTATGGAAGACATGGCATGGTCCTCATTATGTACATTAGACCAGGATGTGTGTGTGGGCGTGTGTGTGTGTTTATCAGCTGAGCGCAGCATCCTTCGTATGAAGAGTTTAAAAGAAGCAGAAGCGGAGCAGGAGCCAGAGTTTTCTTGCTGTTGGACACATGTGAAGCTCCTGTAACTTTTGGCTCAGTCTCCAGATAACGTGAGGCTCTCTGTGGTTGTCTGTTTTTATAACTCCATGTTTCTCAGAAATCGTTTTTTACTTGTTTTACAGCAGCAGCTCAGTTCCTTTATCCAGAGAAAACGGACTCGCATTGATTATTCATGTTTAATAGCTGGAATATTTTCCTCTTTGTGTCGACATGAGTTGTGCTCATAAACTAGCTGTCTCTCTGGAAGCAGGCTGCGTATCTAAATGTGTATCTGTCGTTTATCTTAAAGGTTAACGTCTATGCTGTTTAACTGGATCTTAACTTATGCATTGCCACAGTAGCAGTGTGCTGGAGTTCTCCCATTGTGCCCAGTCAGAGTTCTCCTGGTTCCTGCTGATCTGCTCCTACAGGGACAGCTTCCATCCTTCATCTAATAAAATCTGTTTGTGTTGACGGTAATGAACATTTCTCAGGTGTCATATTTCCTACTAAGTGCCTACTTTGATATTGGCCTGTTTAAGTACTTGGTTTTCCTTTTCCTCATGTGTGTTTATATCGTCATCATATCTTCTAACGTGCTGCTGATCGTGGTGATCTGTGTGAATAAGAGCTTACATGAACCTATGTACATGTTTCTGTGCAGCCTGTTTGTGAATGAACTGTATGGCAGCTCAGGCTTGTTCCCCTTCCTGCTGGTCCAGATCCTCTCTGATGTTCACACGGTTTCTGTTCCTCTCTGCTTCCTGCAGATCTTCTGCCTCTACATGTATATAAACGTGGAGTTTTACAACTTGGCTGCCATGTCTTATGACAGATATCTGGCCATCTGTCATCCTCTGCATTACAACACACAGATGCAGATGAACACAGTTATCAGGCTGGTTGTGTTATCATGGTTTATTGCTCTGCTGAACATGATTGTGGTGATTTCCCTGAATGCCTCCTCTAGGTTGTGTGGGAACATCATCGACAGAGTTGTCTGCGCCAACTATTATGTTGTGAAGTTGTCCTGCAGCAATGTAACAGCCAGCAACATCTATGGACTGGTCTACACTTTCTCTGTGCTCGTCATCCTCGCTGCGCTCATCCTCTACACGTATGTGAAAATACTGCAGGTGTGTTTTTCTGGATCCAAGGAGACCCGGCAGAAAGCCATCAGCACCTGCACACCCCACCTGGTCTCCCTGCTGAACTTCTCTTTTGGCTCTTTCTTTGGTGTTTTACAGAGCAGGTTCGACATGAGCAGAGTTCCCAACATCCTTCGTATTATTTTATCCATATACTTTGTTGTCTGTCAGCCACTTTTGAACCCTCTGTTGTATGGACTCAAGCTGAACAAGATCCAAATCATATGCAGAAGTCTTTTCTTTAATAAAAATGATTTGCTTTTGTAGAAGTATCCAGTTTATCCTGAGAGCTGTAAGGTAAAAAGACAATACTATACTGTAGGTGTATCATTTTTCTTGTATATTCTAATAAGACTTAAGTGTAGGATTATTCAAAAAAAGTCTATATTACATGTTGAAAATAAACAATTAAAATATTTAAAGATCAGGTCTTTACATTTTTTTTACTTTAAAATATTACATTTTATTAAGAGTTAAAGGTATACAATGCAACCGGGGTTGATTTTCCAGCAAGGCTCCTCCCAGAGGGGGAAAGTAAAAGTGCACTGTCATAAAGATGCTCAGCTGTTCTGGTCTCTCCATCAAGCCAGGCGCGGTTGTTTTGTTTCCCGCAGCGCTATCTTGGCGAGGCCGCCGCCTCAGCAAACTCACGCTACCGCCTCGCCAACATAAAAAAAATAAATAGAAATAAGTAAATAATAATAATTAAAAAAAACTCGATATTCTTGCATGTTTATTTGACGTTAACACGCGGTCCTTTGTTGTTGCTTTCACGCGTGCATATAGTGAATGGCAGGGCAAAAACACATGGAGTTCTCACCGTAAAGCAAGACCGACTCTCGCGGTCTTGCATGAGACTTCTGAGCCTGTGGGTGCGGGCCGAGGGCTCTTGCAATTGCAAGTACGGTATTTCCCCCACAGACCACCAGGGCGGCCGAGAAAACCTTTGTTCGACCTGAAATGACTCATTTAATCATCCAAAACGGTATGGAACACATTAATTAACTGAAAAATGTTGCATAGTATGCCTTTAAATCAATAATTGAAACAAGTCAATGTAAAGTCACTGTTCTCAGGCCACTTTTATTTAACATTCAAGTGATTATTGTAGTTCAGATTACAGAGTTCTACTGCAGGTCCTACCAAATGTATGCTGACAAAAAAATGTATATCTTTTATCACCGCATGACCCTAGTCCACTGCATTGACTGAGTCAGTGTTCATAATTTCAATCTGTAAAACTCACACGGAAAGAAAAAGTTAGAAGATATTTATTGATACAACTATTTTAAGACTTTGGCGCTCAGACCTCAGCAGGTAACATTAGCACTAAATTTTACTTTAATATGCATAAGCAGGTGTATGAGAACAGGGATGTCCCCCCCCAAAAAAAAAATTGCCGAGGTTGAGGCCAATGTGTCAGCATGCTCAGAAGACAGAGAGACTTGAATTGAAATCTGAGAAACATAGAACAGCAGGATGAGTAACAGAGGAGATGTGCCACGAAGTCTTACCAAAAAGGGACCATTGCCGCGAATTTAGAAAAATAGAAAGGGCACAAATTAGAATCATTGTGTGCAGAATTTAATATCACCACTACTGATAATGTTCCACCAACAAATTATGAAATAGATTATGATGCAGAGTATGAATGTTTTGTAAATGGAGGTTTTGAAGAAAATGAAGGAATTAATGTGGGTAACTGTAAAATGTAATGTAACATGGGTGTTGCCCTGGTTTAAACATGCCAATGTGACACCAGTGTTTGGTACAAAGCCTGTATGGTTTGAAAACCCACAGCTTCTGGAAGAGGATTGTCAAAACATAACTATGACCATTCCCACACTTTTCTTTTTAGGAGACTAAACATATCCAGCAGCAGATCGTTATTAGTGCATTAGTGAGAATGAAAGTGCCAATAACCTTAGTGTATGAGAGTGTAAAAGAATTGGCTGGAATTGAAACTGGAACACCAAGGCCCGTCGGAGTTTAGGCGATTACGCACTAAATGAATAACCTGACGCCGCCAGATAGATTTGCTTCGCATATCCATCTGGAAACCTTCCGTTGAAGTAATTTTGGGAAGGGGCGAAAATACTGGTTAGCTGATTGGCCTATGTTGGTGATAGACAAGCCAAATAAACCAATCAGATCAACGAAGCATATGACGTACTCGTCAACATGATTCGTCGTCGCTCGTAACAGAGCGACGATGAAAACACAACCACAAGCCAAGCTACTCTTGCTGCTGCAGGTAAAGGCTCGTTAGCGCAGCAAAGAAATACTCTGTAATTCCGATAAAACTTGCTCGATAGCCACGCTAACGCTAGTTTCATCGGCTGAAGCCGCCATGTTCTTTAGACTGAACTGTCGATCTTCTCGTTGCGTCACACCTCAACCCACCTCAAAGCCAACGCTGATTGGACGTTCGTTTGGTGAACGGCTCCAAATTTTCTTTAACGGAGAGTAGCCAGACTGATCTGCGAGTGAAACCTTGAAAGCTCGCGAGATCAGGATGGTCTCACGAGGCTACTAAATGAAGGAGTTTATTTAAATCTTATAGGTCAGCCAAGAGAAATTCCTGATGAATTTAAGGCACAACATGAAATTAAAGCAGGTTTTGAGTCTATTTAACCCTTGATTACAGTTAACAAAAACTTTGATAAATGATGTTTACTATAACCAACACAGGGTGATTCATTTTACAGTTGTAAAATTTTCCAGGGTTCATGAAACAAGTAGAACAGTAATGCAAAACAGACAAGCTTTAGATTGGATTTTAGCAAGCAAGGGGAGAGTTTGTCATGTGTTTGGTGATCAGTGCTGGACATACATTCCTATGAATACAGCTCCAAAAGGTACATTCAGGGCAGTAATGGGTAAACTCATTAAAGATGAAGTAACACACACAACTGGTCGTAGAAAAGTCTGGAAGAAATTTTAGGTGAGTGGTGAGCTCTGGCTGTTAAAGCAGGACTAATTTTGGTGATGACAGCAATTATGATCTTTTTGTTTGTGTGTTGTGCTGTGCCTATCTTGAAAAAGGTGGATTTTGGGGACGATTTATAGATGGATGACATCAGTCCGCAGCAATCCGAAAGGCTGACTGCCCGGCGGCCTGGACACATCCATGGACTCATGCATATACCAAAGAGTTCATGGATGGTGGGAAAGAAGGTGGAAAGAAGCCCTGTGGCTGGGAAGGATTTATTTGCCACATGTCCATTTGGTTATTTAATCAAGTGAATGAACTGTCATGATTAACCAGATTAACACTTTTTAAGTTTAAGTTAATTTTTTAACTAATAATAGATGGATAAAGACAGATGGCCGGATAGTATAACCCATCATAACATTCAGCATTAACACTACGAACCAGTATTATGAGCAGGTATATTTACATATATGTATATGTATTTTAATTTTGTTGAATTTTGCTTGTTATATCATTCATGGTTTCTTTTCTTTCATTTTTCCAGAATGGGAAGTGTTGGATTTCATTGTGATTACCAGAGGCTGGTTTCCAATGTATTCCAGTCTGTGGGAACTGGATTTTTTGCCCTGGATGAATATGTTGTGCTATATTATGGCCATGATCATGAAAATAATTGAGGTCAGATTGTCTTCTGACCACACAGCCACAAAGGAGAGCGAGTCAGCGGGGACGGCCCTTCTCCCAGCAGGGGTCCCCTGCTGCTATAAAACTTTCCTCCCACAGACAAAGCCTCCCTCTCTTCAGACTTCACTTCAAACTCCAAGCTGCTCAGACCACCTCCCCTGGAGCAGACCAGGAAAGAGCTACTTTGGACCATGGGCCCTGGCCGGGCCTGACCGACACCCGGACTAACACCTGGGAGAAACTTCTCTTCGCCCAGAGAACATGTCCGGGCAAATCAGAGTTAAGTCTGCTGTTTTAACCTCATCATCAGTAGCAGGAGGAAGAATCCTGCCCGCCAAAAACAGCTTTGTTTTATTTCTTCTTAGCCTTTACAGGGAAGTGAAACCCAGACGGAGTTGAAAAGTCGGCAGAAGGACCCATATTGAATGCTCAGGAAAACCTGCTTAAATCGGACTGCATTCAGGACAGGGATTGGGCAGAGACCAGGCCTCTGACCCCTCCACATGTTGCTGCTGTTAAGCCATCAGCCGCTGGTGAACGAGCAACGGTTCCCCTTTTACTGCCTTCCTCGGATGACCAAAGTGGACTGGACTCACACGAGGCAAAAGACAGGTTTGGCAGAGAGACCCAAAAGGGAAAGTTAAATGGTTAATTTGGGAAATGTTTGTAAACCGTTTGCACACAGTGTCTTTGAACAAAGGAGCTAACGGAAGTAGCTCATTGCTAGCATTTGGTACCATGTCATTGTCAAGTGTGTTTTTATGGTTATAACAAAGGTTATCTCCACAAGGGTTTCATACATTGATGGGACATTAATGTTTACGTTATCCAGCCCACTCGTTATGACCAAAATAAGGCTAAAGCTTTTATTTGTTAGTGCCGAATGCCCGCTTGCCAAAATGTAATTAGCTCTTGTTAACATTCTGTTCCGGTAATTCAAAAGGAGCTTGTTTTAAAGCATAAAGCTTAACTGTTCTGCTCGACCAACCTTTGATGGTGCTATGAGCCTTATTCCCGCATTAATATTGAATATTAATGTCGGTTTAAAGGCAATTTTAATAACTTTAGACTTCAACTGATTTAGCGACCGATCGGTACAGCAACCCAAGGCGCCTGTAGGGAGAATCACATTAACACGATCGGCCATAAGATAATCATTTTACTGAGCAAATCATTCCTCAAAATATTATTCCCTCAAATAATGTTTTGTGTAACTCAGGATTTGCATGGTGAATGGGTTTAAACATATGCCATGTTTTTTACTCCATTCCATGCTTGTTGTAATCAGATCTGCAGTGAACAAGGATTCACTGAATTATTCTGACGATGATCAACCACTTTTGTTTTGTCTTTGGTTTGTTCTGCATGTAAATAGTTCCTTAGCTTAGCTTCTTTTTATCTTAATTTTGCTTAGTAGTTTAGTTAAGTTTGACTAGCCTAGTAGAGAGGATTTGTTAATCGAAATATTGTGTTAATTCAGATAAACCACATTACATAGCTATGTTCTCTGGATGTTCATTTTATTTCTGTTATTAAATTCTTGAACTTGAAAAAAGTTGTCACTCCTTTATTCTATGTGTGTGCAGGGTTTGCTGTTAAAAGATCACTAGTGCTCGAATTCATCCCTTTCAACCATTGTCTTGATATCAGCTTAAGAGCTGATTATCACCAGACAATACTTAACAGAGAGTTATTTATGAAACATTAAATAATTTTGAATCGTGTATAATTGCACAACAAATACATAAATAACGCCAGCAAGGGGTTTTTCCACTTTATATAAATTGGAAGGCCGCCAGGGGAAATAAATAAATGTTTAGTATGTTTATGTTTTTATTATTCATTTTATTCTGCATTTATTGACAGACAGTTATTAACTTTAGTTTGTTAATCAGTACAAGTATTTTGAATTTATTTACATTATTCTATTATTCCATATTTACATTATTCCATTTTTCTTATAGTTTCTATGTGTGATTTTTGCTAATTCAGTACTACAATGCAACAATTTACTGTTTACCATTTTATGTCTATGTATACCAGTATTCCAATCTGAAAAACTCACACGGAAAGAAGAGACAATTAGAAGAATTTATTGATACAATATTTTAAGACTTTGGTGCTCAGACCTCGGCAGGAAACATTCACGCTGAATTATACTTCAATATGCATAAGCAGGTGTATGAGAATAGGAATGATCCCCCAAAAATGGCCGAGGTCTGAGCATCTGTATGCTCATAAGGCAAGGTCACTAATAGCGAAGGATAAGAGGATGAGTAATTGAACTGCCTAGAAGGTTTGCAAACAGCTTACCAAGTCAGGCCGTGGTTATGAAAGCCTGCGAGCAGGCCGTTGCAGTGAAGGCTTACCCAGAGTACAGCGAGATGAATGAGAGATGATGATTAGGTGAATGATAGGGTAAAAGGTGAAGTCATCAGGGATGCTTTAATGAATGATTTCTTGTGGAAGATGACTTTGCGGATGCTTTCTTGCGGATGATGCACATAGATAAATAGATTTCTTCCTTATATAGGACATTTTTGACCAATCTGTATAATCTGACCCAATCTGTATAATATGATTGAACTTGACTTGTAAAGTGCCTTGAGATGACATGTTTTATGATTTGGCGCTATATAAATAAAATTTAATTGAATTGATCACGAAGAGATGCAAGACAGGTGATAGGACACATGACAGGATGCAACGGAATGCATAACAGGATGCCTGTTGGTATGCATGAAAGGTACGTGACAGGGTGCATGATAGGAAGAACACAGGTCTGCAAATAATATGAATGACTTTTGAACCACCACCAGTATTTGTAGTTGAATTACCTTAAAGCTGATAGGGCATTGAGTATGAAAAGACCCATGTATGCCCAGAAAGCAGAGAACTTGAATTGATAACAAAACAGGGCCGTTGCCACGAAGACTTACCAAAGTTCTGTGAGATGAATAGGAAGATGATGATGATGATGCACATAGATAAACGAATGATCATGATGAGATGCAAGACAGGTGACAGGACACATGACAAGATGCATGACAGAATGCATGAGAGAATGCATGACGAATGCATGAAGGGACGCATGACAAGACGCAGGACCAGACGCGACAAGACGAGTGATCATGACGAGATGCAAGACAGGTGACAGGACACATGACAAGATGCATGACAGAATGCATGAGAGAATGCATGACGAATGCATGAAGGGACGCATGACAAGACGCAGGACCAGACGCGACACCGAGTGATCATGACGAGATGCAAGACAGGTGACAGGACACATGACAAGATGCATGAGAGAATGCATGACGAATGCATGAAGGGACGCGTGACAAGGCGCAGGACCAGATGCAACAAGACGAGTAATCATGACAAGATGCAAGACAGGTGAGAGAACACATGACAGGAAGCAACGGTATGCATAACAGAATGCATGACGGCATGCATGAGAGAACACGTGACAAGACGCAGGACCAGACGTGACAATGAGTGATCATGACGAGATGCAAGACAGGTTACGGGACACATGATAAGATGCAACGGGATGCATAACAGGATGCATGACAGAATGCATGAAAAGACGAATGACATGACGCAAGACCAGACACGACCAGACGCACAAGAAATGCATGACAGAATGTATTACAAATACGAAAAGAATGCATGAAATGGTATGCAACAGATTCATGATAGGAAGAACACAGGTCTGCAAATAATATGAATGAGTTTTGAACTACCACCAGTATTTGTAGTTGAATTACTTAAAATTTAGAGGGCATTGAGCAGCTAAAATGAATGGATTCTCAGACCGATATGTGAGGTATGATGATGACCATGGCCCATTCGTTGGAGTGATCAGGAATCTGAGAACCAACAATTATAAAGAACTCCCCCAAAACCTACGGATGGCAGCATCCGTAAAACTTTTAAACATATCTACGACAGAACACATTATAGAAATATATTTCCGATCCAGGCAAGAAGCAGACCAGACTAGAAGTTCAGAGCAGCAGCTCTCAACCAGAGTATCCTGTTCAAGAAGGAAAGAAACAAAATTTGTTAACTCGAGCTGCCTGGAAATAAAGTGTGTCTCTGGCAATGATGCATCTTTGAGACTGAGCTGACCGAGCAAGGAGGGCAGCTAACGGAAATACTGATATGGAATGAGACTGATATCTTGTGAATTCGAGAGCTTAACTGCAGGCAGGAAGCCATCATGAAACTAGGTTGAGATCCATACCTAGAACTTAATTTGCAGGCTGACAGGTTTAATTTGAGAAAGGACAACTGGGAATAGTGAAAGAAAGATCTATGAGAGGAAAGTGACCATAAGATGAATGGATGATGACAGGCAACACTTCTTAAGACATAATTTATCAAATAATATTTGCTTAACTCATGAATGCGTAGAATGCCGAACGCATACTAAATGCTGTCATGAATCGATTAAGGTTATTTAGCTCATTCCATGGTGTTTGAAATTAATTTAATACTTTAACTCAGATTCTGCACTAAATTCTGACAAAACTGATGATCTTCAATGCTTATTAGCTTAATTATCCTCACCAGCCTGCAGACAAGCTCCGTAATTGAAATACTATCACCAGACAACAGCACCCACCATGATGCTCTCCAGATGTTCATCTTAAAATAAATTCTTGAACCTGAAAAAGAAAATTGTCAATCCCTAAAACATGAGCAAATGGCTGTTAAAAGATCACCAATACTCAAATCATTCCCCAACAGCCAACCCGACGTCAGCTCCCAGCTGACGTTCAGACAATACCTACAAACAAGAACATTAAATAACTTTAACATGTATAATTTCACAACACCTGAAGTAATTGATTGGCAAAACATTAAAAATGACCACTGAAATGACAAGAGTGACAAAAGTCTGAATCCAGTACAGACAGGTCCAAACGGACGCCGAATTGCACCAGAGTTGCAGCAGTTTTAATAACAATTGGTATTAATTGCTGGATTTAAAATGCACTTCAGAAAAAAAAAGGGGGTAAGTATCAACTCAACCCCACTGTCCGGTTAAACAGAACATAAGTGACATTGAAGGTGCTTGCGGAAGGATTGCCAATAGTTAGTCTTTGAATGACAAATCAGAGGTTTGAAAATGCTGAGACATTTGCTAATAGAGCCTGCAGGTTGATAATAAAGGGGAGACGTGAAGAACGTTACCATATCAAAGGTAGTAAGAGAACACAGAATGAGAAAATTAAATAGAAAAGAGGAGAGTGATAACAAGGTTAAGATTTAAGCCTACAAAACTTAATTTACACTTAAAATCAAAGCATACTATGAGCAAGTAATTACTGTAGAAAATATGAACAATGAGTTAAATTAGAATGATATAATTATGAAATAAGAGAAGATGGAGTCCATCACGAACCATACTCCAACCAGTAGGTGGCAGTAATGCTACTACAAGCCTGTTGCCAACTGCCAAAACCAGAAGAAGAAGAAAAATGAAAACAAACATTAGAATGGATGGGATACGTTCTGCCTAAATAGACGGACATTCAGAAGCGTGATGAGCGAAACACGTGCAATATGAATGAAAACATGAGTGGATACATGTTACCCTGAGCTGCTCGGAGTGGGGAAGAGAGGAGATCCGGCTGAAAGTTGCGGCAGGGACAATACGGGAAGGTGGGCCTCGCAAAGCCGATCGAAACCAGAGAAGGTCCCACGGTGACGCGGAGCCCTCGACTGAGAGCCAGCACCATGAATCAGCTGGAGAAAGACCCAAGCGCGCTACGAAGCGGAGCGGGACCAGAGCTTAGGCAGAGTTGAGACGGCGTCTGCGTCGCTTGGCGAGGAAGCGGGGGATTTGCAAGTTCATTGCGCCAGGAGTCAAAGATGATGGAAAACAGAAGTCGGCGGGACGTCCCGCCGGCGAACGAGAGAAAGGACCCGCCGGCCGACGTGCAAGGGGGTCCAGGGGGACCCGCCTCCAGTCTACGTTCCCGAGTCCAGCGAGGCGGTCCAGGGGGACCCGCCTCCAGTCTACGTTCCCGAGTCCAGCGAGGCGGTCCAGGGAGACCCTCCTCCGGTCAAACCTCCAGAGTCATCCGAGGCGGTCCAGGGGGACCCGCCTCCAGTCTACGTTCCCGAGTCCACCGATGCGGTCCAGGGGGACCCGCCTCCTGTCTATGTTCCCGAGTCCTGCGAGGGGGTCCAAGGGGACCCGCCTCCAGTGTCCAGCGAGGCGGTCCAGGGGGACCCGCCTCCAGTGCCAGCTCTCCAGTCCAGAGAGGCGGTCCAGGGGGACCCGCCTCCAGTCTCTGCTCTCCAGTCCAGAGAGGCGGTCCAGGGGGACCCGCCTCCAGTAAAAGCTCCTTCAGACAAGAGAAAAGACCCGCCGGCCGACGAGAGAAAAGACCCGCCGGCCGACAAGAGAAAAGACCCGCCGGCCTAAAGAAGCCCTCAACCTGTGCAGCTGGCTGTCTCAAGGGTTCCTGCGGCCCACACTACGGCCAAAGCCTGCGTGGGTGTGTACCTATACTGCCGGCCGTCACAATGGTCTCTGCTCCGCCTGCGACTGAGGGTCCTGCTGAGCCGCCGCCAGCCTCTGAAGGTCCTGCTGAGCCGACTCCAGCCAAACCCCTGCAGTCCAGCGAGGGGGTCCAGGGGGACCCGCCTCCAGCCGAAGCCCTGCAGTCCAGCGAGGGGGTCCAGGGGGACCCGCCTCCAGCCTACGTTCCCGAGTCCAGCAAGGGGGTCCAGGGGGACCCGCCTCCAGTCTACGTTCCCGAGTCCAGCGAGGCGGTCCAGGGGGACCCGCCTCCAGTCTACGTTCCCGAGTCCAGCGAGGCGGTCCAGGGAGACCCTCCTCCGGTCAAACCTCCAGAGTCCTCCGAGGCGGTCCAGGGGGACCCGCCTCCAGTCTACGTTCCCGAGTCCACCGAGGCGGTCCAGGGGGACCCGCCTCCAGTCTATGTTCCCGAGTCCTGCGAGGGGGTCCAAGGGGACCCGCCTCCAGTGTCCAGCGAGGCGGTCCAGGGGGACCCGCCTCCAGTGTCAGCTCCAGTGTCCAGCGAGGCGGTCCAGGGGGACCCGCCTCCAGTGCCAGCTCTCCAGTCCAGAGAGGCGGTCCAGGGGGACCCACCTCCAGTCTCTGCTCTCCAGTCCAGAGAGGCGGTCCAGGGGGACCCACCTCCAGTCTCTGCTCTCCAGTCCAGAGAGGCGGTCCAGGGGGACCCACCTCCAGTCTCTGCTCTCTAGTCCAAAGAGGCGGTCCGGGCGGACCCGCCTCCAGTCTCTGCTCTCCAGTCCAGAGAGGCAGTCCAGGGGGACCCGCCTCCAGTAAAAGCTCCTTCAGTGGAGCTCGACGCCAGGAGAACCAAGGCGAGACTCCACTGCCGGCCGCCTGAGATCCTGCTGCCTCGCTGCCGGCTGCTCCAGCCACGACGGGGTCGCCCTCCGCGACAACCGCCACCGGTGACCCTGCTGCTCCGCCGTCAGCCTCGCCGGGGTCGCCCACCGCGACGCCCGCCGCCTAAGACTCTACTGCCCTGCCGCCGGCTGACCCTGCTCCGCCGCCTGCCGCGCCCAAGCCGTCCTCCACGGAGCCTGCCGAGGACTCTGCTGCTCCGCCGCCTGCCGAGGACTCTGCTGCTCCACCGCCTGCCGCGCCCAGGACGCCCTCCGTCGCTCCCAAGCCACCGCTCCCAAGCTGCCGCTCAAGAGGCGTCGCTCCCAAGCTGCCACTCAAGAGGCGTCGCTCCCAAGCCGCCGCTCAAGAGGCGTCGCTCCCAAGCCGCCGCTCTCAAGTCATCGCCTGAGCCCGCCGGTGCCACCGCCTGTGTCCTCTGGTGCTCTCAAGTCCCCGAGTTCCACGCTCTCAAGTCCCCGAGTTCTACGCTCCCAATTTCTACGCTCCCAGCGCTGTCAAGTTTCCTGAGTTCCAGCGCTGTCAGGTTTCCTGAGTTCCAGCGCGCTTCAAGAGGTTTCTGTTCTCCCGGCACCTTTTGTTGGAGTCTGACCCCCCGTCCTGTCCTCCCTCCGCCCACCCGGGATGGGTGTTCTTGTTTTTGAACTAGTGTTTTGTTTAGGCCGCCTGGAATTTGGCCTTGGGGGGGGGGGGGTAATGTCAGGGTGCAGGTCTCCCTTCTGCACCATGGACAGTTCCAGATCCTTCCACCATCCACTCTGCCCTGCTTCACTCCATGCTGGATCAGTTTCACCTGCTGCAATAATCAAGTCCGGACTCAATACACCTGCCAGCTCTCCTATATAAGCCCTCTTCAGTCTGCTCCTCGTCGCTGGGTCATCTGCATTCACTCCTTGTTGCCTGCCTGAGTCTCACGCCTTCTAGCTTGAGATCCCTACCTCTGACGCCTTGCTCAGCCAACTGCCTGCTCCAGCTTCACCGTGTCTCTACCCTCAGCCATCTCCTCCATCACTCGTCTGCTCCTGTCTGGTACAGTCTCTGGTCTCCATCTCCATCTCCATTACTCAAAGCCTTCAATAAAGCTCCTTAAAACGCAGCTCTGTGTGTGGTGGTGTTCGGGTTCATCAGAACAAATCCTGACACTTTCTAATCTAGAAAGGGCATTTGTTGTTTTAGAAAGGGTACTGTGAATATCTTGTTTCAACTCTTTGCTAATAAAGATTTCTCTGTTCATTCATTTGTAGTTGATAAAAGTATCAGATAAATACTCAAGGTAAATGAGGATATTGTTAAAAAATACAGCAGAACTCCCTTGCAGGAAAAAGGCCCTTTTACAGTTTACTTTTGACTAAAGTCTGATTCATCTTGTTGGTGCTCGTTTTTTACTCTGCTCAGTGTGTGCGTTCTTGTACTTGCGGCTAAGCGAAAACACTTTTTGCTGATTTTACTGGTAAAGTTAGGTTAACACTGGTGACGGTTAGGGTTAGGCCATGAAAAGGCTTTAAAATGAATGGAAGACATGGCATGGTCCTCACTACGTACATTAGACAAGGATGTGTGTGTGGGCGTGTGTGTGTTTATCAGCTGAGCGCAGCATCCTTCGTATGAAGAGTTTAAAAGAAGCAGAAGCGGAGCAGGAGCCAGAGTTTTCTTGCTGTTGGACACATGTGAAGCTCCTGTAACTTTGTGCTCAGTCTCCAGATAACGTGAGGCTCTCTGTGGTTGTCTGTTTTTATAACTCCATGTTTCTCAGAAATCGTTTTCTACTTCTTTTACAGCAGCAGCTCAGTTCCTTTATCCAGAGAAAACTGACTCGCATTGATGACTCATAAGTTGAGCTCATAAACTAGCTGTCTCTCTGGAAGCAGGCTGCGTATCTAAATGTGTATCTGTCGTTTATCCTAAGGTTAACGTCTATGCTGTTTAACTGGATCTTAACTTATGCATTGCCACAGTAGCAGTGTGCTGGAGTTCTCCCATTGTGCCCAGTAAGAGTTCTCCTGGTTCCTGCTGATCTGCTCCTACAGGGACAGCTTCCATCCTTCATCTAATAAAATCTGTTTGTGTTGACAGTAATGAACATTTCTCAGGTGTCATATTTCCTACTAAGTGCCTACATTGATATTGGCCTGTTTAAGTACTTGGTTTTCCTTTTCCTCATGTGTGTTTATATCGTCATCATATCTTCTAACGTGCTGCTGATCGTGGTGATCTGTGTGAATAAGAGCTTACATGAACCTATGTACATGTTTCTGTGCAGCCTGTTTGTGAATGAACTGTACGGCAGCACATCGCTGTTCCCCTTCCTGCTGGTCCAGATCCTCTCTGATGTTCACACTGTTTCTGTTCCTCTCTGCTTCCTGCAGATCTTCTGCCTCTTCACGTATGGAAATGTGGAGTTTTACAACTTGGCTGCCATGTCTTATGACAGATATCTGGCCATCTGTCATCCTCTGCATTACAACACACGGATGCAGATGAACACAGTTATCAGGCTGGTTGTGTTATCATGGTTTCTCGCTCTGCTGAGCATAATTGTGGTGATTTCCCTGAATGCATCCTCTAGGTTGTGCGGGAACATCATCGACAGAGTTGTCTGCGCCAGCTATTATGTTGCAGTGTTGTCCTGCAGCAGTGCAACAGCCAGCAACATCTATGGACTGGTCTACACTTTCTCTGTACCTGTCATCCTCGCTGCGCTCATCCTCTACACGTATGTGAAGATACTGCAGGTGTGTTTTTCTGGATCCAAGGAGACCCGGCAGAAAGCCATCAGCACCTGCACACCCCACCTGGTCTCCCTGCTGAACTTCTCTTTTGGCTCTTTCTTTGCTGTTTTACAGAGCAGGTTCGACATGAGCAGAGTTCCCAACATCCTTCGTATTATTTTATCGTTATACTTTGTTACATGTCAGCCACTTTTGAACCCTCTGTTGTATGGACTCAAGCTGAACAAGATCCAAATCATATGCAGAAGTCTTTTCTTTAATAAAAAATGATTTGCTTTTGTAGAAGTATCCAGTTTATCCTGAGAGCTGTAAGGTAAAAAACAACACTATACTGTAGGTGTATCATTTTTCTTGTATATTCTAATAAGACTTAAGTATAGGATTATTCAAAAAAAGCTGTCTATGTTACATGTTGAAAATAAACAATTAAAATATTTAAATATCAGGTGTTAAAAAATTTTTTAACTTTAAAATATTACATTTTATTAAGAGTTAAATCAATAATTGAAACAAGTCAATGTAAAGTAACTGTTCTCAGGCCACTTTTATTTAACATTCAAGTGATTCTTTTAGTTCAGATTACAGAGTACTACTGCAGGTCCTACCAAATGTATGCTGATGACAAAATTTATATCACCGCATGACCCTAGTCCACTGCATTCACTGAGTCAGTGTGTTCATAATTTCAATATGAAAAACTCACACAGAAAGAAAAAGTTAGATTTTTATTGATACAATTAGTTTAAGACTTTGGCGCTTAGACCTCGGCAGGAAACATTAGCGCTAAATTTTACTTTAATATGCATAAGCAGGTGTATGAGAACAGGGATGTTTCCACCCCCCAAAAATGCTGAGGTTAAGGCCAGTGTGTCAGCATGCTCAGAAGGCAGAGAGACTTGAATTGAAATCTGAGAAACATAGAACAGCAGGATGAGTAACAGAGGAGATGTGCCGCGAAGGTTTACCAAAAAGGGCCCATTGCCACAAATTTAGAAAAATAGAAAGGGCACAAATTAGAATCATTGTGTGCAGAATTTAATATCAACACTACTGATAATGTTCCACCAACAAATTATGAAATAGATTATGATGCAGAGTATGAATGTTTTGTAAATGGAGGTTTTGAAGAAAATGAAGGAATTAATGTGGGTAACTGTAAAATATAATGTGACATGGGTGTTGCCCTGGTTTAAACATGCCAATGTGACACCAGTGTATGGTTTGAAAACCCACAGCTTCTGGAAGAGGATTGTCAAAACATAACTATGACCATTCCCACACTTTTTTATTTTTAGGAGACCAAACATATCCAGTAGCAGATAGTTATTGGATGTGTGGTGATGATATGTTAATGAATACCTTACCACTTAAGTGGATAGGGCTCTGTGCATTAGTGAGAATGAAAGTGTCAATAAGCTTAGTGTATGAGGCAGGGGTGTCCAACTCCAGTCCTCGAGAGCTGGTGTCCTGCAACCTTTAGATGTATCATTATTTCCTGTCATTGCTATGGTTGCCATCACGTTATTTGCGTTCCAGTGATTGGGCTTTTTTCATGCTCACGTTCAATGGTTGATCGGGTGCTGTGTTTAGTTACCTGACTGATATCATCTGTTCTGAAATCGGACATGCTGAGTATGACAAAGGGAGGAAGAACTACTCAGAGTAGCAGCTTTCTATTCAGTGTAGATCAGCCGTTTTTTCTGAAACGACGCTCAGAACAAAGACCTACAGCACCTGGCGCTCACTGAGCCAGCCGTGGTACACCATCACACCAGAGTTGCAAAATGGTTAAAAAAACTTGGTTTATTATTATTTTGTTTACAGTTCAGCTTGGATTTTATTTACTGTGCAGCATAGCTTTGCTGTGCGCACTGAATCCAGATGCTGTGCGCGAATGCAAAAGCGCGCAGGTTAGAGGGAACAGAAACAGTTTGGCGCATCAGTCAGTTGGAAACAGTTCCTGTATCAGTCACATGACTTTCCCATAGCGATACGCGCATCAACACAGGTTTTGCTCTACGAGCTCGACGCATGCATCGACACATCGGTGTTGCCGGACCCATCACTACTGAGAGGTTATCTCATCCTCCCTTCTCTCATGACAACATGCCAGTGTTGTAGTACTCGAGTACAAGACTCGAACTCGAGTCCTAGTCATTAGCTAAATTTAGAGACTCGTGACTTGACTTGGACTTGAGCACTGATGACTCGAACTTGGACTCGGACTCCCACATTTAGATAATTCTGACTCGGAAATTGAGAAAAAGACTCGACTTTTTTTATATCATTAGGCTATAAATTTAATATGTCATTAGAATATTATTTGGTGTATGATTTTAATATCTAAATGTCGTACCGCGCACGTGACGTCACCATCTCATGAGCAACGCCCCTTGCCGCTAAGGTTGGGCAAACAGTGTGAGAGCGCACGTAGCAGCCAGCCGTTACACATGCAACAGATACAACGATATGACCGACTTTACAGCTGTTAAACTTTCACAAGAGGATGTCCAGGCGCCCAGTTTACTGGTAGAGCTGTGGAACAACATACCAGCGTTCAGCTCAAACGATGGCTTGAGTGTCGAGGGCTTAGAAAGACTGGAAAACGGGCCGAGTTGATAGAAAGGTAAGTCGATGTTTTTCTCCTGCTCGGCGTTCATGGTGTCATCTGCCGTTTTTTTTCTGTTTGTAGTCACCGTCCAGGAATCGGTATAAATTTTCCGGCCCGCCGAACAATTTAGTCCGGCCCGGTGGCCAAATGCATTATCATTATCCAACGGCTATATCTCCTCGCTACATCGACCGGTCTGCACCAGATTTTTTGTGAGTCATGGGGGAACGCTGCCGAACACGTTTGTGTGAATTGCCCGGTGGACGGGCGAGGAAAATGCGTGACAGCAACTGCGGTGGGGGGCGGCCAGCTTTGCGCGAACCCCGCGGGGCGGCCCGGAGCCGCGGCGGTGGCCAATAGGCCGGAGAGCGCTTGGCTGCGAGGGCCGATCGACGCCGCTTGCGGCTTTAACATCCTTCATATGCGGCCTATCAGCGTACCTCGAGTCGCTGTTGCACGTTCCATAACAACAATGTTTTAAAACCATGGTTAGGAGACGTCTTAGACTTGGAAAAAGCAGTCGTTTTACCGAGTAAAACCAGGGTAACTACAGCGAAAGAGTTATTAGTGCAATGGAATGTTACTGCTTCATGTCATACATCACACGTCACGGCATGTTCCTACAACGAACTTGGATCAATAGTGACTCGACTCGACTGGGATTTTTTTTTAATGACTTGGGCTTGAACACTGGAGACTCGAACTTGGACTCGGACTCGAGGCATAGTGACTTGACTACAACACTGCAACATGCGCACGAGTCCTATCATAAAGTGGGAAAAAAAAGTTAATTGTGCGACTTGAGTAACGTGCAGTAACGGGGTGTCGGCACTGATAACGGTGTTATATTGACAGTCAAAGTAATTAGTTAGATTATTCGTTACTGAAAAAAGTAACAGCGTTAGTAACACTGTTTATTTCAACGCCGTTATTCCAATCACTGGACACGCCTGAGTCAAATAATCAGTTAACTAGCAGGACTCTGAAGAACCTGACTGCATACTTAGGAGCTAATTGTGCTATTTGATTCAGGTGTGTGGGGCCAGGGAAACCTCTAAAAGTTTCAGGACACCGGCTCTCGAGGACTGGAGTTAGACACCCCTGGTATAAGGGGTGTAAAAGAAATGGCTGGAATTGAAAATGGAACAACAAAGTCTTGTCGGAGTTTAGGCGATTACAGACTAAATAAAGGAGTTTATTTACACATACATCTCCACTTCTCTCCCCCCTCTGGGCAGGTCAGATCACAACCTGGTTCACCTCAAACCCTGTTATGTGCCTCTAGTGAAGAGGAAGCCTACGACCAAAAGGACTGTAAGGAAGTGGACGGAGGAGGCTTATGAGGCACTGCAGGCCTGCTTTGAGGTGACTGACTGGCCCGCACTCCGTGAGCCCCACGGGGGAGACATCGATGGGCTCACAGAGTGCATCAAAGACTGCATCAACTTCTGTGTGGACTGCAATGTTCCAGCTCTAGCCTGTTGGTGATCCATAAACCATGGATCACCAAAGACATAAAGGCCATTCTGAATGAGAAGAAGAGGGCATTCAGAGATGGCAACCGTGAAGAGTTGAGGAGAGGGGGTACTCAAGCGTAAAATCAAGGAGGCTAAGGACAAATACAAGAGAAAGCTGGAGAATACAGAATCAGACTCAGCCTTACTTTAATGATCCCAGGGGGAAATTACTTTTGTTACATGCTCCAGAATACACACATTGTTATATATATATTTACAACATTCCACACAAGGTAATATGATATATACATATATAAGTTGTCAGGATGCAGCTTGTAGGCTGCAAGCTGAACCTCCCTTCCTCTCTCTCTTCCCTGCGCTGCCTGATTGGTTCCACCTGCCAGGCTGCAATTATCACTGATTCGTTTCCACCTGTGGTCACCTCTATATGTACTCACCTCATTCTGTTCTCGTTGCCGGTCCGTAGTGTTCAACTCCTGCTCCGTTTCAGTCACTATCCTGTATCAGTTCAGTTTTTTGTTCAGTCAGCCACAAGACTTTTTCTTCAGCTTTATTTTTTGTTCAGTCACTGCCAGAGACTCTGCCTCAGCTCTGTTTCAGCTCACCCTCGGCCAGAAACCTCATTCCAGCCCAGCCTCAGCCTGAAGCACTGTTCCAGCTAAGTCACTGCCAGAGACTCCATTCCAACTCAGCCCGCAGTTTGGTTTCGCTGTTTCCGGAGTTCCGCTGTGGTCTCTCTCTTTGGCTGCCGTGCTCAGTCGTGGTTTCAAGTTCTCGGCTGCTGGTTTCCGTCTCGGTCTCAAGTTCTCAACCCCTGGTTCCGTCCTGGTTTCAAGTCCTTCACTCCTGGTGAGCTGCCCTGGTTTCAAGTTCTCCACTCCTGGTAAACCGCTCTGGTCTCAAGTTCTCAGCTCCTGTCTTCGTCCTGGTCTCAAGTCATCGGCTCCAGTATTCCCTCCTGGTCTGACTCTCCGCACTACTCCTGCCGGCCAGCTTCTGCACCCTACATCTCCGTCTGATGAAAGACTCTGGGTTCCATCATCATCCATCATCCACACTGTTCAATAAACTCACTTTTAAGAACTAGCTCTGTGTGTGCGTGCTGTGTACATCCCAGAAAAATACCATGACATAAGTCATATATATATATATATATATATATATATATATATATATATATTAGGGCTTGGCAACGATTCAAATATTTAATCGCGATTAATTGCACAATTTGCCTGATTAATCGTGATTAATCGCATTGTATTTACAAACTCCAAGAATGAATTCAAAAGTAGTGTAAAGAGCACTTTTATTTTAATGTTCTGCTGCCATATGAACAAAAGTGTTGTTTCCTTTCTTCCTCTTTGAATCCGAGGTTTGGCTGACAGCGAGGTTATTGGCACATTATCGCCACCTACTGTTCTGATTCAAACCCCTACACCGCAGCAACAGACCTTCACAAAATAAAAGCATGTGAGCAACATGCGTTAATGCGCATTAAAGAAAATATCGCCGTTAATAGTGTAATGAGTTAACGCGAAATTAACGCGTTAACTTGCCCAGCCCTAATATATATATATATATATATATATATATATATATATATATATATATATATATATATATATATATATATATATATATAAATCCAAGTAAAGTGATAGTGACTTGTGCAAGAATGAATAAATCTCAGTTACAGAGGGGGGGGGGGTCTGAATAACTGAGGGAGGCGTTGTAGAGACTGATAGCCACCGGCAGGAATGATTTCCTGTGGCGCTCGGTGGTGCATCTGGGTAAGAGGAGCCTTCTGCTGAAGGAGCTCCTCTGCTGGGTCAGTGTGTCATGGAGAGGGTGTGAGAGATTGTCTAAGATGGACTGAAGTCTGGACAGCATCCTCCTCTCTGCCACGGTCGTCAGGGTGTCCAGCTCCTCCCCCACAACATCACCGGCCCTCCTGATCACTTTGTTCAGTCTGTTGTTGTCGGCAACCCTCAGCCCACTGCCCCAGCATGTGACAGCGAAGAAGAGCGTGCCGGCAACAACAGACTCATAAAACATCCTCAGCATCGTCCCACAGATGTTAAAGGACCTCAGCCTCCTCAGGAAGAAGAGTCGGCTTGGCCCTTTTTGTAGACCGCCTCGGTGTTCCTGGTCCAGTCAAGCTTATTGTTAAAGTACACTCTCAGGTACTTATACTCCTCCACAGTGTCTACAGGGACCCCCTGGATGGAAAGAGGGGTCAGAGGTGTTTTTGTCCTCCTCAGATCCACTATTAGCTCCTTAGTCTTTGTCATGTTGAGCTGCAGATGGTTCAGGTCACTCCAAGTGACAAAGTTGCCCACCAATGACCTATATTCACTCTCATCGCCCTTTTCAATGCAGCCAACTATTGCTGAGTCATCAGAAAACTTCTGAAGGTGGCAGGACTCAGTGCAATAGTTTAAGTCTGAGGTGAAAAGGGTGAAGAGGAAGGGGGAGAGGACAGTCCCCTGAGGGACCCCAGTGTTGCTGACCACCCTGTCAGACACACAGTTCTGTAGGAGTACATACTGTGGTCTACCCGTCAGGTAATCAACAAACCAGGACACGATGGGTGCTTCCACCTGCATCTTCTCACTCAGTAGAGCCGGACGGATGGTGTTGACGGCACTGGAGAAATCAAAGAACATGATTGTCACAGTGCTCGCCAGCTTTTCCAGATGAGTGTAGACTCTGTTCAGCAGGAAGATGATGCTGTCCTCATCTCCCAGGCGGGGCTGGTAGGCGAACTATAGTGGATCAGTGAAGGGCCTGACCATGGGCCTTAGCTGCTCCAGGACTAGCCTCTCAAAGGTCTTCATGATGTGGGACGTCAGTGCCACCGGTCTGTAGTCCTGAGGGCCGCTAGGCACAGGAACGATGCAGGATGACTTCCACAGCACGGGGACTCTCTGGAGGTGCATGCTCAGACTGAAGACTAGGCTAAGTACTCCACACAGCTGGTCGGCACAAGCTTTTTTTTTTTTTTTTTTTTTTTTTTTGGGGATTTTTTTGCGGCTCTAGTGGCTCGCTTTTTCCCAAAGTAGGCTGACAGGAAGGGGGGTAGAAGAGGGGGAGAGACATTCGGCAAAGGACCACGAGTCGGATTCAAACCCGGGTCGACCGCGTCGAGGACTAAGGCCTCTGTATATGGGTCGCGCTACCCGCTGCGCCACATGCACGCCCCGTCGGCACAAGCTTTGAGCACCCTGGGTAAAACACCATCGGGGCCTGCCGCTTTGCCGGAGTGGAGTCTGGTTAGCTGTCTTCTCAGCATGTCAGGAGTGAAGGACACTGTAGTGGCAACAGAAGGGTGAGGGGTGAGGACATCAGATCGTTAAGGACGTGAGCAGGGGGGAGCCCTGCCTTAGTTCTCTAGTTCCTGTCTTTATTTTGAGTCATTTTTCACCCTTTTGGCAGTTTTGAGTTATTTAACATCCCGTAGTTTCAGAATTATTTAATGGTTCTTATATTTCTTATAGTTCTTTAGTTTCGCTCCTGCTTTAGTTTTTTAGTTTTGCTTTAGTTTTTTTAGTTTTGCTTTAGTTTTCTAGTTTTGCTTTAGTTTTCTAGTTTTGCTTTAGTTTTCTAGTTTTGCTTTAGTTGTTTAGTTCCTGCCTTTGTTTTCTAGTTCCGGTCTTTGTTTCCTAGTTCCTGGCTTGGTTCTGCTATTTATGTCTTGTCCTCTAGTCTCAGTATTCTATGGCTTCCTGCGGTCTGTGGGTTCCTGCACTCTATGGGTTCCTGTGCTTGTTAGGTCCCGGCACTCATTAGGCCCCAGCGCTCGTTTAGGTTCCTGCACTCCCTAGTTATGAGCTGTTTTACGCTCCTTAGTATCTGTATGGTTCTAGCTCGCCTTAGTTTCTGTTTTTGGCTTCCCTATTCCTCTGTTGTTATACTTATCCTGAGTTTTGTCTGGTTCTGCTGGCTCTCCTTAGTTTTTGTTTTGGCTTCCCTAGTTTCTCTGTTATTGTAGTGTTCTTTAGTGTAGATGTTGTTGTAGTGTTTTTCTTTTTAGTTATCTTTAGTTATGCTCATCCTCTGTCCCTTGGCGTGTTGGGACGCCCTCTGTCCCCTGGCATGTTAGGACGCCCTCTGGTTCCTGGTGTTTTAGTAATTCTCTGTTCCCTGGTGTTTTAGATGTTACTTACGCCCCGGCGTTTCCCTCACCCCCCAGCGATTTCCTTGCCATTTCGGTACGCTAGTTGTGCTCCAGTGTTTCCGTACGCTTGTTGAAGCCTTAGCGTTTTGGTATGCCTGTTGTTCCCCTGGTGTTCCGGTAAGCTAGTGTGCGCCGGCATTGCTGTACGTCTGTTGAGCCCTTGCGTTTCCGTACCTCAGTCTTTCTCTTTGGCGTTGTCGTACGCCTGTTCTTCACTCTGGCGTTGTCATATGCCTGTTCTTCTCTTTTTGTTTGCTTTCGTTTTTCCTCTTTTTTCTTCTTTTTTCATCAAACAAAAAACTAAAAAAATCCTAGCCTCCCTCAGCCAACCCTGGTTAGTTTAGTTCCCTCTGCAGTCAGTCACATCTGTTAATCATTAATCAGCCAGACTCATTTCACCTGCTAGCCTCCCTACTTAAGCCTCCCTCTGTTGTCACTCCTCTGCCGGTTCGTCATCATGCAACACCTTCTCCTTGCCTGTCTACCTGAGTGTTCTTTGCTTGCTGCTGGAACCGTGCCACACGGACCGCGGAACGGGTAGGGCCGGTAGGGCCGCGGCCCTACCTACTTTTGATGATCAAACATGTAAAATAATATATATAAATAAAATAAAATTATTCAATAGCTATTATTTTAAATGCACAGTAGTCTATGGCAGCAGCATCATTCTCCAATGAGAAAGCGATAAATCATCCCATCTAAAAATGTATTGGCTGATTGTGTCATGTGATGTAAACAAAGGTTTTCCCACACAATTGCAAGCCACATCTGCGCTGCTTATGACCGCTACTTCGTTTGCTTCGTTAGCTTAGTTAGCTTTAAGGCTGTGTCCACTGCAAGTGCTGAGAGGTGTTTTGTCGTCCTTCCGTCGTATCAAGACCTATGTGAGATCAACAATGACCCAGAAAAGACTAAATAGCTTGATGTGCGCCCACACACACACACACAGGGATCTTTTGACCACAGTGGATGCTTTGAGGATAGGACTTCATCCAGCATAATGGCAGACGGAGACACTTTTTCGGGAATATTTAGAGCAGGGGTGAGTTTAACTTTTCTTTTTAAAGTATTTTTATTCTGTAAATATTGTGTTAGCTTTAATAAAATGATTGTAAGTGGAAATAAATCCGGGGCGTGTGTGCTGGAACGTCAGAAAAAAAGTTAAATAAAAACTTGGTGCCGATTTTAATTATAACATGGCAGACACATTTATCATGCTCAGGGACCACAGCCTATGAGAAAGCAATAAATGCTGGTGTCTAAAAACGGATTGGCTTGTCTTGTGTCATGTGACACAAATCAGTTGCGTGATTAAGGGGATGCTGGTGTTTTATGTGTATGCGGGCGCGTGCGTATGTGATGGGTAGTGGTATTGTGAGTATTGCCTGATGCCCCCGACCAATTTGAAATGCGTTCCGCGGTCCATGGATCACCAGAGTCTGTGAATCCACCTGGATGGTCTCTGCTTCAGAAAGGTTTCAGGTTGTGGAGGTTTAGCCGATCTGAGCATCTCTTTCTGTCTCTGGCTCCACGCTGAGGCACCTATGCACCTGAAAACCCTCAGGATCCTGTTGTGGATGTTGTGTGTAATGTTACTGCAATTTAATACAAAATATGTTCTAATTTTATTTCCATAACCTTTTTTATGATGGTTGAGTTGTAACTGCAACTGAAATTAATAAAAATTTTTTGAAGATTGGCGGTGCGTCAACCCGGCTGGGAAGAGTTTGGGATCCGCTGATCTAGAGATAGATTAAGGTAATGTGCAATCTTTACGCAAAGAGCAGTGCCTCCCATTTCAAGTACGCACAGGGTCTCGGACACTACCTGCGACAGTCCTGCTTGCAACTGAAAAGAATCCACTAAATTCTTGTTAAACAAATATCTTAATGGGGCCCTTTCTAATCTAGAAAGGGCATTTGTTTTTTTAGAAAGGGGTCTGTGAATATCTTGTTTCAACTCTTTGCTAATAAAGATTTCTCTGTTCATTCATCTGTAGTTGATAAAAGTATCAGATAAATACTCAAAGTAAATGAGGATATTGTTAAAAATTACAGAACTTCCTTGCAGGAAAAAGGCCCTTTTACAGTTTACTTTTGACTAAAGTCTGATTCATCTTGTTGGTGCTCGTTTTTTACTCTGCTCAGAGTGTGCGTTCTTGTACTTGCAGCTGAGCGAAAACACTTTTTGCTGATTTTACTGGTAAAGTTAGGTTAACACTATGGTGTCAGTTAGGGTTAGGCCATTGAAAGGCTTTAAAATGAATGGAAGACATGGCATGGTCCTCACTACGTACCTTAGACCAGGATGTGTGTGTGGGCGTGTGTGTGTTTATCAGCTGAGCGCAGCATCCTTCGTATGAAGAGTTTAAAAGAAGCAGAAGCGGAGCAGGAGCCAGAGTTTTCTTGCTGTTGGACACATGTGAAGCTCCTGTAACTTTGGGCTCAGTCTCCAGATAACGTGAGGCTCTCTGTGGTTGTCTGTTTTTGTAACTCCATGTTTCTCAGAAATCGTTTTCTACTTGTTTTACAGCAGCAGCTCAGTTCTTTTACCCAGAGAAAACTGACTCGCATTGATGATTCATGTTTAATAGCTGGAATATTTTCCTCTTTGTGTCGACATGAGTTGTGCTCATAAACTAACTGTCTCTCTGGAAGCAGGCTGCGTATCTAAATGTGTATCTGTGGTTTATCCTAAGGTTAACGTCTATGCTGTTTAACTGGATCTTAACTTATGCATGGCCACAGTAGCAGTGTGCTGGAGTTCTCCCATTGTGCCCAGTCAGAGTTCTCCTGGTTCCTGCTGATCTGCTCCTACAGGGACAGCTTCCATCCTTCATCTAATAAAATCTGTTTGTGTTGACAGTAATGAACATTTCTCAGGTGTCACATTTCACCCTAAGTGCCTACTTTGATATTGGCCTGTTTAAGTACTTGGTTTTCCTTTTCCTCATGTGTGTTTATATCGTCATCATATCTTCTAATGTCCTGCTGATCGTGGTGGTCTGTGTGAACAGGAGCTTACATGAACCTATGTACATGTTTCTGTGCAGCCTGTTTGTGAATGAACTGTACGGCAGCTCAGGCTTGTTCCCCTTCCTGCTGGTCCAGATCCTCTCTGATGTTCACACGGTTTCTGTTCCTCTCTGCTTCCTGCAGATCTTCTGCCTCTATATGTATGGAAATGTGGAGTTTTATAACTTGGCTGCCATGTCTTATGACAGATATCTGGCCATCTGTCATCCTCTGCATTACAACACACAGATGCAGATGAACACAGTTATCAGGCTGGTTGTGTTATCATGGTTTCTTCCTCTGCTGAACATGATTGTGGTGATTTCCCTGAATGCATCCTCTAGGTTGTGTGGGAACATCATCGACAGAGTTGTCTGCGCCAACTATTATGTTGTGAAGTTGTCCTGCAGCAATGTAACAGCCAGCAACATCTATGGACTGGTCTACACTTTCTCTGTGCTTGTCATCCTCGCTGCACTCATCCTCTACACATATGTGAAAATACTGCAGGTGTGTTTTTCTGGATCCAAGGAGACCCGGCAGAAAGCCATCAGCACCTGCACACCCCACCTGGTCTCCCTGCTGAACTTCTCTTTTGGCTCTTTCTTTTCTGTTTTACAGAGCAGGTTCGACATGAGCAGAGTTCCCAACATCCTTCGTATTATTTTATCCATATACTTTGTTGTCTGTCAGCCACTTTTGAACCCTCTGTTGTATGGACTCAAGCTGAACAAGATCCAAATCATATGCAGAAGTCTTTTCTTTAATAAAAAATGATTTGCTTTCGTAGAAGTATCCAGTTTATCCTGAGAGCTCCAAGGTAAAAAGAAAACACTATACTGCAGGTGTATCATTTTCTTGTATATTCTAATAGGACTTAAGTATAGGATTATTCAAAAAAAGTTGTCTATATTACATGTTGAAAATAAACAATTGAAATATTTAAAGATCAGGTCTTTACATTTTTTTAACTTTAAAATATTACATTTTATTAAGAGTTAATTCAATAATTGAAACAAGTCAATGTAAAGTAACTGTTCTCAGGCCACTTTTATTTAACATTCAAGCGATTATTGTAGTTCAGATTACAGAGTACTACTGCAGGTCCTACCAAATGTATGCTGACGACAAAATTTATATCTTTTATCACCACATGACCCTAGTCCACTGCATTGACGGAGTCAGTGTTCATCATTTCAATCTGTAAAACTCACACGGAAAGAAAAAGTTAGAAGATTGTTATTGATACAATTATTTTAAGACTTTGGCGCTCAGACCTCGGCAGGAAACATTAGCGCTAAATTTTACTTTAATATGCATAAGCAGGTGTATGAGAACAGGGATGTCCCCCCCCCCCCCCAAAAAAAACCCCAAAACAAACACAACTGGTCGTAGAAAAGTCTGGAAGAAATTTTAGGTGAGTGGTGAGCTCTGGCTGTTAAAGCAGGAATAATTAATTTTGGTGATAACAGCAATTATGATCTTTTTGTTTGTGTGTTGTGCTGTGCCTATCTTGAAAAAGGTGGATTTTGGGGACGATTTATAGATGGATGACATCAGTCCGCAGCGATCCAAAAGGCTGACTGCACGGCGGCCTGGACATATCCATGGACTCATGCATATACCAAAGAGTTCATGGATGGTGGGAAAGAAGGTGGAAAGAAGCCCTGTGGCTGGGAAGGATTTATTTGCCACATGTCCATTTAGTTATTTAATCAAGTGAATGAACTGTCATGATTAACCAGGTTAACACTTTTTAAGTTTAAGTTAATTTTTTAACTAATAATAGATGGATAAAGACAGATGGCCGGATAGTATAACCCATCATAACAATCAGCATTAACACTACGAACCAGTATATGAGCAGGTATATTTACATATATGTATATGTATTTTAATTTTGTTGAATTTTGCTTGTTATATCATTCATGGTTTCTTTTCTTTCATTTTTCCAGAATGGGAAGTGTTGGATTTCATTGTGATTACCAGTGGCTGGTTTCCAATGTATTCCAGTCTGTGGGAACTGGGGTCCATGTAGTAGTTTTTGCCCTGGATGAATATGTTGTGCTATATTATGACCATGATCATGAAAATCATTGAGGTCAGATTGACTTCTGACCACACAGCTACAAAGGAGAGCGAGTCAGCGGGGACAGCCCTTCTCCCAGCAGGGGTCCCCTGCTCCTATAAAACTTTCATCCCACAGACAAAGCCTCCCTCTCTTCAGACTTCACTTCAGACTCCAAGCTGCTCAAATCACCTCCCCTGGAGCAGAACAGGAAAGAGCTACTTTGGACCATGGGCCCTGGCCGGGCCTGACCGACACCCGAACTAACACCTGGGAGAAACTTCTCGTCGCCCAGAGAACATGTCCGGGCAAATCAGAGTTAAGTCTGCTGTTTTAACCTTATCATCAGTAGCAGGAGGAAGAATCCTGCCTGCCAAAAACAGCTTTGTTTTATTTCTTCTTAGCCTTTACAGGGAAGTGAAACCCAGATGGAGTTGAAAAGTCAGCAGAAGGACCCATATTGAATGCTCAGGAAAACCTGCTTAAATCGGACTGCATTCAGGACAGGGATTGGGCAGAGACCAGGCCTCTGACCACTCCACATGTTGCTGCTGTTAAGCCATCAGCCGCTGGTGAACGAGCAACGGTTCCCCTTTTACTGCCTTCCTCGGATGACCAAAGTGGACTGGACTCACACGAGGCAAAAGACAGGTTTGGCAGAGAGACCCAAAAGGGAAAGTTAAATGGTTCATTTGGGAAATGTTTGTAAACCGTTTGCACACGGTGTCTTTGAACAAAGGGGCTAACGGAAGTAGCTCATTGCTAGCATTCGGTACCATGTCATTGCCGAGTGTGTTTTATGGTTATAACAAAGGTTATCTCCACAAGGGTTTCATACATTGATGGGACATTAATGTTTACGTTATCCAGCCCACTCGTTATGACCAAAATAAAGCTAAAGCTTTTATTTGTTAGTGCCGAATGCCCGCTAGCCAAAATGTAATTAGCTCCTGTTAACATTCTGTTCCGGTAATTCAAAAGGAGCTTGTTTTAAAGCATAAAGCGTAACTGTTCTGCTCTGCCATCCTTCGATGGTGCTATGAGCCTTATTCCCGCATTAATATCGAATATTAATGTCGGTTTAAAGGCAATTTTCATAACTTTAGACTTTAACTGATTTAGCGACCGATCGGTACAGCAACCCCAGGTGCCTGTAGGGAGAATCACATTAATATGATCGGCCATAAGATAATCATTTTACTGAGCAAATCATTCCTCAAAATATTATTCCCTCAAATAATGTTTTGTGTAACTCAGGATTTGCATGGTGAATGGGTTTAAACATATGCCATGTTTTTACTCCATTCCATGCTTGTTGTAATCAGATCTGCAGTGAACAAGGATTCACTGAATTATTCTGATGATGATCAACCACTTTTGTTTTGTCTTTTGTTTGTTCTGCATGTAAATAGTTCCTTAGCTTAGCTTCTTTTTATCTTAATTTTGCTTAGTAGTTTAGTTAAGTTTGACTAGCCTAATAGAGAGGATTTGTTAATCGAAATATTGTGTTAATTCAGATAAACCACATTACATAGTGATGTTCTCTGGATGTTCATTTTATTTCTGTTATTAAATTCTTGAACTTGAAGAGAAGTTGTCACTCCTTTATTCTATGTGTGTGCAGGGTTTGCTGTTAAAAGATCACTAGTGCTCGAATTCATCCCTTTCAACCATTGTCTTGATATCAGCTTAAGAGCTGATTATCACCAGACAATACTTAACAGAGAGTTATTTATGAAACATTAAATAATTTTGAATCGTGTATAATTGCACAACAAATACATAAATAACGGCAGCAAGGGGTTTTTCGACTTTATATAAATTGGAAGGCCGCCAGGGGAAATAAATAAATGGTTAGTATGTTTATGTGTTTATTATTCATTTTATTCTGCATTTATTGACAGACAGTTATTAACTTTGGTTTAGTAATCAGTACAAGTATTTTGAATTTATTTACATTATTCTATTATTCAATATTTACATTATTCCATTTTTCTTATAGTTTCTATGTGTGATTTTTGCTAATTCAGTACTACAATGCAACAATTTACTGTTTACCATTTTAAGTCTATGTATAACCGTGTTTCAATCTGAAAAACTCACACGGAAAGAAGAGACAATTAGAAGAATTTATTGATACAATATTTTAAGACTTTGGCGCTCAGGACTCGGCAGGAAACATTCACGCTGAATTATACTTCAATATGCATAAGCAGGTGTATTAAAATAGAAATGATCCCCCAGGCCTGAAACTGGTGGTGGAGTGGAGATAGAAGAAGTTTTCTTCAGTCCATATGATGATTTGTTTAAGCTAGATGTCCAATTTGATAAACACAGGTTTGCATGACTGTCCATGATGAGAAAGCTTGAAGCGACTGTGGAGAGAAAAAACTCCCCTTTGGGAAGAAACCTCTGGCAGAACCAGGCTCAACATGGCGGTCTTCTGCCAGACCGATTGAGATATGACAGCAAATTCTGTCCAGGAGGAATTACACTCTAATACGAACAAGGGTGTAGGAGCACATAGGAAAGCCAGATGGAGCTGCTATGATGGTGGAGAAGGGGATGGAGGTGAGTTGAATCCAGTCATCAGAGTCCAGATCAGACATCGCACAGGGACTGCTTGCTTGCTGGGTAGAAGCTGAGCTGGAATTAAAGTTCTTTTAAGACGGATCCAGGACGCTGATTGGCTTCGAGGAGGAGCAGTTCAAAGCTGATTGGCTTGCGTCGGAGGCGAATGAGTCCCTGATTGATGGAGGTAAGCAATGAGTTTCTTCAGTCTGAATTTCCGCTTTAGCTCCATTTCAATCTGAAAAACTCACACGGAAAGAAGAGACAATTAGAGAAAAGGATTGATAAAATATTTTAAAACTTTGGCGCTCAGACCTCGGCAGGAAACATTCACGCTGAATTATACTTCAATATGCATAAGCAGGTGTATGAGAATAGGAATGATCTCCCAAAAATTGCCGAGGTCTGAGCATCTGTATGCTCATAAGGTAGGGTGACTAATAGTGAAGGATAACAGGATGAGTAATTGAACTGCCTACAAGGTTTGCAAACAGCTTACCGAGTCAGGCCGTGGTTATGAAGGCCTGCGAGCAGGCCGTTGCAGTGAAGGCTTACCCAGAGTACAGCGAGATGAATGGGAGACAATGATTAGGTGAATGATAGGGTAAAAGGTGAAGTGATCAGGAATGCTTTAATGAATGATTTCATGCAGAATATGTCTTGCAGATGCTTTCTTGCGGAAGATGACTTTGCGGATGCTTTCCTGCGGATGCTTTCTTGCAGATGCTTTCTTGCGGATGATGCACATAGATAAATGAGTGATCATGAAGAGATGCAAGACAGGTGATAGGACACATGACAGGATGCATGATAGGACGAACACAGGTCTGCAAATAATATGAATGAGTTTTGAACCACCACCAGTATTTGTAGTTGAATTACCTTAAAGCTGATAGGGCATTGAGCATGAAAGGACCCATGTATGCCCAGAAATCAGAGAGCTTGAATTGATAACAAAACAGGGCCGTTGCCATGAAGACTTACCAAAGTTCTGTGGGATGATGATGATGATGATGATGATGATGATGATGATGATGATGTGAATGGTGAGGTGCTTAGGAATGTTTATGATGATTTCTTGCTAATGCGAATGATTCTTGCAGATACGAATGATTCTTGCGGATGCTTTCTTGCGGATGATGCACATAGATAAACGAGTGATCATGATGAGAAGGACACATGACAAGATGCATTACAGGATGCATGACGAATGCATGAAGGGACGCATGACAAGACGCAGCAAGACGAGTGATCATGACGAGATGCAAGACAGATGACAGGACACATGACGGGATGCATAACAGGATGCATGACAGAATGCATGAAAGGACGAATGACATGACGCAAGACCAGACGCGACCAGACGCACAAGAAATGCATGACAGAATGTCTTAAAAATACGAAAAGAATGCATGAAAGGGTACGCAAGAGAATGCATGATAGGAAGAACACAGGTCTGCAAATAAAATGAATGAGTTTTGAACCACGATCAGTATTTGTACTTTGTACTTAAAATTTAGAGGGCATTGAGCAGCTAAAATGAATGGATCCTCAGAATGATATGCGAGGTATGATGATGACCATGGCCCATTTGTTGGAGTGATCAGGAATCTGAGAACCAACAATTATAAAGAACTCCCCCAAAACCTACGGATGGCAGCATCCGTAAAATTTTTAAACATATTTACGACAGAACACATTATAGAAATATATTTCCGATCCAGGCGAGAAGCAGACCAGACTAGAAGTTCAGAACGGCAGCTCTCAACCAGAGTATCCTGTTCAAGAAGGGAAGAAACAAAATTAGTTAACTCGAGCTGCCTAGAAATAAACCTTGCCTCTGGCAATGATGCGTCTGCGAGACTGAGCTGACCGCGCAAGAAGGGCAGCTAACGGAAATACTGATATGGAATGAGACTGATATCTTGTGAATTCGAGAGCTTAACTGCAGGCAGGAAGCCATCATGAAACTAGGTTGAGATCCATACCTAGAACTCAATTTGCAGGCTGACAGGTTTAATTTGAGAAAGAACAACTGGGAATAGTGAAAGAAAGATCTATGAGAGGAAAGTGACCATAAGATGAATGGATGAAGACGGGCAGTTTTCATCCATTCCTGCGTCTTGATCCTGCGTCTTGATCACTCGTTTATCCTCCTGGGATGGTGGTAAAGTCAAAACTAATGATGTTTCAGTAAAACAGTTTAACTAGAACAGTCAAAGGCAATCCTAAACAAATGTGTTTTAATCTTCATTTAAAAGAACTCAGGCTTTCTGCACATTTAGAGTTTTCTGGAAGTTTGCTCCAGATCAGCGGAGGAACTAAATGCTGCTTCTCCATATTTAGTTCGTATTCTAGGTATGCAGAGCAGGCTGGAGCCAGAAGACCTTAGTGGTCTCAGACTGCAGCAAACCCCCCCCCTCAGTCCAGATGTCCCGTTCCTGGATTTCCTGGATTTCACCAACAATATGAAAGAAGGTTTTAAGATTGGCTTACAGCTGACATCTTCTCCAGACAGCCAACTTGATAACCGACCTCCTAACCTATCTCCTCTACATATCAAGGATGATAAACGTGCCTGTGCTCAGGAACTTCAGATCACTTCTTTGTGGTACCCGAGAGGTAACTTTTTTTTAATACTTTCTTTAAAAGGGGTAAAACACCTTTTATATGGTTTCCTAATTAAAAGGTTCTTTGATCTGTGATCCACCTACTAAATGTTTCTGAGAGATGACGCTTTTGATTGATTCGTCATGCCTGCTTAAGACTGAAGGGGGAGCTGTCGGTTGCCTCATTCCTGCTGTGTTTGCCTGAATGGAAGCATCGGGCCTGAGCTGCTTTTATTCATGTTACCCATTTTTAGGCTGCAACACAGCAGCGTCTTATGAGCAGCTGCGCGCCAGGACACCCGTAAAATGAAACAAATAATTATTTTGATCCAAACACAAAACCATGTTAAAGTAAAGAAATTGCTGCTACAAAGACAGGAAAGCAGTTTTCTAAGAAGATGAGGCCAGAGAAAGGGAATTTTGTGAGAGCTTTTTGTGAAGTTTACTAAAGTTATTTTTCAGTTTCACATGGAGAAGAATGTGATATGAACCAACACTGTAGAAGCACAAGAAACACAGCTGAAACTTTTCTGCCAAACTATGAACTCGTTTTTACTCAATGCCAAGAATACCTGCAAGACACACAAGGTTTAGAAGCCCTTAAACAATATTTAACGTTACGCAAAAGTTAAATAACATGTTTCTAATGAGCTTTAAAAAAGTGTTGATCTTTAAAAGTTAGTGGCGATTTTTCTGATAGAACAATTCTGAAATACTTTTTTAAAGCTTAATATCCCTTCCATCCATGTTCTATCTATTAATCTATCTAGAGCAGGGAGTGGCCACTAGGGGTTGCGCGAGATGAAAAATGTAATGGCAGTCTGACAGTGTTTTTTTCCCCACACCCCCAAGACCAGCAAATAAACATTTCTTTGTAAAGATTAAAATCAAAAACTGTAAATTTAATCAATAAATAAAAATGTATCTGTAATGAACAGGAGTCGGACCCAAAAACTACCCGAAAACAGGTCAGTGGCGTTTAGAGGTTTGTTTATTTTAAGGAGAGGGGAAGTGTGGCTCTCGGGACGCGCTGCTTGCATCTAACCGGCCGGCAATCTCCTGGAGACAAGGGAACAGGTTAGTGACCAGCGGGGTAGATGTGAGAAATCAGCAAAGCTGAATCACTAACCTGATTGCGGGCTGGATTGTTCGGGGAAGGTGGTTCTGGAGATGAGAGGCGTCCGCAGGCAGTTGAGGCCGACAGGCAGAGTCCGTATGGGGTTATCCAGAAATCCAATGACAGTCCAGGTTCGTTAACGTTGGGGCCAAAGATCCAACAGCAGGGATATCCAAGGTCGGGTTCAGGTTCGGTCCAGGTTTGGCACACGGGGAGACAGTCCAGGGGGAAGGGTTTCCAGAAAGACAGGTATCGGACAGACAGGACCAGAGAGGGCTTCGGCAGTCTCGGGAAAACAGAAGACTGGTCAGGTCGGCAACAGACAGGCAGGAATAAACTAACAGGCTGGAAGGTGCTCGGCAAAAGGCTAGAGACGTTCTGGCACTGGAGACTGAGACTGACGGGGCTTTTATGCAGCTGGAGCCAGGTGGAGCCAGGTGGAGCCAGGTGGAGCCAGGTGGAGCCAGTAACGGTAAATTGCAGAGAGGTGGAGACTGAGCAGGTGAGTAAAAAGGGGAAACAGATCAGCTCCAGTGCCAAAATCATTACAGTATCGTAATGATCCGTATTAGACTTTATTGCTAAGTGCTGTTGCACACTTGTTTCGTTAAGTTAGGTTTCTTTGGGGTTATACCGGAAGAAATGTGTGGCTTCCGGGGGGAGGAGTGGTGGTTCGGGGGACTTTCCGGGTACTCTGTGAAAACTGTTCTATTCATCCTAAAATAAAGTGTTAGCAGCAAAACCTCGGTCTGGTGCTTGGGTGTCATAATGGAACGTTACAGTATTCACACAAAAAATCATTTATTTAGAAGAAATCTTCTTCTACGCTTCATTTTAAGATGAAATATCTGCATTATGCTGTTTATGCACACATGGCTTGTGTCCTCTACTTCATTAATTCTGGCAAATATGCTCAATTGGCTGAAATCAGGGAATCTGTCATGCTGGTGAGACATCCAAGGTGAAAGTTAGTGATGAAGGAGGAGAGAAACCAAGAGAGAGAGGAATCGGAGGCAAAAGAGGAGATAATTGCAAAGGATCCGGGAGAAGAAAACGAGCAAAAATCCCAAAACGTCTCTCTCTCTCTCCTGACTTTACGTCGTTTACATCAGCAGAGGAAAAATAGAATTCAGGGCGAAAGTTTTATTTACAAGATTAAACCGAGTGATGGTCTCTCTATCGATCGCGCAGCGCCTACAAACAGCGCTGCTCATGATGCCGTCATTGAACCGGTGACAAGCACTGATGCGTATGACACGCCCACACCGCTGCAGCCTCAGTTGCTGCTGGGGGTGGGGGGGGATTTGTGCTAGACGTGGTTTCTTGACTATGTTTACGCACATATCTGTAATATTTTCATTGTGATTCTGACAGGTGCAGTTAATTTTAAAGATGCAGTTTTAGCGCGTATTCAGACAGGAACAGGGAAACCGGAGGTGGAGCTGAGGTGTGTTTACCTGCTGAAGGTGAACCACTGTGAAACAATCAGAAAATAACTTTTTAATAACAGCTTTATGGAGCGGTCTGTTATTCTTACTCCGTGCTGCTCTACCAAAGTGTCTCTCTCTCTGTGTCGCTCTTCATCAGACATAAATCAAATGAAACTTTGTGTTTCTATTTTGTTGCGTAAAATTGTGAGTCAGACTTAGATTTAGAAGCTGGTATATGAAATAAACAAAGTAAGAACGCACAGGTAGCTCACCACACGGGCCGCGGAACCGGTAGGGCCGGTAGGGCCACGACCTACTTTTGATGATCAAACATGTAAAATAATATATATAAATAAAACAAAATTATTCTATGTCTATTCTATTAGTCTATGGCAGCAGCATCATTCTCCAATGAGAAAGCGATAAATCATCCCATCTAAAAATGTATTGGCTGATTGTGTCATGTGATGTAAACAAAGGTTTTCCCGCACAGTTGCAAGCCACCTCTGCGCTGCTTATGACCGCTACTTCGTTTGCTTCGTTAGCTTAGTTAGCTTTAAGGCTGTGTCCACTGCAAGTGCTGAGAGGTGTTTTGTCGTCCCTCCATCGTATCAAGACCTATGTGAGATCAACAATGACCCAGAAAAGACTAAATAGCTTGATGTGCGCCCACACACACAGGGATCTTTTGACCACAGTGGATGCTTTGAGGATAGCCAGGGACTTCATCCAGCATAATGACAGACGGAGACACTTTTTCGGGAATATTTAGAGCAGGGGTGAGATTGACTTTCCTTTTTAAAGTATTTTTATTCTGTAAATATTGTGTTACCTTTAATATAATGATTGTAAGTGGAAATAAATCCAGGGCATGTGTGCTGGAACGTCAGAAAAAAAGTTAAATAAAAATTCGGTGCCGATTTTAATTATAACATGGCAGACACATTTATCATGCTCAGGGACCACAGCCTATGAGAAAGCAATAAATGCTGGTGTCTAAAAACAGATTGGCTTGTCTTGTGTCATGTGAACGCAAATCAGTTGCGTGATTAAGGGGATGCTGGTGTTTTATGTGTATGCGGGCGCGTGCGTATGTGATGGGTAGTGGTATTGTGAGTATTGCCTGATGGGCCCGAACAATTTGAAATGCGTTCCGCGGTCCATGGATCACCAGAGTCTGTGAATCCACCTGGATGGTCTCTGCTTCAGAAAGGTTTCAGGTTGTGGAGGTGAGCATCTCTTTCTGTTTCTGGCTCCACGCTGAGGCACCTATGCACCTGAAAACCCTCAGGATCCTGTTGTGGATGTTGTGTGTAATGTTACTGCAATTTAATACAAAATATGTTCTAATTTTATTTCCATAACCTTTTTTCTGATGGTTGAGTTGTAACTGCAACTGAAATTAATAATTTTTTTTGAATATTGGCGGTGCGTCAACCCGGCTGGGAAGAGTTTGGGATCCGCTGATCTAGAGATAGATTAAGGTAATGTGCAATCTTTACGCAAAGAGCAGTGCCTCCCATTTCAAGTACGCACAGGGTCTCGGACACTACCTGCGATAGTCCTGCTTGCAACTGAAAAGAATCCACTAAATTCTTGTTAAACAAATATCTTAATGGGGCCCTTTCTAATCTAGAAAGGGCATTTGTTTTTTAGAAAGGGGTCTATGAATATCTTGTTTCAACTCTTTGCTAATAAAGATTTCTCTGTTCATTCATCTGTAGTTGATAAAAGTATCAGATAAATACTCAAAGTAAATAAGGATATTGTTAAAAATTAGAGCAGAACTCCCTTGCAGGAAAAAGGCCCTTTTACAGTTTACTTTTGATTAAAGTCTGATTCATCTTGTTGGTGCTCGTTTTTTACTCTGCTCAGTGTGTGCGTTCTTGTACTTGCAGCTGAGCGAAAACACTTTTTGCTGATTTTACTGGTAAAGTTAGGTTAACACTATAGTGTCAGTTAGGGTTAGGCCATTGAAAGGCTTGAAGATAAATGGAAGTCTATGGAAGACATGGCATGGTCCTCACTACGTACATTAGACAAGGATGTGTGTGTGGGCGTGTGTGTGTTTATCAGCTGAGCGCAGCATCCTTCGTATGAAGAGTTTAAAAGAAGCAGAAGCGGAGCAGGAGCCAGAGTTTTCTTGCTGTTGGACACATGTGAAGCTCCTGTAACTTTGTGCTCAGTCTCCAGATAACGTGAGGCTCTCTGTGGTTGTCTGTTTTTATAACTCCATGTTTCTCAGAAATTGTTTTCTACTTCTTTTACAGCAGCAGCTCAGTTCCTTTATCCAGAGAAAACTGACTCGCATTGATGATTCATGTTTAATAGCTGGAATATTTTCTTCTTTGTGCCGACATGAGTTGAGCTCATAAACTAACTGTCTCTCTGGAAGCAGGCTGCGTATCTAAATGTGTATCTGTCGTTTATCTTAAAGGTTAACGTCTATGCTGTTTAACTGGATCTTAACTTATGCATTGCCACAGTAGCAGTGTGCTGGAGTTCTCCCATTGTGCCCAGTCAGAGTTCTCCTGGTTCCTGCTGATCTGCTCCTACAGGGACAGCTTCCATCCTTCATCTAATAAAATCTGTTTGTGTTGACGGTAATGAACATTTCTCAGGTGTCACATTTCACCCTAAGTGCCTACTTTGATATTGGCCTGTTTAAGTACTTGGTTTTCCTTTTCCTCATGTGTGTTTATATCGTCATCATATCTTCTAATGTCCTGCTGATCGTGGTGATCTGTGTGAATAGGAGCTTACATGAACCTATGTACATGTTTCTGTGCAGCCTGTTTGTGAATGAACTGTACGGCAGCACATCGTTGTTCCCCTTCCTGCTGGTCCAGATCCTCTCTGATGTTCACACTGTTTCTGTTCCTCTCTGCTTCCTGCAGATCTTCTGCCTCTACATGTATGTAAACGTGGAGTTTTATAACTTGGGCGTCATGTCTTATGACAGATATCTGGCCATCTGTCATCCTCTGCATTACAACACACAGATGTCCTTTAACATGGTTTTCAGGCTGACTGCATTACTGTGGGGTCTCTCTGTAATTGTCATAGTTTTAATGATAACCTTTAACGCCAACTCTGAGCTGTGTGGGAACATCATCGACAGAGTTTTCTGCGCCAACTATTATGTTGTGAAGTTGTCCTGCAGCAATGCAACAGCCAGTAACCTCTATGGACTGGTCTACACTTTCTCTGTGCTCTTTAGTCTCGCTGCATTGATCCTCTACACATATGTGAAGATACTGCAGGTGTGTTTTTCTGGATCCAAGCAGACCCGGCAGAAAGCCATCAGCACCTGCACACCCCACCTGGTCTCCCTGCTGAACTTCTCTTTTGGCTCTTTCTTTGCTGTTTTACAGAGCAGGTTCGACATGAGCAGAGTTCCCAACATCCTTCGTATTATTTTATCCATATACTTCATCACCTGTCAACCCCTTCTGAACCCGCTGCTATATGGACTAAAACTAAATAAGATCCGACTCATATGCAGAAATCTTCTCATTAGTCAGAAATAATCTGCTTTTGGAACTGTATCCCATTTCCTGGGAACCGGAAACTGGACCCGGTTCCAGGTTATTTACCTTAAAGCTCCCAGGACACACAGAGGAGTGGAGGAAGCCACTGTTACCCTTTTTATTTACTGGTGGATTTTACTTCAGCTTTTAATACAATCCAACCCCATATAATATTAAACATGTTCACAAACAGAAAAAAAAATAACCTTTGTTCATTGCCTGTTTTCTGTTATGTGTACTCTTAGCCGGAGTGTCCGAAAAGAAATTTCACCACGGTAACTCGCTGTGTGAGACTAAATGTTTGGGCTTGAGGTGTTTGTATTACGTCTGTTCTGGTCAGCCGATAAAGCAGAGTGTGAGAAGGAGAGCAGGGCTGGGGAGCAGATTAAGGGTAGGGGGGCCTAACCAGGGGTGTGATTACTTTGTCTCTTTTCTGGTTATCAATAAAGTGCTGGAACTTGATGGAATCACAGTTTCCTTTTATTTCTTTTTTTTCTTTCCTTCATACGCAAAAGTATTTATGGGTCAAACTTCCGTTTTTATGCAGGACTTCCATTTCAGCGCTTCCCTGGGCCAACTAATGTCAGCTTGACTGAATTGGTAAACTGCCGTGGCAACATTTCCAAAAGCTGCAGAGCAATTGAAGTGGCAGGTCAGTGCCACATTCTCAAACTATTCATGACTGGTGATATGAAAAAGTGGCCTCATACAACATACGAGGACATTTTAACTATTTTGTGTTGTCACTTGGTGCAGATGGCTCTGCAATGCAAATGTACCAAGGCATACCTCTGCAGTGGAAAAGTTGGCATCAATGACCTGGTATTCATGAAGGCTGGTCCGACGATTACTCTGCATGGATCCTGACTACATCACCCGGGACTACCGAGGTGGCCGGAGTGCGCTTGCGTTGTGGGTTCAAGGGAAGTCCTGCCGATCTTATTCAAAGATTCTTTATTGTTACCACGTGTTACCGTAATTAAATTTCTTACAAGACACTCCGGCTAAGAGTAAATAACAAACAACAGGAAATGAACAATTATATAGTTGTTTTTTTCACATTATAGCGTGCAAAAGACAAAAACATTAAAAAAAGATAAAAAGTTTGCGTCAGAGTCCGAGGGCTTTGATGTCAGACCCTTCGAGAGTGATATGAGCCATGGTGGGAGAGTCAAACCATAACTTAGACAAGTTTATTTTTCATTTTGTATGCACAGAGTGCGTAGAGAACGAAATTTCATACAGCTTAGAAAATCACGGTAAATTGCAGTGTCCATTTTTCACTTCAGCTGTTCAACGGTCTGATGGCATATGTGCAAATGTGCAATATGCACATGTGGTACAGAGTCCATTTTGCATTTTACTGCTTCAGCAGTTCAGAGTCCCTTTTGTGGCTTCAGCAGTTTTGGCAGTTCAACAGTCTGATGGCAACAGGGAAAAAGCTTTTGCAGAACCTGGTGGACCTGCAGCGGAAGCTGCGGAACCACTTCCCAGAAGGCAGCAGGGAGAACAGTCCATGGTGGGGGTGTGAGGGGTCCCTGATGATGTTACGTGCTCGAGACACACAGCGCTGCGATGAAATGTCTTTAATGGAGGGAAGAGGAGCCCCGATGATCCCTTCTGCTGTCCTCACCACTCTCCTCACGTTCTTACAGTCGGAGTCACTGCAGCCTCCACACCACACAGAGAGACAGCTGGTCAGAATGCTCTCTATGGTGCTTCTGTAGAAGGTCGTGAGGATGGGCGGGGGCAGGCGGGCTCTCCTCATCCTCCGCAGGAAGTACAAGCGGTTCTGTGCCCTCTTCACCAGTGACGTGGTGTTCACAGACCAGCTGAGGTTGTCCATGATGTGCACCCCAGGAACTTGGTGCTGCTGACCACCTCCACAGCTGAGTTGTTGATGAGCAGTGGAGTGTGGTGGGGTCGGTTCTTCCTGAAGTCAACGATAAGCGCTTTCGTCTTCTCCACGTTCAGGATCAGGCTGTTGTCTCTGCACCAGCTCATCAGCTGCTCCACCTCCTCTCTGTAGTCCTGGTCGTTGTCGTCTCTGATCAGGCCCACCACCCTCAGCCCTGAGGGGAGCCCGTGCTGAGGGTGATGACATCAGAGGTGTTCTGTCCGACCCGGACCGACTGAGGCCTGTTGGTGAGGAAGTCTAGCAGCCAGTTGCGAAGGGGTGTGCTGAAGCCCAGATGTTCCAGTTTTCCCACCAGGTGCTGTGGGATGATGATGTTAAATGTCGAACTGAAGTCCAGGAACAGCATCCGCACGTGCGTGTTCTTCTCCTCCAGGTGGGTCAGGCTCAGGTGAAGAGCAGAGGAGATGGCGTCCTCAGTGGAGCGGTTCCGTCGGTAGGCAAACTGGAACGGGTCGAATGTTGGGGGGAGACTGGAGACCATGTGTTCCTTTACCAGCTTTTCAAAGCACTTCATCATGACGGGAATCAGTGCAATAGGCTGGAAGTCGTTGAAGCAAGTGACTTGAGGTTTCTTTGGCACCGGAATGATGGAGGCAGACTTAAAGCATGCTGGCACTGTGGCTTGGTCCAGCGAGGTGTTAAATGTCTGTGAGGACACCAGCCAGCTGACCTGCACACTCCTTGAGCACCCGCCCAGGTATGTTGTCAGGACCTGGGGCCTTCCGCAGGTTAACTCTTCCACACGTCGGCGGTGTCAAGGCGGAGGACCTCCTCTTCCTGATGGGGAACAGCTTTCACTGCTGGAGTGCTGTTTAGTGCCTGATCTGACCAGTGATGACATGTTTAGCCGCATGTCGTCATTCAACCGCTGGTTGTCTAGGTGGTGTCCAGAAAACGACGTGGGCTACATTGATAACTGGCGAACTTTCTGGGGAAAACCTGGTCTGATCAGGAGAGACGGCATTCATCCCACTTTGGATGGTGCAGCTCTTCTTTCTAGGAATCTGGCCGGATTTATTAGTTCTCCTAAATGCTGACAACCCAGGGTCCAGACCAGGAAGCAGAGCCGTAGTTTAACACACCTCTCTGCAGCTTCTGTACTGTTACCCATCCATTATCCTATTGAGACGGTGTCTTTCCCACGGCCAAAACTTAACAGATCAAAAACTGATCTAAAAGGAACAAATCATAAAAACCTAATAAAAATCAATACGGTTCACCTTGAACCTAAAAATAAAACAATAAAATGTGGTCTATTAAATAAAAGGTCTCTTCCTCCAAAGACTTTGTTAGTTAATGAACTGATTTCTGATAATCAGATTGATTTGTTTTGTCTCACAGAAACCTGGCTACAAGAGGACTACATTAGTATAAATGAGTCAACCCCCTCCAGTTATTCAAATTTCCACATTCCCAGATCTGTGGGAAGAGGAGGAGGAGTGGCAATCATCTTTCAGTCTGATTTATTAATTAGTCCCAGGCCAATTAATAATTACAGTTCTTTTGAACATTTAACCCTCAGTTTCCCTCATCCAAACTGCAAAGCAATAAAACCTCTTCTGTTTGTTGTTTTGTATCGTCCACCAGGCCCTTACACTTTTTGGATGAGTTGTCAGATTTCTTATCTGATTTGGTGTTAAATACTGACAAGGTTATTATAGTGGGTGATTTTAACATCCATGTTGACACTGAATGTAATAACCTTAGTGTTGCCTTTAAAACTATCCTAGATTCAATTGGTTTTGCTCAAAATGTAAATGGTGTGTACTTGTATAGCGCTTTAACTAGTCTTGACGACCTCCAAAGCGCTGCCATGCACCGGCGCCACCGGGCCCTCTGACCACCGCCAGCAGGCAATGCGGGTGAAGTGTCTTGCCCAAGGACACAACGACAGAGACAGTGGGGGGGATCAAACCGGCAACCCGCCAATTGCAAGACGAACTCCCTACCTCTGTGCCACGTCACCCCGTGGCACAGAGGTAGGGAAAATGTGCATAAACCGACGCACTCTCGGCTCCATACTTTAGACCTTGTTCTGACATATGGCATTGATTGTGAAGAAATAACAGTATTCTCTCACAACCCTGTCCTGTCTGATCATTTTTCAATAACATTTGAGTTTTATCTAACTTAGTTCTCCACCACCAAAAGAGGGTTCCATTATAGTAGATCTTTATCGGATAATGCGGTATCAAAACCTAAAGAGTCTGTCCCCTTTTTAATATCCTCAGTATTGCAGAAATGCCCTATAGATGGCAGCAATGCTGTTTCTTCCCATTCACAAATCGATACCTTTGCTAACAATGTGACTTCCTCATTGCGTTCTGCATTAGACAATGTAGCTCCCTTGAAAAAGAAGGTGATTATTCACAGGAAGCTGGCTCTCTGGTTTAATTCAGAGCTGCGTTCCTTGAAGCACAATGTTAGGAAATTGGAGAGAAAATGGCGCTCTACACACCAAGATGAATCCTACTTAATCTGGAGGGACAGTCTATTGTTGTATATCAAGACCCTTCGCAGAGTTAGAGCAGCATATTTTTCATCATTAATTGAAGAGAATAAAAATAATCCTAGATTTCTCTTTAGTACAGTTGCCAAACTTACCCAGAGCCACAGCTCTGTTGATCCATCCATACCCTTAGCTCTTAGCAGTAATGATTTTATGGGATTCTTCATAAATAAAATTGATGCCATTAAAAATAAAATAATTGGCATCCTCCCAAACATGATTACCTCATCCTCAGTAAGTGAGGCAGCATTGGAGGAATGTTTAGAACCTGCACAGTCTTTGAACTGTTTAGAAGCAGTAGAGCTTTCTGAGCTATCTAAAATTTTAGCTTCATCTAAACCTTCAACCTGCATGTTAGACCCAATCCCAACCAAGTTGTTTAAGGAGGTATTCCCTTTGATCAGTGGCCCTATTTTGGACATGATTAATCTATCCTTTGTAAATGGATATGTATCACAGGTTTTTAAAGTAGCTGTTATTAAACCTTTACTTAAGAAACCATCTCTTGATCAAGATGAGTTAGTAAACTACAGACCTATATCTAATGTTCTTTTCTTATCTAAAATTCTTGAGAAATTAGTTGCTAATAAACTTTGTGAACATTTACAAAGCAATGACCTACTTGAGAAGTTTCAGTCAGGCTTCAGAGCTCATCATAGCACTGAAACAGCTCTGGTGAAGGTCACTAATGATATTCTCATGGCCTCAGATAATGGAATCGTGTATGTACTTGTCCTGTTAGATCTCAGTGCTGCATTTGATACAGTTGATCACAATATTCTCCTACAAAGAGTTGAGCATACTGTAGGGATTAAGGGAAAAACATTAGGCTGGTTTAAATCTTATCTGTCTGACAGATTTCAGTTTGTTCATGTTAATAATAAATCTTCCTCAAACTCTAGGGTCACCTGTGGAGTACCACAGGGTTCAGTCCTTGGACCAATTCTATTTACTATATATATGCTTCCGATTGGCAGAATTATCAGACAGCATGGGATTAATTTCCACTGTTATGCTGATGACACTCAGCTATATTTATCCATAAATCCTGATGAATCCAATCAATTACTTCGACTGCAGTCATGTCTTGATGACATCAAAAGCTGGATGACTTTAAATTTCCTGCATCTAAATTCTGACAAGACCGAAGTTGTAATCTTTGGGCCAGAGTCCTCAAAAAATAAACTTCTTAACCAATCACTTAATCTGGGTGGCATTAACTTGGCCTCTAGTAATAAAGTAAAAAATCTTGGTGTTATTTTTGACCATAACATGTCATTTAAATCCCATAGTAAACAGGTTTCCAGAGTTTCCTTTTTTCACCTCTGGAATATCGCCAAAATTAAAAACATTCTGTCCAGGAGTGATGCTGAAAAACTAGTCCATGCATTTGTTACTTCAAGGCTGGACTATTGTAATTCTTTACTATCAGGAAGTCCACAAAATGCAGTTCAAAGCCTTCAGCTGATCCAAAATGCTGCAGCAACAGTTCTGATGAAAATCAACAAGCGGGATCATATTTCTCCAATTTTATCTTCCCTTAATTGGCTTCCTGTTAAATCAAGAATAGAATTTAAAATTCTTTTTCTAACGTATAAAGCCCTTAATAATCAAGCTCCATCATATATCAGAGCTCTGATTACCCCGTATGTTCCTAACAGAGCACTTCGCTCTCAGACTGCAGGTCTGCTGGTGGTTCCTAGAGTCTCTAAAAGTATGGCTCCCTCAGTCCACACCCTCACCTGCCTCGCTACAGGTTTAGCTCTGATCAGCAGGGGCCTGTATGCAGGAATTAGCATAACAGAGAGATGGTCTGAAGTGCCCAGCTGACCTCCAAGCCTTGAATAAGGACACGGTGAAGTGGTCAAGTTCCAGCACTTTATTGAGAAACAGAGCAGAGATCACATATATGAAAGTAATCGCACCCAACGGTCCAGCTGCAACCTGTCTGTCTACCCTGTCTCTCCCTCCTCACTTTCCGGTTCTACCTAAAACTTGACAGTGGCCTTGCCGTGAGACAAAACAAAGACCGTCTATCCTAGACAATCATCATCATGCCCAGTAGCTACACAAACATTTGGCCTTGCAATCAGCAGGACCGAGAGGCGTCAGGTCAAAGTGACTTTAGGATAATATTCCAATAACACCATGTCCAATGGATTAGTTGTCACAAATATATAGAGGTAATAAGGTACTTTTGTGCAATGATTTGAGGCTTCATTTACAGATATGTGCATTTAGATATTCCTGAGAGGGGAATGTGCCAAACAGGCAATAACAGTAATAACTATATTTTCTAAGAAGGTTGAACCTTTCTGGTGTCAATAAAATGTTAATGATTTTATTTTATAGATCTTTAATTGCATTTAAACATTTGGTTTTATTGCTTGGTATGGCAACCTGTCCTTGAAAGACAAGAAGTGTGTTTAATCTTGTTAAAATGCCAGCAAAATAATTGGTATTCAACAGGACTCCTGTATTACATTTAGATCAGATTGTAAAAAAAAAAGGCCAAAACCATCATAGCCAGCAGAGGCCATCCTCTTTTAGAGGAATTTGTTCTACTTCACTCAGGACGTAGAACAAATTCCTCTAACAGGTTGCCATCCATAAGGTGCAATCGATACAAATATTTTTTTTGTTCCAAGGGTTATCAAAGATCTTAATCAAATTTGACCAACCATGGCAGTTTTTTGAATATTTGAAAATATTTAATGGTTTCATTCCTTGTTGTTGAGTGTGGTATTTGTGTTGATGTGTGGATTATGCATTGAATGTGTCCGACCACTGCTGTGCACTAAATTTCACCATATGGGAAAATAAAGTCTAAATCTAGTAAATCTAGTAAAGGTTTAACAATTAAAACAGTCAGTATCAGTCTCCTCCTTTGAATCACTACCTTAACGTGGTGGAGGGTTTGAGTACCCCAGTGATCCTGAAGGCTATAATGTCTGGAACATCCGCTCCTGGTAGCATCTCCCATGGCAAATTGGCCTTGGGTGAGAGGTCACACTTAAGAGTGATTTGCAGATCCTTATGATAGGACAGACTACAACAGAAGGCGAACCTTAACTGACTTATGTAGCCCGGGGCACCCTCTGTCAGCTGTGGTGTGAGGTTGAATGGTACCACCCAGAAATAGTTGGGCTCACCTTACACACAGCTTGGGGTATGGAACCCAGCTCCTGGAGAGGGGGTGGACTGTCCTACTCCAGAGTTGCTCAGGGTGAGAGGTGTTAGACCAGGGTGGGGACACTCACAAGCCCTCAGCTGAACACCTTGATTTAGGAATTTTCCCACAGAGCAAGAGGGTCATCTCTTTGAGACTTCAGCAGTTCTGGTTGCCCATCCCTCCTGGAGTATGGATAATGTCCAGGAATGGATGACATCTGGGGATTCACTGGTGCTCCCGGGGACTTCAGGCAATGATGGTGTTACCTGAAGGGATGTGATTGATAGGAATGGTCTGAACACAAGTGGTCTTTGTAATGTTCTGTTGTGGTTCTGGTTATTTTTTCAGTTTAGGATTATTTCTGTTTCTTGTTTTGGATTTATGCTTAGCCTATTTTTGTTGTCTGGCCTTTGTTGTTAGTTTTTATTTCACCCTGTGTCCGTTTAGTCTCGTTCCTTACCTTAGGTTTTTGTTTATTTATCTTATGCTCCCTTTATCATCTCCACCTGTTTTTGTTAATTAGACCCGCCCTGCTCTCCTGTTCTGTTGCCTATTTAAGCCCGCCTTCGTTTTTGCTTAGTTGCTGGATTATCTCGTCTCGTCCCTGTCCGTTACCTCGTGGTAAGAGCTTTGCAGCCTCTGTTTATGTTATATGTCTGTTACCCTGAATGATCTGTCCTGTTTTTTGAGTCTGTCCCAGCCTTTTTGTCACCCTGGAGGATCCGTCATCTTTTTTAATAAAAACCCTTTTTTTAGCATCAGCTCCGTGTTTGGCTTAACTTTGGATTCACCACAGCAATTCATTACAGTCTTTTGTTGTTGGACGTCTGTGCAAGGCACTGGTTCTGAAACATGAGGTTTTTGTATGGCCACAGTGCTGGAATGTGTTTTACTGTTGGTGGTACTGGTGGACCGCACAACAGAAATCAAGTACTGAGAAAAGAGGCAATCCCTTTTCATCTTTGCCTTAAACGAACCTGTCTGAACCTTGGTCACAGTTGGGTGGTAATGATCCAACTCAATAAAAATTGTTCTTGAAGTGAGAAAGAAGATAATATGAAGATACCAGATTGGCTTTCCAAAATTCTGACCTCAACCTTTTTTTAATTTGTGGACTCTGAGACAATATACAAGGGGGGGGGGGGGTGAAGTGAAAAGTTGTAATAATGGAATTGATGACATAAAATACACTTCAAGATAACGTGACATGAAACTGGTGCGAGCGAAACGGAAGAAACCAGCAATGAATGATGGAAGCCGGAGAGCTCACATGAAACGGGGACCAGGTGAGTCTAATCATGGGTTTGTTGAACAGCTGTGAAAGAAACATAATGAGCAGGCGAGCTGAGGGAAGGAGAGTAATCACAGGGGCTGCTGGACCACAACACAAAAGAATTAACTAAAATGTCAGGACTTAAACAACAATAATGAAAACCACTAAAAGCCCTAAACAATCACAAACAATTCAGGAACTTTTTAAAACCCAAACACCCATTGAACATGATGATATGATCCTGTATGTATCATTTTGACCTGAATTCCTATGATGTTTATGCTCATGACTGCATGAGCATAAACAATCGTACCTTAATCAGGCTTCTTGTTTCAAAACTAGTTTCAGAGTTGAATGCTGTTTGTGTTTACCATTCTGTTTCTTCATTAGTAGTCCAAGGAGATGTCTACTAATTAGTCTACTAATTTGTGTATTTTAGTTACAACAGACCTTTGTGGTCTGGTGGGAGTAAAGTGTTCAAAGAGAGTAGAGCAGTTTCAGCCATCGCAGTTTCATGGCTGCTGCGGACAGCCGAGGGTCTTTCTGTGGTCTGATTAAACACCGAAGGTAGATATTACTGCAAAAACAAATATTTTATCAAAGCACACCTCTTTTTTATGGTCCAACTGACTTTTTTATGAAAAATAATTTTGCTGTCTTTTGGTTCTACTTCAACAAAAAGTATGAATTTACTGCTAATGAGGAATATTTAATCTAATATTTTCATCTCAGTCACTGTTTTGATGTTGTTTTGATGTTTTATATTTGAATACTTTTGGAAAGAAAAATTTGTTTATGCTGAGTATGCATCTGGCCAGCAAGGTTTGAATCTTTCCATGTTTAGTTTGCATGTCCTCCTCATGCCTGTGGGAGTTTTCCCAGGGGGTATACATGCTTGTTGGGTGAACTGGTTACTCTGAACCAGGTTCTCTGTAAGAGCCTGTTCAGATAATCAGAACATCTTGTCCACTGAGCGCTGGAACAAACCTCATCTCATCAGTAATGAATACAAAAATTTGCTTTTAAAACATGATTAAATGAAAACGGATCTCATTTTTGAAGACTTAATTCTTATGGTTCCAAATAGTTTTTCATAGAGATCCTTCAAGAGGTTTTGCAGCCGTTCTCTACGTCCTTCATCTTAATGAAACTGGTGAAGGTGATGAATGTTTCTCAGGTGACACATTTCACTCTGAGTGCCTACTTTGATATCGGGGTTTTGAAATACTTAGTTTTCCTGATCATCATGTGTGTTTATATCGTCATCATATCTTCTAATGTCCTGCTGATCGTGGTGATCTGTGTGAACAGGAGCTTACATGAACCTATGTACATGTTTCTGTGCAGCCTGTTCGTGAATGAACTGTACGGCAGCACATCGCTGTTCCCCTTCCTGCTGGTCCAGATCCTCTCTGATGTTCACACGGTTTCTGTTCCTCTCTGCTTCCTGCAGATCTTCTGCATCTATATGTATGTAAATGTGGAGTTTTACAACTTGGCCGTCATGTCTTATGACAGATATCTGGCCATCTGTCACCCTCTGCATTACAACACACAGATGTCCTTTAACATGGTTGTCAAGTTGATTGTATTATCATGGTGTCTTCCTCTAGCTGTTGTAATGGTCATGATTTCACTAAATGTCTCCTCTAAGCTGTGTGGAAACATCATTGACAGAGTTTTCTGCAACAATTACTATGTTGCAGTGTTGTCCTGCAGCAGTGCAACAGCCAGTAACCTCTATGGACTGGTCTACACTTTCTCTGTGCTCTTCATCCTCGCTGCGCTCATCCTCTACACGTATGTGAAGATACTACAGGTGTGTTTTTCTGGATCCAAGGAGACCCGGCAGAAAGCCATCAGCACCTGCACACCCCACCTGGTCTCCCTGCTGAACTTCTCTTTTGGCTCTTTCTTTGCTGTTTTACAGAGCAGGTTCGACATGAGCAGAGTTCCCAATGTCCTTCGTATTATTTTGTCGTTATACTTTGTTACATGTCAGCCACTTCTGAACCCGCTGCTGTATGGACTAAAACTTAGTAAAATCCAAATCACATGTAAAACTCTTTTCTTTGGTCAAAAGTAATCTGTCAAATTGAGCATGGTAAATTTAACTTTATTATGAAAGTGTTGAGTTTGTGAGCAACATTAGAAAAAAATGAAAGTTTATTTTACTTAAATAAAATTGAAAACACTTTGTCACTTTGTTATTGTCCAAATTTAATATTCTGAAAGTGATTTTGAGGTCAAACCTTTGCCATTATTTATCTTGCAAAAAACCAACAATCTGGTTTTGAAAACTAAACTGTCAGCTGTGTTGCAAAAAGAAAAAGGATAAAAGTAGCTGCGGATTAGACTAATTTACTTATCATCAGTCAGAGCACCTTAATGAAAACGCCTTAAGCCTGATTCCCACGGCAAGACTTTAAAATTTTCGGCCAATTTTCAAAGCCTGATAAAAATTGTAGATAAAGCAGGTTTGCTCGTATAGTGTGTGGTGTCGATCACATTTCACTCAAGATCATTCGGGTGTTAGACGGGGTTTCTTGCATAAATGTGTGTTCGGAGTAAATAAACATGGACAACAAGGAAGAAAAAATTTTAATAGTTTGTGGATTTTAACAGAGAAAAAATATTAGACAAAGAAAAGGTGATGGTTAAAGGAGTCAGCATGAATGGTTCCTTCCCTTCGCTACACGTCACATTCAGCAGGCTGCGTGCTCCAACACCTCACATGCTAAGATATCAGGCAAAGACAATCCAACATGTTCAATATCCCCGATTTAAGGTCGGAGTGGTCCTGGCATCCTTCTGAGCAGACCAGATCAAACTTAACACACCACATATGGCATTAATAAGATTGTCTTAAGAACCATTCCGATGGTCAGGGCATGTCAGAAGGGGAAGATAAGGGCAAAAATTGGGCAAATTATTCTGCTGCGTGAACCAGCCTTTAGAGCAACAACTTTTGCTGCCTATCAACCAGGAAATGATTATAAGGTCCAAACCGACCAAAGTCCCTCATTCGGCATAGAGGAAGATTATTCCTAGTAGGAAAACAGCTCAGACAGCTGCCAGTCTTCCCAGGACTGGATGTCCCAGCAGATAGAGCCCTGGTGTCAAGATCAGGTTTAATTATGATGGATGATGGAGCAAAAGGCATTTTTGATGAATGATGGAACAGACATGGAAATCAGTATGAAGCTGGTTTCAGACACATCCCTGCTTCAACATACTTTCATCAAATTAATGGCTAGTTCCTAGGCCTCTGCAAAGTTGATTGATATGCTGACACCTGGTCTACACTGTTGGGGTCATGGATGCCCGTTTGAAAATCTGTGAGAACATGGGAATGCAGAACCTTACGTGATACCTTCTAGGATTATCCTAGATACCAATTGACTGGTAAACCTGAGCAGCAGTGGTCATTTAGATATTTAACATCATGATACGGACCAATGTTGAAAAGAATTACAATCTCCCATGGGAATGAAGGTTAGATGCTGAGATCATGGTAACAACTTGTTAAGCCCATCAAGCAACCCACCACACTGTAATACAGAGCCAATGTAAGATGTCAGGTCAACAGCAAGGTGCAATGAATGAAAAAACTATCTAGTGTGGCCTGATGGGATGAGATGGTCTGGTAACTGTGAAACAATGACTGTTTATCTACCACAGAAGCAAAGTTTAAAAAAATAAAAATTGGACATTTTTTTTACTGGGCCATCGATGTCTTGGCTAAAGACACTACAACTGAGATGGTTGAAGCAGGGGATCAAACCGGCAACCCATCGATTACAGGGTTAAATCCTAGCTCCTGTGCTACTATCACTAGTTCGGGAGGTATGATCAAAACTTCCAAAAGATTCAATTCAATTCAATTTTATTTATATAGCGCCAATTCATGAAACATGTCATCACAAGGCACTTTACAAAATCAAATTCAAGCAGATTATTCAGATTGGTCAAAAACAATTCCTGTATAAGGGAACCAGTTGATTGTATCAAAGTCTTGACAAGCAGCATTCACTCCTGGAGAAGCGTAGAGCCACAGGGAGAGTCGTCTGCATTGTTGATGGCTTTGCTGCAACAAACAATGCAGATTGGAGAGCAGTAGGAGAACTCAGCAGAGAGAGAGGAATAGACCCTGATGTCCTCCAGCAGCCTAAGCCTATAGCAGCATAACTATAGAGGTAGCTCAGGCCGTGTTGTGTTCAAGACCACCTAACCCGAGACCAAGACAAGACCAAGACCAGAGTGTATCGAGACCGAGACAAGACCAAGACTTTTAGGGTCCGATACCAAGTCAAGACCAAGACCGAGGGAAGTCGAGACCGAGTCAAGACCAAGACCAGCGCCAGTATGTGACAATAAAATGTGAAACATGATCAAAATCACTAAAATTGATCTAAAAGACCCACATTCACGTAAAAACACCTAGATATTTTACACAGAGAACTGGAATAAACATAAACATCTTTATTTAGTACTTCTATGTTGTAATCACAGAATTTCAAACAATCAAAGTCGATCAAAATAGTATTTTCTCTGCCTTTCATGAACAGTACATACATTTATGTTGTTTTTAAATGTGCTATTTCAAAACCATGTGCAAATATGTAAAACTGAAAAAATGCCAATCATTTCTCTCGTTTCTCTCTCGTATACAGATTATAGAAACATTATATAACTTTTCTTAAATAAATCTATATCTATCACTAAGTTGTGACAATATGTTATGAGACAGATAATTTGTTGAAAAAAAGATTGATCTCCTTCACTTCCTCCCTGAGCGACTACTGCCATCTGCAGAAATACAAACCCCATTGAAATACGTGCACAAAAACATGACTGACTTTTATCAGTTCTAAGACCCTTTTGCTGGATCAGATGGTTTGTTTTTGACCAAGCAGTGTATTTCTCCAGTTAGCACTGGGAACATGGAGAAAAGGCAGAGGAGCTCAATATTTTCACAGCTTGTCGGTCTCATAACATACTGACACAACATAGTGACATAAATATATAAAAAAAACTATATAACTTTTACAAAGATATTTTTTTGTTTTAACAAAGTTACATACTGCATCTTTAACTCTGCTGTTGAATGGATGTAGCAACTTATACATAACATACATAATAAAGAAATCTGACATTTAGAGGCCCAACTGCATGCGTTTCAAAAATAAAATTATACAACTGGAAGCAGTTTCATAATACGCCAAAGCTTTAGAAAACGTCAATGGCAAAACTCGAGAACAAGGATAACCATGTAGTTGAACAGTGGTTGAAATAAAGTAGGTGATACATAAAATTAGTTTAAAGTAAGGTTTCATTGCACTTCAGAAAGATTAGAGACTGCAGCATTTTTGCACCTAAACGTGCACGATGGGGTCTCATTACAATGCCTCCTCGACTAAAAACCCTTTCCACTGGTGCAGAGGAGGCAGGGACGGATAGCACTTTCAAAGCCAAATTGTGCAGTTGAGGATATTTGGACTGGTTTTCTCCCCAGAAGGCAAGAGCATTGTCACTGTCACAGTCTCTTATATCATTAAAGTATCTGTTTAATTGTGTTGCAATACTTGAATTCTGGACAGAGGAGCTGTGCTTCTTATGTGCCTTGTAGCGTGACAGAAGTCGAGGGCATTTGGCTGGTGGCGAATGACTGGTTGGATCCACATTCATGGCTTCTGAGCACTTGTCATCTGTACTCTCCATGTTCTCCACCCCAAAGATCAATGTGTCTGAAAAATACAAACACAATGACTGTGTTAGTTTTCAAGAACTTTGAGTGTACAAAATAATGTTTATGACAAAAGTAAACTGATGAAAAGAAGACTATAAATTCCACTTTATGATTTAAGGCTTTATGTGCTACGAATTTAAGACATTTTAAGATTTATAATTTTGCAAATAAGACTTTTTTTTCAGCAAAGAAAAATGCATACCAACCTGTCAGTGTCTTCTTAAGTTCATCTCTGAACTTCTTCACCGATGCTGCATTACCTCCGTTGGTAACATCTAAATCCACCCAGCTTAAGCCAAACTGTGGATCCAGCATGGCAGCAAAGAAGTACACATCATGGTTAAAAGGTTCCTCTCTTCCACTGTCTTTGGCCATGTTTGTTTTTGTAAAGATTCCAGAAAATCTTTTCACCAGAGACTGCTGGAGGGCTCTGACCAACGGCCGGCACTGCATTCGGGTCTCCTCCATCTTGAGGAGGTGTGTGTTCAAGTCCAGTACAGTTGGAACCACCATACTAATAGTCACTGATCTTTCCCCTTGGGTCAGCTCTGTTGCTTCAGCAAATGGAGAAAGAACTATACATAGCTCCTTTAGCTGGTTCCACTCCCGCGCACTGAACACGACATCCTCATAGTCTTTGTTGCACATTTCACTGAGTGATTTGTGTTCTAGAGTTGTAAGGGCCTGTACTTGTTTAAATGTACTGTTCCAACGAGTTGTATTTGCAGCTGGAACACTTTTATTGGTGCCAAATGCAGCCTCAAACTTATCTTTAAATTGTGAGCTGCTATGTAAAAGGGTTGCGAACTTTGACGTTTTTGCTATGGTGCGAGAAATGGTCTTGACCTCCTTCATACCATCATGCACAACTAACTGGAGAGAGTGTGCAAAGCAGGAAAGACGTTCACCAGATGACCATGGTAAGTCAATGTCTTCCTCTGAATTAATGTCCTCCCACAAGTGCTCGTCATCTAAATTATCCTCTTCACTCTCACTGTCATCAGATTGCTGCTGGGGCATGTGTACTTTGAAAGCACATTTCATATTGGGTGCATTGTCTGTTATGATATAGCTAATTTTGTCACGAATACCATATTCCTCAGTGATCTCCTCAAAGGCAGACGCAATGTGCTCTCCAGTATGCCTCCCTGTAAAACGCCTACAGTCCAGCAGGTAGGATTCAAGTGCATAGCAATCTTTAGATTTGTAGCACACATGGGCAGTCACCCCAAGAAAGGAGCGTAGCCTGCGATCAGACCAAAGGTCAGTTGTTAATGACACAGACGACTGGGTCTTCAGTTTCTCCAAGACAGTTTCCTTGACTTTTTGACCAATTCTGGAATTCGTCTCTCAGAAACTGTTTTTCTAGAGATTGGTGTGTATTTACTGTCCAGGACTTCAAGAAAGTGTTTAAAGTGTCCATTTTCCACGAGGGAGAGGGGCAGACAACATCCAATGATCAAATCTTGAACAATGGCTTCACTGATGGCTTGCTGCCTTGGCGATTGTGGGCTGTAGAGCTGCACTTTCTGTGTAAATAACGATATTGTTGGCTGTGTGACATCACTCTGTTGCCCTGCCTTGTATTCCAGGAACCTAATAAATAGGACATAGAAATCAGTTTATCTGATCATATGAACATCAATTACATAAGAAAACAACCTTAAAAATAAGTAGGAACTTTACAAATACATGTCAAATATGTGTAATGTAATGTTACTAGAAACGCATGTAGATAAACAAAATGCAAATCAATGGTATTTTGGCCATCACATTTTTGAAATGGATAAACAAGTAAGTTAAATGACTGATATGGTATGAACCATAGAGAGTGAACTGGTAAAAAGTTACTTATTGACCTGAAATTGTAAATGGCAACATAACAATGTGGTTTCTAAAAGTAATTTGCCTATATCCATACAAAGCAACTAATTTATAATTTTTCATAAGGTGAGGCATATTAGTCTCTTCACTCTCTGCTTATATCTATAGACTAGTTCCCACAGCCAAACAACAGAGCATCACCTCCACGTCTTATCTTCAATGTCAGGAGCTATATCCAGCTCCTAAGGTCAATGTAACTTACATTGACCTTAGTTCATAATTATGAGACAGTGAATGAATTCATTCACTGTCTCATAATTGTTTTTCATGAGAAAGAAAAAATCTAACTTAGGAACAGGATGTTATTATATGTCCAGTCGACTCAGTCTCTCAAGGTTAACTGCATTTGCTTACTTCCCTTAATAATGTTAATTGTAGGACCAATGCAAGAAAATACAACTTATTTAAGGTTAAGCATATCAGGTTTGGCACATTAATAAATTATATATGATGGCTTTGGAGACATTGGGGTTACCCACCAGCACAAGCCAGCACATGCTGACAGAACCATTATGTTCTGTCATGGTTACGTTACAGAACGTAACCATTACGAACCATTACGTTCTGTCATGGTTACTTATTGACAGAACCATTACGAACCATTATGTTCTGTCATGGTTACTTATTGACAGAACCATTACGAACCATTACGTTCTGTCATGGTGACTTATTGACAGAACCATTACGAACCATTGTTCTGTCATGGTTACGTACGTCACCTTATTATGGTTATTAAACATAGGTAGAGACTTCCACATCAGTCTTCTCCTTCATGAGAAGTATTGAACAAGAACCAAAATATATTACGATTATCTATTCAGACTTTTATTTTTGCTCTGCTTCCACCTATGTGCTGCAATCCACTCATGAAGCCGACAGAAATACGGAGACATGTTCAGGAAAGCTGTAATTGAAACAGCGTTGTCCATGCACAACACGAATCAACACTTCTTTAAATTAAATCAGTAATGTCCGACATGTTTTCACAAACACTACTAGGTGACAACTTGTGCATCAAGCTAGGTGGCAAATAGCGGATAAGAAAGGAGAACATTCACCCTAAAAGATAAAGCATACATATATAACTTTAGCTAACTTAATATGTGTAGCTAATATTGAAATAAGAACTGTGTGATGGCCGGGTAGAATAATTTTGATACCGAGGAAATTGCTTACGTTAACTTGCTAGCTTTCCTAATATCACTTTTACACACAGCTTACCTTTCTTTGTGCTTTCTTTCAAGGTGTCGATAAAAGTTGGACGTAGTCCCCACCGTCTCTGATAGTGAAGCACTGCAGAACTTACATTGCGCTGTATGCTTTTTTCTCAATGTTGCTTTACAAATGTATTGTTTGTGATTTAAATAGCCAAATTTTATAACCGATGATTTGGCCGACATCTTATCCCCTTCTCAGACAACCACTTGTAACTTTCAATCGAAGTGCTGCAGTCCGCGCTCAAGGTGAAAGGGGGTGGGGCGACAGCAGTTAAAAAAACAACAACATGCATTTACCAATGAGACGGGTTATTGCTTGGATTTGAATCAGGAGTGCATCCAATAAAAAGAAGGATCTTAAAGAAATTGATACTGATGATTTAGCGTTATTTTCACAGTTGTGGTCTTGACCGGTCTTGAAATAAAATACCGAGTCCTCAATGTCCGAGACCGAGACAAGACCGAGACCAAATGTGGTCGAGTCCGAGACAAGACCGAGACTATCAAAAAATGGTCTTAAGACCGGTCTCGAGACCAAGACCGTTTTCGAGTACTACAACACTGGCTCAGGGTAACATGAGCCACTCTGACTAGAAGCTTTGTCACAAAGGAAAGTTTTAAGATTAGTCTTAAAAGTAGACGGGGTGTCTGCCTCACGGACCAAAACTGGGAGATGGTTCCACAGGAGAGGAGCCTGATAGCTAAAGGATCTGCCTCCCATTCTACTTTTAGAGACTCTAGGAACCACCAGCAGACCTGCAGCCTGAGAGCGAAGTACTCTGTTAGGAACATACGGGGTAATCAGAGCTCTGATATATGATGGAGCTTGATTATTAAGGGCTTTATACGTTAGAAGGAGAATTTTAAATTCTATTCTTGATTTAATAGGAAGCCCACGCTGGTCCACGCTGCTTTCCAACCCCATGCCAGTGGACTTCTGGAACCCTGTGATGGCCCTCATCCCACTCCACACATCCCTCACGTTGTTTGTCTGCAGTTTCTTCTCCAGCTTCCTCCTGTATTTATCTTAAGCTCCCTGATTTTACACTTGAGTACTCCCTGCACTTTCCTCATCTCTTCACGGTTGCCATCTCTGAATGCCCTCTTCTTCTCATTCAGAATGGCCTTTATGTCTTTGGTGATCCATGGTTTATTGTTGGCGTAACAGGTGACAGTCCGAGCTGGAACATTGCAGTCCACACAGAAGTTGATGCAGTCTTTGATGCACTCTGTTAGCTCATCGATGTCTCCCCCGTGTGGCTCACATAGTGCGGACCAGTCAGTCACCTCAAAGCAGGCTTGCAGTGCCTCATGAGCCTCATCCAACCATCTCCTCACTGTCCTTGTGGTCGTAGGCTTCCTCTTCACTAGTGGCACATAACAGGGTTTGAGGTGAACCAGGTTGTGATCTGACCTGCCCAGAGGGGGGAGAGAAGTGGAGATGTATGCATCTTTAATGTTAGCATACATCAGGTCCAGGGTCCTCTCACCTCTGGTAGGGCAGCTCACATACTGTTTGAAGGTCGGCAGAACTTTCTTGAAGGTGACATGGTTAAAGTCTCCCGACATGATGATGAGGGCATTCCAAAAAAAGGTAAAAAACAAAGCAACTGGACTTGTTTTCCGTAGTTGAAGACGTTTCGCTTCCTCTCCAGGAAGCTTTCTCAATTCAAAAAGTCTGGAGTAATGTGGAGTACCAAGCTTTATACAATTGGCAAACAAAGGCCTTGTAATGGCTTAGATAACATGCAAATTGAATTAAATCTTCTCCTTTCAATAAGCCCGTCACGTCTTGATCCTCCCCCCAGCCCCTCGCCGTCTTTAACCCCCTTTGCAGCCACAGCGTGTTTTCCTCTGGATTTCAGGTGGAATTCCAGTCGGTTTATCTCCAGGTCCGGTCGGCATTAGCGCTCTGATCTCAGCTCCAGTCTAAACAAAGCAAGCATGTCCTGGTGAGCGCGTCATGATAGAAACAGCACACCAAAAAAAAGCATGAAAACTCCGTGGAAACTCAATGAGAATGACCCCGATGGATAGGGCAGTGCTTCACAGAGTTACCGTGAGAAAACAAGAGCAATCAAAAAAAGATAAAAGTAAGAAAAGTTAAAAGCAAATGGAGCATTGTAACTGCGGCATGCAGCCTTTTGCGCATGCGCACTAAGTCATGCGCACTAAGTCATGTGCACTAAGTCATGCGCACTAAGTCATGCGCACTAAGTCATGCGCACTAAGTCAACCATAATTGCGATTTATTTGTGACAAACATGGCCTGTAGATAAAGATGTTTGTAAACAGGGACTATTTAAAACAATAAATTTGACTGTTTTTATTAATCAGAAAATTATTATTCAAGAAAGGCATGTACAGTCTACAGCCTGTGTTTGCAGCGATGTAAGGTTAATCAGAGTTCAGTGTCTCAGTGTGTGCTTACATGGTCGTAAAGCATTAATGGAACTTTATTATCTGTGTGTGTGTCAAAGTGTGGGGATGATGGTAATTTAGAGTGAGAGAGGAGAGCTGGGTCAGGAACCAAGATGGAGCTGTTAAGCCGGGCGTACACTGTACGAGTTTTTCCCCTTTTTGGGCCGATTCTTCAGTCGTGCGAGCATTTTTTGAATCGGGCCGAATTTCAGCTTGATCGTAGAGGGGGGGAGGAGGGGGGACTGGCTTCTCACGACTACCTCCCGATCAGGAATCGGACGATCGTGAAAATCAAACATGTTTGAAATTCAGTCGGCTGTCGTGAGGTTTTCGTGAGCGCATCCTGCTGTTCAAGCAGAGCTACGAGGGGGCGCCCTCCCCTCCTCTCCGTCCCCGCCAGCGGAGGGAGGGAAGCGGGCGTCCCTGAAGCGACCTCCGCCCGGTGTTGGGGAGGGCGAGCCGTCAGGTCCGCGCAACGCGCTGGCCGCCTGTTTCGGCACTCCTCCGCTTGCTGGGGGGGGGGGGGATATGCAAATGTAAATACTTACAACCCACAAAGCGATTTTCTAACGCTAAAAGCTAACCCTACCACCCAACTTGTTTTGGTCCTGGTATGAATATCAGCTTTGTACATGCTAATTAGTTTGCACATGTTTTAATCAGTGAAGATCAGGTACTGAGTCTGAGGCCATGGTCCTCAACCAGAAATAGGTGGAATGGCCCCCTCTGGGGTGGGGGTCAGTATCTACCTGAAGCAAAGGATTTTAAGTATCTTGGTGTCTTGTTCACGAGTGATGGTAGGATGGAGCAAGAGATGGGCAGACAGACTGTGACTGCATCTGCAGTAATCCGGGCGCTGCTCAGTGGTCTTGTTTAGAAACTGTGTAGAATCCATTCTAAAGGTGTATGTGTATTGTTAAAAAGTGAACTTGTTTGCTATTTTAAACATTTGATAACAGCTGTATGCCATCTTGAAAGTCCTCTGAGGCTGTGCGTATAGATCATTACTGAATAAATAATCATTCTGAGCTCTTTTAATGTTTCAAATAGAAAGGTTGTATCGGGAGCTTCGACAGCTTTGCTTCCGTTACGTTTATACGTGACGTTGTTTGCACATGCGCACTCATGTCACTTTTCCACATTTGGAATAATTTGATCCTGACAAGCGTTTAGAAGCATACTGACCAGATTATGAATCAGCATAAACTAACCCTCTCATTCAAAATGCAATTTAATTCCGACTAAGCTTAATCCGATAACAATATTTCGATTTGCTTGTTTACATGCCGCATTTTTGATCTGATCTCCAGACCTTCTGCGTTATATTAAGGCACAGTCAACCGTGTATAGCTTTCTCTATATACTGTATATATCTATTTTATTTTGTCTACACCATCAACACTAAGTCAAATTCCTTGTAAGTGCAAACCTACTTGGCGATTAAACTTGATTCTGATTCTGATTTTATTCCTATTGGCCCATTATTCCAAGTACTGTGTCCATGTAAATGTAACTATTGATGGATTGATCCATGGTAATATAAGTTAAGTTTTTTGACTGATTATAAAATGTACTCACTCTGGAGCCTGAATAAATGCAAAGAAAAGAAATTGAGGAGAAACAAGATGGCATTGGCTAGTACATGTAGATGTGCACACACAGGCTTGCGATGCAATTCAAGAAAGTTCAAAATGTTTACATACAGTCACATGGCACTACAGCCATTCATCTGGATCAGCCATGGGATCCAGCATCAATTGATATTCTCCAGGCTGTTTCCTTGTTTGTGATATAGGATTAACCCGTTTTTTTTTCTTTTTCTTTTGTAGAGTAGACATAAAAGCAAAATGTTTTGTCAATTCCAGCAAATTCTTGTAACTCTTCATCCTTACTTGTGATTGACTGCTTTGAAAATATCAAAGCCCTCCAATGTCCACAAAAATTTCTGGGAAACAAGCAATTCAAAGCGCAATTTGAAATATTGGCATCATGTGGTGGGTTTCATCGTGGTGCCGATGAAAGCCATTAGTCCCTGTTGTTTGTCACTTCTTGTGTGTCAACTGTTGCTTTTAATAGAGCAAAGCCATTTATGCAGGGAGGGAGCATGGTTTCACAGCATTGGTGTTTGGGGTCAGGTTTTTGTAAATAACCACTTTTTTCACGAGATAAATCAGGTTGAAATTATTTAAAAGATTTAAAGCAGGCCTCTTTAAATCTGGCTTTTGTATAAATCATATGACATTTTTATGTACTGCTATGCATTTAGATTGTAAAGGTTTTAATTGAACCAAAATGTTTGTTCCTGAGATGAGATAGGTGTCTCTCAAAAGAGCTAAAAGTAAGTAAAATTCTCTTGAAATAAGTGTTTCATCCTTGATTTGAGCAGGCAAGTTTAAAGGGTTCACCCCCAAATCAAATTGTTTTTGAAAATAAACTGTTAAGATGATTGTCTTATAGTACTGTCTGCATACCCTGGTTGTTATTTTTTGACAAATTAGACCATATTTGTTGAAATCCTGCTTTTGTCTAATATCGTCAGTCTGGTGCCGCCTAGGGTTAAAAGATGGTCTTGCATTGAATTCTGAATCCGTTTCGCTATTGGTTGACAAGTGTTTGTAACATAATTTGGAGAAACTGACGTCAGTAGTCGTACCGCTGAGCATATGGCATGCCATATTAATATTTAATCTAGAAGTTTAATTATCCGGGATTACCATTATAGAGATCTGTAACCATAACATTGTTTTAACTAGTCATATTGCCACTGTGAGTCTGTGACTATTAAGAAGTTTGACTTAAGATAAGATATCTGCAACATAAGTAAAATTATGTTGCAGATATCAGTGATTAATATCCAGTCTAGAGATTAGATGTTGCACTTAAAATAGGAACAACTCATCTCCATCATCTTATATCAAGTGCAGTATTTCTGATTATCTCATTTTAAGGGTAAAACTACTCATTCCATTGGCAGATAATTCTATTTGCCTAGTCTAACTAAGGACAAATACACTAATTTCAATAAAATTTGACTTACTTTTTAGTTCCTCGTTTTCAGCAAAGGAGGACCTGTTGTAATAAATAAATACTTTATTATTTAGCAATTTGGCTTTACATTTTATTCAAAAGATGCAAAATGATACATAGTTTTGTTAGTAAGTAATGGTAAAATCTTTATTGGTATTTTTTACATTAAACCCTTAGTATTGTCCAGCAGCTTTTTGTCTTTTTCCTCTGGTATTTGGATGATTTGTCTTTGGTAATGAGCTCCAAATATTTGAGGTTGGAAGGCCTCCCTCCCATCACCCTCAACTTTATCTCCATCCTTGGATTCTCTATCAGAAGCACTTCAACACTTTAATATTGCTTTAAGTCCAAAGAGGTTTTTATCCATTTTTCTTTGTTTGCTTTGGTAATTCAATTATTTTAATCTAGTGTGCTGGAGCAGAAAAGCAGCCTGAACATGAATGACTGGGCCCCGAAGACCATAGTAAAGAAACACTACATTTATTCTGTTTTAATTAGTCATGCGTTCAAATGTTATGATCTAGAGTTTAACAAATAAACAAAACGCAATAATGTGTAGAATGTCAGCATTTTGTAAAGACTTTCTCCCAGTGATCTGTAAAATTCAAGAACAAGTTGCTGAAACGTTTATTTAGAAGCAAGTAAAATGCACGGTAAGATGAGCATTACTGATGAATTTTTCATAAAAGCGTTAAAATATGCGGTTATTTCTGACCAAAGCAGAGAATTTTACACATCAAATATATCTTTTTAAGTTTCAGTCCATACACAACTGGGTTAAAAAGTGGCTGACAGGTGACAAAGTATAATGATAAAATGATACGCAGAACCCCGGGAACACTGCTCATGTCAAACCTGCTCTGCAGTATTTCAAAAAAGCAGCCAAAGGAGAAGTTCAGCAGGGAGGCCAGGTGAGGTGTGCAGGTGCTGACGGCTTTATGCCGGGTTTGTTCGGATCCTGAAAAACACACCTTAAGGATCCTTATGTATGTGTAGACGATCAATGCAGCAAGACCGATGACAACAGTGAAAGTGTAGACCAGTCCATAGATGTTGCTGGCTGCTGCACCGCTGCACACCAACTTCGTGACATTGTAATTGATGCAGTAAACTTTGTCAATAATGTTCCCACACAACCTGGAGGAGGCATTCAGGGAAATCATCACAATTATGTTCAGCAGAGGAAGAAACCATGATAACACAACCAGCCTGATAACTGTGTTCATCTGCATCTGTGTGTTATAATGCAGAGGATGACAGATGGCCAGATATCTGTCATAAGACATGGCAGCCAAGTTGTAAAACTCCACGTTTCCATACATGAAGAGGCAGAAGATCTGCAGGAAGCAGAGAGGAACAGAAACTGTGTGAACATCAGAGAGGATCTGGACCAGCAGGAAGGGCAACAGACCTGTGCTGCCATACAGTTCATTCACAAACAGGCTGCACAGAAACATGTACATAGGTTCATGTAAGCTCCTGTTCACACAGATCACCACGATCAGCAGCACGTTACAAGATATGATAACGATATAAACACACATGAGGAAAAGGAAAACAATGTACTTAAACAGGCCGATATCAATGTAGGCACTTAGGGTGAAATGTGACACCTGAGAAATGTTCATTTCTATTAATGCAATCAAATCTTAAAAAACGAGGGCTTCTGGTAAAACACAGTTAGGAACCATAAGACCAGATTGTGCCATAAAAGCAAAAAAACATTTTCAAACCCTGTTCCATTCCAGTGAAGGTTGCAACCTTGAGCTCATAATCAATGTCTGGTTATACAACACGAATAAAATCCTGCAGCAGCCTCGAACTGCGACGCCTCATTCTGCTCTGCTGCTTTTAAGCTGTTCAGTACCACATTAAGGTTGTGCAAAAACACACAAACTGCTTCACACCTACCCTGATCAGAGGGGAAAAAACACGGACTTGTCACGGAAACACCATAAATGAAAAGTTCAACGCTTGTAAAGTTTCTATTTTATTTATAAAGCACATTTTTAACAAAAGTAAACAGATCAAACTGAGGTACAAATAATAATAATAAATAGAATTAAAAATTGTTGTGCAATTACACACTGTTTAAAGTTATTTAATGTTTCATAAATAACTCTTTCTGTTAAGTATTGTCTGGTGAACATCAGCTCTTAAGCTGATATCAAGACAATGGTTGAAAGGGATGAATTTGAGCACTAGCAATCTTTTAACAGCAAACTCTGCACACATAGAATAAAGGAGTGACAACTTCTCTTCAAGTTCAAAAATTAAATAACAGAAATAAAATGAACATCCAGAGAACATCACTATATAATGCTGTTTTTCTGAATTAACACTGTATTTCAATCAATAAATCCTCTCTACCAGGCTAGTGAAACTTAACTAAACTACTAAGTAAAATGAAGATAAAAAGAAAGCTAAGCTAAGGAACTATTTACATGCAAAAGAACACAAAAGACAAAACAAAAGTGGTTGATCATTATCACAATTATACAGTGAATCCTGGTTCACTGCAGATCTGATTTAAAGAACATGGAATAGAGCTAAATTAGCTTAGCTAATTTAGAACAACATTTTGCATATATTTCAACCCATTCACAATGCAAATCCTGAGTAAACAAAACATTATTTGATGAAATAACATTTAGTTTGAGTTAAAGAACCAAAGTTCATCTTAAAGAATGTGAATTGAGGTTAAATTAGCTTCACTATTTTATCATGCAAAGTTACTTTACTATCCTGCAAAGTTACTCTATATCCTGCAAAGTTACTTCATTTATCCTGCAAAGTTATTTTATTATCCCGAAAAGTTACTTTATTTTCCTGCTAAGTTACTTTATTATCCTGCAAAGTTACTTTATTTTGGAATCCACTGCAATTCACTGAAATTCTTAAACTGTATGTAAATGAAATTTCGTTCTGTATGCACTCTTTGCATACAAAATGACAATAAAGTCTAAGTTCACTAATTCAGAACAACATTTGGTGTTTCAACCCATTCACAATGCAAATACCGAGTTACACAAAACATTATTTGAGGAAACGACATTTTAAAGAATGATTTGCTCAGTAAAATCGTTTGCTTTAGGAGCGCTTGATTTATCAATGTGATTATACCTCCGGGCTCTCGGGGTTGCTGCAGCAATCCGTTGCTTAAATCGGTTACTCCTAAAGTTAAACAAAACGCCTTTAAATCGACATTAATATTCTATATTAATGTGGTAAAAAGGCTCATAGCACTATTGAACGATAGCGGAGTTAAACGAATAAGCTTAATGCTTGTAACAACCGTACTTGACTAACTGGAAATCGGAAGCTAATAACATTTTGGCTAGTGGATTTTCGGCGCTAACTTTAAAAACTTCTGCCTTTATTTTAGTCATAATGAGTGGGCCGGATAACATAAACATTAATATCCCATCAATGTAGGAAACCCTTGTGGAGATAATGTTTGTTATAACCATAAAAACACACTCAAATCACATCGGCAATGACAGGGTATCACAATTCTATCATAGCTCTTTGTGTTTAAAACAACCATGTGGACGCATTACACAAACATTTCCAAATGACCATGTAACCTTTCCCTTTGGTCTCTCTGCCCAAACTGTTGGTGCCTTGTCTGAGTTCGGTCCAAATTGGCCATCCAAGGAAGAAAAAATGAAAAAAGCAAAACGTTGGTTCTTAGCCCGCTGCCAAAAAGGGTAGCAGCAGCAGACATGCGGCCATGCGGCTATGAGCTAGCCGAAACGTGGTCGAGATCGGAGACCTAGCCCGAGGCTCTGCCGCGTCCTCTGACCCGGTTGCAGTCACGATCAGGGATCTCTCCACTGTGCTGGCTTGTGGGTCTTTTCGGGCCCACTCTCCTCCAGCTGTCTCAAGCAAAAGATGTGAAGACACTGGATCTCTGTAGCTTGCAGGGGTGGCTCGCAAACCCGCCAGAAGTGCTCTGACCTTTTGTGCGTCGGAGTGGTCTGGGTTCACAGCAGGCACCCTGCCGTGAAGGCGGATCCTTGGTGGCTGTGAATGTGAAATACCTTTTTGATTCTTTCCCCATGTCACATATTGTTCAAAGTTCACTTTGGATTTAACCATGGTGTGAAGGCATAACAAAATGTAATAAAAAACTCCTCGAAAAACTCCTTCCAGTCATAGAGAATGTATCCTGTAGTGAAATTAACTGAACACTCCAATTTGACATCCCAGCAAGAAACAAAACATCAGAACTTTACCCCATGTTAATTTAGTCTGTTCACAGATCTTAGCCAATTGTTTTTTCAGATTCTAATTAATCATTTTCACCTTCCCCTGTAACTGGGGATGAAACATCATACCAAACCTATATTTGAGTCTTAAACTGGACACCACTCAATGCAGGTCCCGATTCTTAAAGTGGGTTCCATTGTCCATCTTCATCTTGTCAGAAAACCTATGCACCGATATATGTAATAGTTAATCAGACATTTTATGTTATTTAACATTACTGATATTTACAATAACCCCCTTCTCTTCCCCCTTTTTCCTGAAACAAAACTCCATTTACTGGTAGTTTTGTTACAGAAACATCAACAGAAAACAGTAAAAAGTCGTCAGGGAGAGTCAATTCAGATGCAAATGCTAAACTTTGTTTAAGTAGGAAAAACACTTCCTCCGTTTCCTGAATCCAAATCAAAACATTATTCAATACCTCGTATCTTCACCAGGTCCCTCAAAGGTTCTGTGCGATCAATATACCCGGAATGTAGGTGCGACTGCAGCCAGTCAAGTCTCTTCACATGCTGCAGTTTGGCTTTGTTAGGATGCTCTGTTTGTGACTAGAGTAAATACTGGGTGTTCCTGCGGAAATAACACAGCCCAGGAAAGACACGTTTCCTGGCAACTTACAATTTAGCCATACTGACCTTAAAACCATGTTGATGAAGATGTCTCAAAACTAACTCCGTGGCCTGAAGGCAGATTTCAGCAGTAGGAGAAGCCCACCACAGGTCATTAACATACTGAATGAGGGTGGTGTTTCTGGGCAGGGGACATGTCTGTAAAACATCTTGTATAACTTGATTAAAAATACCTGGTGGTCTGGTGCATTGTAGCTGGCAAGTTTTATAAGTGAAAATAAAAAAAATATCTCGACATTCTTCAGCTAAGTGGAGAAGGCATAACAGATTTGTCAAATCAATACATGAATACCACTGATGTGAAGGCTCAAGACTGGAAATGGCCACTTATGGATTAAGCACAGAAATTGTAGATATTTTGTTATTTAAAACTGAATTTTTAGCTCTAAGATCATTTGTAATGCAATCTCTACAACACTTTTCTTATTCACTGGAAGAATAAGTAGATTCCAGACTAGGGCAGTGGGTCAGAAACCTGCCCCTACAAGGAAGCTGCACTGATATCAGCCCCACTGCCAAGATTTATGACACCACTAGTTAACCCAGAGAGACGATTGACCTTAAATGTAACTGGAGCACTTTAAAATAATCCCACCCCAGTGGACTTTCTGCTCATTATTGTGATGGCAAAGTACACCTTCTGCTGCTTAATGATGATCAGTACATTCCTGACCATAATACGAATCAAAACTCATGTTTAAAAAGAAACTTAGCAGTTACATCACAGACAATTTAATAGGTATTAGTATATTTTCAAAACAGCAAACCTGCACGCTGGTAGGAGCCCAATCAGTTGCCTGAGGGGAACGCTTAACCATGCCCCTGATTAATTTTGCCTGGTGCTCAAAACATGGAGAGAAAGAGAAATATGAGGAAACATTTAATCTAACATCACATACCATTATAGTTGTTCAGCAGTAGCAACCTCCATACGCTCGGGTGCCACATTCATATTCCTTGAAGTGTCTGTGTTTTACCTTAAAGATTCTTGTTACCAGTCTGTGTGGTTCCTGTCATAGAACAGATTGGCATGTGACAGATCAGGCGAAGGGAGCAGGAACTTAGACCTTTGCATTCAAGGCTTCTGTGGCTGGAACACTGAGAGAACACCAGGTGCTGCGGACTCTGTTCACAGTCCCCAATAGATGTCAGCAATCCTTCCCCCACGTGTTGCAATGGCAGACGCTGTTATTTCTCTGAGGAGCATCTCAGTGACAAAGTCTTAGTCCACAACTCAGAAGCTGATGGAATATGTTGCTCCAGTGTGTGCTGAATGTTCATGCAATATATTCTCCTGACAGCACGGGGTCTGCAGTACTCATGCTGCTCAGTCATCCTCCTCAGGGGTGTGTCAATATTTTTCATAGGGAGCGTTATCCGGTGCTGGGGGTACTGACCTTGTGGAGGTGAGATCACATTAGGATTTGGTGGGACCATGCCAGTCTGACCTGCTGGTGGGGTGAAATGAGCTACACAGTCCCATGCCCAATGCTCAGGGTAACCACAGTTGTAGGAGATGTCGATGGGTGTTCTAACAGGTCCGCCATATCTGCCTTGTCCTCTTGGCCCTCTGCCCCTTCCTCATGCCCACGCTGACCACCACACTGCCATCTGCTTCCACGTTCACAACCAACAGACCTGTAATTATTTAGAGAACAGAGAGAAGGAGGCAAGCCTCCTCCTTAAAGTGCATTAAAACTTAGGTGACACCTTCAGTGTTGAAAATCCAACTGCTGATACAATCACGTTTACTTTTTATTTTACTTACTTTCTGTTTTGCTTCCTGTAATTCCTCTTTTCCTTGTTTTCTCTCCCTCTCCCCATTTTGAGCCACATTAAAAATTATATACCAGCTGATTTTTCCAGCAAGCATATTCACAATCAGGCATATCAAGATTTAGTTTCATCTGGCATGTGGAACCTTTGAGCATCATTTCCAATATCATCTGCAGCAGGAGAGGGCTCACAATGTCCTAAAATGGCTCTGAGATCACCCAGAGCCAGTTTTGTGCCTTTAGTCAAATTATCTAAATCAGCCAGCCACAATCTACCACCAGGAGCAATGCTGGGAAGTTTATTCACCAGGAGTTGCACATCACAAAATGCAGTTCAAAGCCTTCAGCTGATCCAAAATGCTGCAGCAAGAGTTCTGATGAAAATCAACCAGAGGGATCATATTTCTCCAATTTTAGCTTCCCTTCATTGGCTTCCTGTTAAATCAAGAATATAATTTAAAATTCTCCTTCTAACGTATAAAGCCCTTAATAATCAAGCTCCATCATATATCAGAGCTCTGATTACCCCGTATGTTCCTAACAGAGCACTTCACTCTCAGACTGCAGGTCTGCTGGTGGTTCCTAGAGTCTCTAAAAGTAGAATGGGAGGCAGATCCTTTAGCTATCAGACTCCTCTCCTGTGGAACCAACTCCCAGTTTTGGTCCGTGAGGCAGACACCCTGTCTACTTTTAAGACTAATCTTAAAACTTTCCTTTGTGACAAAGCTTATAGTTAGAGTGGCTCATGTTACCCTGAGCTATCTCTATAGTTATGCTGCTATAGGCTTAGGCTGCTGGAAGACATCAGGGCCAATTTTTCTCACTCTATTGATTTCTACTGTTCTCCAGTTTTGTATTGCATTACATTGAAATGACTGTTGTCATTTTAGCTTTTAACTTTTTGCTCTCTCTCTTTTTCTTCATAGTAGGTACACCTGGTCTGGCGTTCTGTTAACTATGACATCATCCAGGGAAGACAGATCACCCGCTACTACCATCTAATGTAGAACAGATTACTGGATCAATGTGTGCTTCTGTGCTTTTTTTGTCTGTCTTGTTGTGTCTCTGTTCTGTCTTCTGTAACCCCAATCATACTGAGCCTGGTTCTGCTGGAGGTTTTTCCTTCCCGCTAATGGGTGTTTTTTCTTTCCACTGTCGCTTCATGCTTGCTCAGTATGAGGGATTGCTGCAAAGCCATGGACAATGCAGACGACTCTCCCTGTAGCTCTACGCTTCTTCAGGAGTGAATGCTACTTGTCGAGACTTTGAAGCAATCAACTGGTTCCCTTATATACATTTTTGACAAATCTGTATAATATGATTGATATGGACTTTGTAAAGTGCCTTGAGATGACATGTTTCATATATAAATAAAATTGAATTGAATTGAATAAGGAATATATTTCTCTGCTCCTAAATTATTTTGTAACAAGGGCATTTGCATTTTAGTGGGACTTTGTGAACGTGTTTGCATATGATGAATACTTTGGGAGCCGTCCTTTAATTTTCCCCTAATACTTTCCGTTCCTACTAATGTCTGCCGCTCTGCAATATCAATTTCTGTAGTAAAACGATTCAAGCCATTAACATATGTCATAGATACCTCAACATCAGCTGCTTCATTTAAGGATAGCTCAAAAACTGATTCATGACTAGATGCAGTGTTAACAAAATCTATCCTATCAGCAGCGTGGTCCTATTGCCAAACATGATTAAGCTTCATTTTAACTTTTAACTTTTAGTTCTGCTGACTGGTGATTCCTAGACCTACAAGCAGTTTCCTACTTTCTTTTGATCAGCCAAATTTAAGTCTGGTGTATCATATCTAAACTAGGGCTGTCAAACAATTAAAAACTTGAATCACAATTTAATCACAAATTATGTTTTATTTCTGAAAATACAAAAATCATTTGGGCATTTTAATATGCAATTTTGCAATAAATGACACTAGTTAAAATTATGCTTGTACAAAAGGTATCTTCCTTTCATCTTTTTCAGTTATCTCAAATAAATGTTTAATTCTCTCCGAAATTTCCAACAACTTTTCCCAACTTCAAACCTCTTTCTGACTTTTAGCCTACTGTTTTAATAAAAATTTGCCTAAGCCTCACCGTAATCCAACCGTTTTTTCCTCCAATGAAACTGTCTCCACCACCGTTTGTTTACACTTCAGACCACGTTCCTCTGTTCAAACTTTTCCTATGCTTCAACAAAAATTATTAATGCAACAACCTGTTTTCCCAATGATTTCCAAATTCTCGCTCCATGATCAACACTTTACTTACTCCTCAACTCAAATAAAATCAACTCCACAGTACTTTTCCACCATAAAACACACACGCTCAGTTACGATTCTCAGGCAGACATACGCGTGTGTACATACGCACACACATACACATACACACAGACACACTCTCAGGAGCCGTGGACTCCTGCAAGCTCTGCTTCTCTCTCATACAATGGATCTCATTTTAACCGATAGAAAATGTTGGACAACACATGACAAAAACAACATATAAAGACAGACAGCTTGCGCGCAAGGAGAGACCTCTGCGCCTCTTCCGTTCGGTGAAATCTCTATTTCTTTTAAAAAAACCTCCTGATCTAACCGCCGTGCCTCCGAAAACCCCATTTTGGAGGCTGAGAGACAATCCAAATTATGTCTCTGGGATACCTTTTTTTAATCTCTTCTCTTTTCTTTTCTCTTTTCTTCACAGCTTCATCATTTAAGTGTCTTGGCTGTCTTAGTCTCAACTTTTAAAGATGTTAACGTATCTTGACCAAAACTATTCCTGTTCTATTTTTTTATTTTTCTGTATTTATATGTTATAGTTTTTAATCTTATTTTAATTTTTTGACGTAGACTTAAACATAAATCCCATTCAATCCTTCCTCGGTTTCAACATAAATTCCATTCAAACCGCTCATACTAGTTGCTCTGTTTAACCTCTGATATTTTGAGAAGAGAGCTTTTCATCCACAGCAAGGTTTGATTTAGCCTATGCATCTAATTTTCTGCCAATGGAGAATCAAAAATCTCCTTACCTTTTTTTCGGGTCGACCCTTGTGGTGTTTTAAATTATTACTACTTTGTGCCCAAATTTAAAAGGTTCCTCCACCTCAAATCCGGGTCACGGCACCAAATTGTTGATATTAATAATGGGCCTGCTCCTGCTTATTTATGAAGGCCCGTCTTACCCCGGGTTAAGATATGGCAGCAAAGGAGAAACAATTATCAGAGGCATTCCAAAAAAAAGTAAAAAACAAAGCAACTGGACTTGTTTTCCGTAGTTGAAGACGTTTTGCTTCCTCTCCAGGAAGCTTTCTCAATTCAAAAGGTCTAGAGTAATGATGAGTACCAAGTTTTATATTACTGCCAAACAAAGGCCTTGTAATGGCTTAGATAACATGCAAATTCAACCGAAACAGGTCCACCCCTTAGTAATGGGCGGTCGTTAAAGCCATTAAACCAGCAGATTGAACCGATACTGGTCCACTCCTCTGTAACGAGGAGTCGTTATGGTTGTTATTGGCCTGGCTTAAAGGAACAATGTTTTGATGTTGATGTCGAGGAATTTGACTCTGGATTGTACAATGCTTCACTTACTTATGCAATAATACAAAAACACAATAATGCAGTAATCGAAATCAAACACAAGCTGCAACAGAGAAAACTTATATGGACAAACCTTAAACAGGCGGACAAATTGGGCCAATGATGCAATGAGCAGAACGCAAAGGATGCAGAGGTAAATGTTATTTTCATTGTTATTATTATGTACATGTCTGAGGTGGAAGTGATGTACAGGTTTACATATGCTCACAAACACACATGTGCACAGGGTGATAAGTGGGGAGACTGGGGAAAAAATGAGAATTACATGTAGTGTTGTGTACATGAGGTAGGTGGATTTTGGTATTTACATTATGAGCAGTAAAATTGTGCAGCACTTTTTTGATGATCTGATGATCTTTTCTGCAGTCTGGGTTATACATTAACCAGTCTGGCTAAGTCCTTTTTGTGGGCAGATTCAAACCAGACAGATGGAAGAGTAACTGGTTGATGAATGTGTAGAAGTGAGTGGGCAGCTCATTAGGCAGGTTGAGCTTCCTAAACTGACACATGAAGTACATCCTCTGCTGGGCCCTCTTGATGATGGTGACAGTGTTGGGCTCCCACATTAGGTCCTCGGATATAGTGGATCCCAGAAACTTGATGGATTCCACGGCAGACACAGAGCGCCACAGTTTAGATTTTTTACCGGCTATAACTTATTATTGTGCAAGTGAAAACGTGGGAACATTGGTGTTTTGAGATCACTGCTATGTGTAGCAACTTTTCCCGGTTGGAAGAAAGTTGCCCCCTGACAGTTCATATGAAACTTCTTAAGGAAGCGTCCTACAGATTCTGGCCCACGCCAGCCGCACACTCCGCTGCGCGCAGCTCCTCCGTGCGCTGAGGCGCTGGGCTCCTCTTCACCTCCCGGCCGCATAATGACCTCCGCGGCTACGATGACGGAGCCTCTCTACAGCGGCTGGACCCCGCCGGCTGCGATCAGCGGAGGAACCACACCCCCTCCACCGCCCGCTGATGACGGCACTCCTCTCCCCCTGCGGCTCCTCCTTTCCTTCTCCGGGGACGTCACAGCTCGCCTCTAACCAACTTTATCAGTGTTGATTTTTTTTCCCCTGCATTTTTATTTTTTTCCCAAAATCTTTTCCCGTACCCCCTGTCATGACGTCGCGTACCCCCTAGGGGTACGTGAACAATAGTTTGGGAATAACTGGTTTAGAGGGAGAAGAGTAGTGGGGAGAGCACACAATCCTGGGGGGTACCAGAAGTTTGTGATCCACTGAAAGGTAGAGGCTGTTTTTTTTTTTTTTTTTGGCTAATTTGGATAACATTAGGGAACCAGAGATCAAGTTTAAAACCCTGGTGAAAGAAGCAGAAAAATTACATATTTGGATTTCTGAGTGCGCATTTATCTGTGGGTTTGACTGTAACAAAAGAAAAATAGTTAGAAATTAGCACTCAAGTCTTCAAGACTTTTCCAGGCTTCATAGGAACCCTGACTCTATCAGACACTCATAGTGCCAGATCACAGGTAAAGGCTCCTCAACATCTTTGCCCAGAGTTGGAATATTTTCTCTCAGTTCCACCTCCAACAGATGTTGTGTCTAAAGTACGCTGACAAGACATGTGGCCATAATTTGGTGTCTAATAAATAAACTGGAATCAGCTGAATTTAATCTTTTAGATGACTGGATCTCCAGCATTTACAGCTTGGGATATGCCACCATGGCAATGTAGAAGATGGCCCAGCAAGCTACGGTTCTTGCAAATATTTGTGTTTTAGGTGTTGTGAAGTTTTTGTAGCCAGAAGGGGCTAAAATAAAAGAAGTTTGCAGTGATTGTTCTGCAGTAACATCCAACATGTTCTGTACTGGTGAAGAAAGTTTATTTTTGTTAATTGAAATTAGTGGCTTTAGATGGAGACTAATGAACATGAAACATTCCTAAAAACATGTTTCATAATTGTAAATCTGAGTCTTTTGTTGCTGTAACCAAAGTGCTTTTGTGAACACTGGGTCTGGTCAGGACTCAGGAGAATAAACTCGTCCTGAATGTCCTGAAGCTGCCCTACTGGGACCACAGGGAAAACAGAGTGTGCTCCCCTGGTCTCCTGTGCTGCTAATTGTCCTGTTAGTGTCCAAACGTCCTCTGGGATCTGTAAGGTACGTCTCACAGATAGGAGCTCTGCTGGGGCTCATTAGGGTGAGATGAAACAGTAAACATGATGTAATCACGTCGCTGACCTCTAACTGAGATCCTGACATCACCTCTCAGCTCAGAGTTTAAACATCTGACGCGTTTAAAGAAGTTTGAACCTCAGACACAATAAGCAACGCTGATTATGTTCAGATCCGAACAGTGTAAATTCTGCTGAGAACAGGTTTCACAGTTACTGCTCACATTACATTTTAACAGTCCAAATCAAAATCAAACAGATGAATCATAAAAAAAACAAGAACTAGCCTAAAAAATGCATGCTAGGTTAGGTTAAATTGTGTCATTTGAAGCCCAGGTTGATTTTAAAAATATCTGGAGTCTGTCATACCACAGACATCAGAATCAGCTTTAATTAAATTCAATTTTATTTCTATAGCTCCAATCAACAACATGTCATCTCAAGGTTCTTTCCAAAGTCAGACTCCATCAGATCCTCCAGGTTGGTGAGAAAGTTTCCTCTCTAAGGAAACCCAGCAGGTTGCATCAAGTCTCTCCAAGCAGCATTCACTCCTCCTGAAAGAGCGTAGAGCCACAGTGGACAGTCGTCTGCATTGTTGATGGCTTTGCAGCAATCCCTCATACTGAGCATGCATGAAGCAACAGTGAGATACATTTATTTGCCAGGTATTTGTATACATGACTCTGGATTGAACAATGCTCACAATGTGCTTACTTATACAATAATGCAGCAATAAAATCAAACAATCTGCAGTTTATTGAGAAGATGAGTAGTGGTTGACAAGGCATCCAGGCAAAACCAGACCGGATGGATGAGTAGATCCAGTAGAGATGGTGAGGCAGGTTAAGCAGAACCAGACTGACAGGGGGTGGCATCAGAATGGGCAGAGCAAGCAGCTGGTCATCACAGGGAATCAGGCAGAATTTGTGCAGCTCTCAGACACAGGCAGCATGAAGCAGTGTGGGCTGAACACAACAGGACAGAAGAATCCAACTAGCTGAGCACATAGAAACCGGTAGAGGCCTGATGGCAGTGCGCAAGAAGCAAGACGAAATGTTCTGGAAGAGAGTAGATGAAAGAGGCAGGTATATGTAGGCAGGTGAACAGGTGAGCAGAGTTGACTGTAATTAGTGGCAGCAGGTGGAGCTGATCAAGAGCAGAGTGGTAGCTGATTGGATGATAACTGGTGGATGGAGAAGCAGCATTTAGTTCCTATGCTCCACTGATCTGGAACAAACTTCCAGAAAACTGTAAAAGTGTAGAAAGCCTGAGTTCCTTTAAATCAAGTGTAAAAACACATTTGTTCAGGATTATCTTTGACTGTTCTTGTTAAACTGTTTTACTGAAACATCATTAGTTCAAATTTGAAGTCCAACTGTTTTTAATATTTGCTTTTAGTTTATATTTTTCCATGTTTTATTTTGTTTCTACATTTTATTCCAACTTGCTTTTATTCTGTTTTATTTTCCTATATTTTAATCATGTAAAGCACTTTGCGTTGTCTTTGTGTAGAACACTGAAATGTTCTACACAAATACATTTGACTTGCCCTTGGATGAGAAGTGGACAGAGATGATTCTAGAAAAGTCCAAAAGAAACAAAACACTATGTCATGATATTACTAGCGATTTAAGCTTATGCTTTTCACTTTTCTTTTAAGAGAAATTAGCTATTTAGCTTCATGAGCACCCCCTTTCCAGACAGGCTGGGTGGCACCTCAGATTAACTCAGAGTTAAATCTGAAAACAAATCTGTTATACACACACAAAATAAGCTCTTAAAATGTCTTAGACAAATATGCTGGGGATCTTAGGTTAGATATTGGAGCATCTAACTCCTCTTTGGATTGGAAGTGGATTTTGAAAACGCATACCTGTGGACCTTTAAATTAAGAATGGTGGTTTATGCAAGCATGATGATAAATCACAGTTTCTGGACTCAGATGTGCAACAAAATTTGTTTCAGACAGTAAGATTAACTTTACAGTTAAATCAACTATCAGACTTGATTTATTCAAGCATTTAAATTTATTCTTTTTGTAGTGCAGTTAATCATCACTAGTTGAGAAAGTCAGCTAAAGTAATCAGTTCCATTGTTACAAGGATACAAAAGTCTGGGTAAGTCTGGGATTCATTCTTTTTTTAACAAAACATTCAAGAACTACCCAACACTAATGTGCAGCATTTTGTACGTCCTGGTTTGCTTTGTAGATTGCTTGACTATTTTGACTGGTTACTGTGCATGTACTGATTTATTTCATGCCAAAGTTACACTAGTTAGTTTGTTAAAGTCTGTTTTCTCAGTGATGATTATATGGGACCCCAGTGTGAAAGCTTTGTTTTAAAGGCAGCTGTTAAACCACAATTTAGGTTCAGCTAGCCTGGCTAGAAATCTGTTGAAATTATCATCTACTAAGGATTGAGAAGCAGGCCATTTAAACTAAAAGGATAAATCTAACCTTTGTAAACTGTACTTATTTTTCTTGTTCAAAATATTGTCAGAGCATTTGTGGTAAGCGTGAATAATGGATTTTTGTTTAATGCTCTTGGGTTTGTCTTTCAGAGAGTAACTGAAGACTCATTGTAAATTGAGTGCTGTGGAAATATATTTGTCTTAATAAAACAGACTGGCTTGAGAGACAGCAGGAAGCACACCACTCATTGCTGACATTGTTGTCTCTGTTCTTTTCAGAACAAAATTTAATCTGGTGACAGGCTGCATGCTTAAGACCTGTTGCAATCCGGAACCAACAACCCAAAACTGAGATAAACTAATTTCCTTCAAATATAGGTTCCAGGTATTCAATACCTTTATTCTTCCAGTATGGTCATATTATTTTTTTGTAGGATAAGTGATGACTCCGTCATTTTAAGAAGCTCCCACCATGCTATCGGAGAAGAGCTGATGTTTTGCAAAGCATGCATGCCGTTTTATATTTGAGCTAAGAAACGGAAAATCAGAAAGCCTGATATCATCACATATTATCTGTTCTAGCCAGGGCTCATCTAACGAATTATGTTTTATCCATTTTGAGATGTGATAGAAGTTAGGCAGATCTAGTCTCCCTCTATCTTTAGACTTCTGTAGCGTCTTTAAGATGATGGGGGGGGGGGGGGGGTATCTTTCCAAAGACATTTAGAAATGGAGGAGTCCAAAGATTTAAACCAGTCAGATGATGGTTTACTGTAAACCATCATTTGAAGCAACCCTACCCATAAGTGAAACTGGTAGCAATTTCCATCTGTCAAGATCCTCTTCTACCTTCTTTAAAAGAGGAATGTGGTTAAGTTTTGTTACATCCGCCAGTTAAGGTGACACAGTAATACCCAAATATTTAATACTCCCTGACTGCAGTTATATATTTAGGGGGCTCTGTAAAGAGCAGTTAATTGGCAGTACTGTAGATTTTGACCAATTTATAGCATAATCTGAAACTCTTGAGAAATATTCTAGTAATCTAATTACCTGAGAGAGAGAGGTGTCTGAGTGCTGGAATATAGAATAATACAACATCCGCATAAAGGCTAATTCCATGCTCTATTTTCATGCATTTTATAATATCTTAATATCTTTAGTTTGTCTAATTGTCTAATTGTTGCTGCTAGTGGTTAAACAAAAATAACAAACAGTGAGGGGAAATCCCGCTTTCACATGCAGGGTTGGGTGGCTGGTACCTATCTCCAGCGGTCAGTGGGGGAGAGGCGGGGTAAACCCTGGACAGATCTATTTATATTTTTTACTTTGAAAAATTGTTTTCAATAGCTGCCACTGTCACAGCCAAATTTCTCTATTGCGGAACAATAAGGAATTCTTATCTTATTTTGTCTCAGTTATTATCATTTATACATTTGACGACTGGATAATAAATCAGAGAAGAGCACATCTCATGTGTTCTCTTTATTTTCTCCCATAAAAAACACAGATCAGTTGGAGGTTTGTAACAGATCCAAAAACTTCAACAAAAGATTTATTCAGAAGCAAATAAAATACACTGTAACATTAGTACTGATCATTTTTTTAGGCTGGTTGAAAAATTGTTAAAATATGCTTCAAAAAAAGAAAACAGGTTATTTCCGACCAGAGAAGAGAGTTTCACAGGTTAAACGTATTTTTCTAAGTTTAAGCCCATATGCAACTGGGTTAAAAAGTGGCTGACAGGTGACAAAGTATAATGATAAAATGATACGCAGAACCCCGGGAACACTGCTCATGTCAAACCTGCTCTGCAGTATTTCAAAAAAGCAGCCAAAGGAGAAGTTCAGCAGGGAGGCCAGGTGAGGTGTGCAGGTGCTGACGGCTTTCTGCCGGGTTTGTTTGGATCCTGAAAAACACACCTTCAGGATCCTCATGTATGTGTAGACGATCAATGCAGCAAGACCGATGAGAACAGTGAAGGTGTAGCTCAGTCCGTAGATGTTGCTGGCTGCTGCATCGCTGCACACCAACTTTGTAATATAATGATTGACACAGACAACTCTGTTGATGACATTCCCACACAACCTAGAGGACGCATTCAGAGAAATCATCACAATTATGTTCAGCAGAGGAAGAAACCATGATAACACAACCAGCCTGATAACTGTGTTCATCTGCATCCGCGTGTTGTAATGCAGAGGATGACAGATGGCCAGATATCTGTCATAAGACATGGCAGCCAAGTTGTAAAACTCCACATTTACATACATGTAGAGGCAGAATATCTGCAGGAAGCAGAGAGGAACAGAAATAATGTGAACGTCAGAGAGGATCTGGACCAGCAGGAAGGGGAACAAGCCTGAGCTGCCGTACAGTTCATTCACAAACAGGCTGCACAGAAACATGTACATAGGTTCATGTAAGCTCTTATTCACACAGATCACCACGATCAGCAGCACGTTAGAAAATAAGATTATAATATAAACACTCACAAGGAAAAGGAAAACTGCATACTTTAACAGGCCGATATCAATGTAGGCACTTAGCGTGAAATGTGACACCTGTGAAAGATTCATTCCTATTAATGCAATCAGATCTTTTAAGACAAGGGCTTCTGGTTAATGAAAGTTGTTAGAAACCTTAAGAAAAGATTGTGCCATAAAAGCAGAGAAACATTTTCAAACCCTGTTCTATTCCAGTGAAGGTTGCAACCTTGAGCTAATAATCAATGTCTGATGAAATCCTGCAGCAGCCTTCAAACTGCGACTTCTCATTCTGCTCTGCTGCTTTTAAGCTCTTCAGTACCACACAAAAAATTGCTTCACTCATTCTCCAATCGGGGTGGGGGGGGAGGAGGAGGGGTCATGGAAATACCATGAACCTTGAGACACCTGCGCGGTCAAATGAACAGAAAGGGCAATTAATTAAAATTGCAATCTATTGTTCACACTGTAAACATGTAAATGTGCTCCGCATGCCTGTTAAGGTAATGGGGACTGGGGTGACAGGTGTGTGTGTGTATGTGTGCAAGTTGAAATAACAATTAACGAAAATCCAAAATGCCCTTTCAGTAGAAAAACAAGAGCTGTGTCCATACTCTTGGCATAAGTCAGGCCTGTTCCCAGTGCAGGTTGGACTCTGCTAGGGCTGCCGCTTGTCACTAATGCTGTTTGTGGTGTTCATGGACAGGATCTCAACACGTAGTCATGCAGAGAAGTGGGTCTGGTTTGGGAACCTATGGATTGCATCTTTGCTGTTTGTGGATGATGTGGTTCTGTTAAGATGTACTGCCCCCTCTGGGTTGGGGTCAGTCTCTGCCTCAAGCGGAGGAGTTTAAGTATCTTGGTATCTTGCTCATGAGTAATGATAGGATGGTGTCAGAAGTGTATTCCTTAGGAGGATTGTCATGGTTTGAGTTTATGTCTTAGTTAGGTTCTGTCTTAGTTTTGGTTTAGGTCATAGTTTGGGTTTTGTTTTGGTTTTATTTTGTACTTTGATTTCTGTAATCAGTTCTTGCGGCCTACTCAGATCCATTCTGTCACCAGCCTCTAATCAGTCACCTCAGTTCACCTGCCAGCAATCTGCCAGCTCACCTCACCACCTATCTGTCTAGTCACCAGCCAATCAGTTCGGTTCGTTTCAGTCACCACCTTCCCTCAGGTCATTCTCACCTGCTTCCTGTAATTAGTCTTCACTCCTGCTCACCTGTTCACTCCCCTATTTATTCCTGCTTAATTCCTTTGTTCAGTGCCAGATCAATTTCAGTCTTATCCAGCGTTCTTTTCTCATTGCCTGTTGATGCTGACCCGATTGCCTCTAGTCATCTGAGCCACCCTAATCCCTGTATCTGATTTTCCAGCCAGTTTCTGCGTGCTGATTTGTGTACCGGACTTAGCCTGTTTCTGGATTATCCAAGCTTGCCTTGACCCCTGTCTGTTCTTCCTGCTTGCTTGTGTACCGATCTGGATTATTATCTGACCACCGAGCCTGCCTGATCCTGTCTAGCCAGACGGCTTATCTGTCAACCGGTTTTCACCCATATTCTGTCTTTGATAAACCTTCTTTAATCATGTCCACTTCATGTCTGGTTCAAATCCTGGGTACATCTGTCCCCGTTCATGACAAGGATAGAATGGACTCAGCCCAGTGCAGAGCTTGGCCTCTCAAAAGTCCGATAGTAAACCAAATTCTGCTGCAGTTGTCAAGAAATGAGCGAAGAGTTTGTCTTAAAACTAGGGGTAGCGGGCGCTGCCACAACAGCGGTAACAACTGACTGAGTGTGGTTAGTTGGCGGACCCAGAAGTTGAGAACAGATTTTCAAAACCTGGTTAGAAAGATTTGTTAAAGGTTTGATTATAATTTGGTCCTGTTGTTTATGGATGGACTGGAGGAAACTGGAGGAAAGCCTCGTGTTGTCCAAGGAGTACAACCTGGTTTGAAACTGCGCTCTATATTTGTGCTCCAGAGTTGGGATTGTCAGAGCATTCTGTCATGTTCATGTTTTCCATTCTGAGCCTGAAGCAGCAAAAACGGACACAGACAGTAAATGAAAAGGGTTCTTTATTGATAGTTTGGGTTGTGGGATGATGGGCAGGTTCTTGAACTGGGACTGGATGACTGGGATGGCTCTGATCGTGGACTGAAAATGATAAGTGGACAATGATGAGCACCAGCAGCAAGCTTAGGTGATAGAACAGAGGCTGACTTGTGGGTTTGGTAAACGGTGGAGACTGGAAGGGCAACGGTAGGCTATGGGCTGTGCCTGCCAGGCTTTCCGCGGAGTGTGGTGGATGGCTCGGTGGTGGAGCATTGGAGGGTGGACAGGTTATGATGGTCAGGTGAAGGACTTGTGACACCAGCAGAGTCAGAGGAGTGGAGGTAGCTAGAAGTGCCAGGAGGGCTCTTAGGATTTGGAACTGGAGCACGAACCGAGGAGATGGTGAGAACAACCTAGGCCAGGTTCCTGACAGCAGCAGTATCTGGAGAGGAGACAAGGAAGTTACATGGGGAATAAGGAACCAGGAGTAACAAGGAGCAAAGGTTTGTTCAGGTACCGCTTAAAAGCTCCTTTAATCAGGTGGAGATGATGAACACCTGTGTGGTTATCCAACTGTCACACTTTGCAGGAGAAAGATGAGAATGGACGACACAATCACCAACAGCCCGGACACAGACCCACATATACGACACCCTATAAAATGAAAATCAAAATTTTTTCAGAAGGTTTTTCTCTGTTAACACCGTTTATGCTCGGTCAAGTTGTTCCGGGTTCTCCCGTGGCGCGTCGAATAGTGCTGACAGTAAAGAAGAAGGTAGGAGCCTGTATGCTTCCTATCATAACACAATGTCCCTTACTACCACTAAGGAAATGAAAGGAATACTACAACCCTTTGTGTGACATATAAGCACAGCACGCTTTACAGAAATTGACGAGATTGTCGGGAGAGAAGAGAGCGGCACTTTGTAGTTCATTTTCGGAAGGCTGTAGGCCTTCTAGAATCCTCCTTGTTTTCTTCCTGCTTCTCGTTGAAGGTGGATGCTTTTCTTTTCTCTCCCCTCTCCTTTCGCGTCTCCCTACCTGCTTCTGTCTGTCTGTTCAATTTGTCAGTCGAGGATGTTGAAAATCTGTTCAAAGTTGGATTTATGATAACATAATTTCTGCTTTTTGGTGCTGGCGGTTACCTGGAGTATTGAGAAATTGTGAAAACGTCTGTTTCGGCCCATGTCATGGCTGCCTGAACATGTGAGGGACATGTCCGCTACCAGCACTCAGACTGAAATGTTATGTATGCTGAGGGTTTCTGAACTTGCTGGCAGGATCGAAATAATCTTGGAGAAAGCTGGACCACAATCTTGGCTGTTTGGAATCACCATTGAGAAGAACCAGCTATACTTTAAGGCAGACAGAAAAATAAGAGTCGTCCTACTCAAAATAAATGCTGCTATCCAAACTCGTTCCAATGCAATCTTAATTTCTCCTGCATGTAAACAAGATGCTCTGTGACATCTGTGACCTTGAACAGAGCTACTGGACTGCCTGATAAAGTTCCTATCAAAGACTAATGGCTGCAAGTACTATCTGGGACAGTTCACAGACTAACACACACGTTTACACTAAAACACACAGGCACACACACACACCGCCTCTCCTGTGCTTTCTTCCCTTACTCTGCTGCTTTCTGTTTTAGCTGTAGTGTCAGAAAGGTCAGATCAGAGACTTCAACCTGTAGCTTTCGTAGGATTTTTAGCGATCAAGCTTGTTGCAGTAAAACATTATCCTGAATAGAAACAATTCTCCCATTTTAGCTGTGGTTCAGAAATGTCAGCTCAGAAACCTTAAATTGTAGCTTTGAGGAATGTAGGAATAGAAAAACTTAAGCTTTGAATTTTTAGTGATGAAGCTCGTTCCAGTGAAACAATGAAACACTGAAGTTTTTCTATTTGTAGCTTTGGAAAGGTTGGACAAAATTACTTTAGTTCAGAAACCTCCAAAGATATACTTAGGTTATTTCTTATCATGGATAGAAACAAGTAAGTACTGTGATTCTATGTTTTCTGTATGTTTGTTACTATATGAAATTGTCTCGTCAAGGATTTATTTCGCTTATTCCTTTGTTTTTTCCTATGTCTGTAATGATTTTCTGTTCATGTACAGTACTTTGAATTGTCTTGTTACAGAAAAGTGCTATATAAATAAACTTACCTTAAAGCAGTGCTTCTCAATTATTTTCTTTTACGCCCCCCCAGCAAGAAGAAAACGATTCGCGCCCCCCACTCCCCACCGTGACTATCCATCCCTGCATAACATTTTATCCTTATTAACATTAAAGAAAAAAAGAAAGACATATGGTCAAACTTACAAAGAATAACTTTATTAAATCGTGTTTTAAGTCTGCAACAGAAAATATTTTAAGTGCATCAATGCCTGAAATTAAAAATAAATAAATCCTTGTTTAAACTGTAAACATGTTTGACCAACTAATTGCACCATTGCAAAATTAAATCAGATCAATAAATAATATTTAATGATTATAACTAATAAACTACAAAAACTAAAAAAATAATAACTAATATATATTCAGTTCAGCAACATTAACTCAGGAGCACAATATATAAAACACTTGAACCTACAAAACCAAAATGAATTAAACAATTTGTGCTCATTTTTTCTTTCTTTTTTTGATCAAAATGAGGAGGCAGTATCAGCTCCTCTGCTATGGTGTGGGGCTTTTTGCACTGCGCAATTTGGCACGCTAACAGCGCTCAATGGTTTACTCAAGTAGCCTTCACAAAGCGGGATGACTGTTGGCAATATTCAGCACGTTTTCGCTAAAAAAACTGTAGCGGCTTATCGCCGTGATTGGGGTGTAACGTATTTAGGTGACGCGCTAATTTATTTGGCTTCATGCTGTCCGCTGCGAGCATTTTTAGACACTCCAAACACAGCGGTCTTTCCTCTTCTCCAACTGTAGTGACCGTGAAGCCAAGCGCTAAATACGCTTCGTCGTATTTCCTCGTCTTAGCTTTCGGGTGACTTTCTTTTGTCTCATTATCTTTGTCTCGCTCCGCTTTCCTTTTCATCCCTGTTAAAAACTTTTTCATGTTGGGGGTTGTTATGTTGAATAACGGAGGCTATAGACAGAACGCAGTCGGAGCTTTCTGTTGACTCAACACTGGTAACCAAGGCAAACCTGTAAGTCGTAAAATGTTGCACTGTTGCAAACGTGACAAAAGTAACAATGAGAGCGCCACTGCCCCCTACTGTAGTGGATGCGCAATTACACTTTATACTAGTACGGCCAAAAATAACCAAAAAAAAAAAAAAAAAAAGCCTGTTCCCCAGGGTCACACGCGCCCCCCCAGGTATTACACCGCGCCGGCGCGCCCCACTATTTGAGAAGCACTGCCTTAAAGTAAGGTACAGTAAGTACTTACCTTACTTTACCTTATATGTTTCCATCGAGTAATGATATCGGAGTTAAAGGCAGTCTGAAATTGGCGCAGCAGTCCAAAGCTCCTTTCCTTCCCAAGTTCTTGATGTTGACCTCATGAAAGGTAAAAAAAAAAGGGTTCCTGGGAGGTATAATTAAAGCATTTTTGGATGCACCCCCGGAGTGCAAACCCGTTTTGCATCTTACTTTTTCTGCTACAACTTATTGAATAGAGGCATGGTTTCATTGCAGCACCACCTGCTGCTTCAAAGGAGAATTGCAGTAAGAACATCTAAAGTAGCGGGACAGATTTATTTCCTCATATTACATCAATGGAGGTTTTGTCAGCTTATACTTTAGCTTGGGATGACACTTTACTAGAGTTAAAATACACAAGTTACGCGACTAAATAACTTCAACTTGACAGCAAAAGACAAGACGATATGCAATAGAGAGCAGCTTCCTAAAGACTTCAGTGTGATTACACTTGGTTCTAAGAAGAGAATATAGCAGATAGAAATATTAAGACAAGGAGAACATACTAAGAAATAACATTGATGTCTTTGATTGACAATTAACACGTCACGCCATTTTGTATTTGGCGAAAAACGATGACTGAGCACATATTTATGTAGGCAATGATTCAGTTTTAGCTATTGTGAACTGAACTGAGAGCCTGTTTCAATACGTTCTGCCAATAACGGATGAACGCCCATAGCATGTTTGGTTGCACAGCGCTGTGTCTCTGTGGGGGTTTCCAGCGACCAGCAGTATCAGACAGAAGGCATAAAGAGGATTCATCAGCAGTTCTTCCAACACAAATCATCTCTTTGCTCCAACAACAAGTAGCTGTCTTTGCTGCCAGCACCTCGTCGTGTTTAACTCCACCTGCTGAGGTTCTGCAGGTTTTTGACCCTAACTTCTGCTCTTGTTGGTGACGAGAATGTTTTCAGGGTTCTTGTTACAGATAAATTATCTCCTTCTGCTGTTTAAATGTTCTCCTGAATCTGCTGCTTTCTTCTGTTTGTGTATGCAACTTATGTTTGATGCTGCTTACTTGGTATCTGCTCGACAGATATTTGATATTTTCCTCACAAAAAGAAGGTTGTCTTCCAGTTAGGCTGTCTCCCTCAACTGTCTTTCAGACCTTTCAGTCCATGAAAGTCAGCTCATCATTTCCTCCTCAGCAGGTGCTTGTGAAGATGTTTTAATCCCTCTATGCCAAAAGATGTTGAAAACTGTAAGAGGGAGTTTACGGAAAAATAAAAGCTGGGGAGCAGAGCGAATAATTTTTTTCTCTGTAAACAGATCCAGAGAAACTCCCTCCATTTATAGACTAATATCATGTTACATACGTTGCATAATATTAAACGAGTTATATGAATCTTGTGTTGCTGAGGCTTTAATTACCTCATGCAATGATTTGTAGGGGATGATGTCTAATTTTCCTGGACTGGTTGTTTAAAATCATGTAGCACCTTGTTTCTCTGGGAGACAAAGGAGAAGCTGCTGCAGCTGTTTCTCCTCCCTTCTCCTTCTGAACCTCTGTTTATTTCTGTAAAACAGCGTTTTGGATTTTTTAGACGGTTTACTGGTTCTTTCTCACATAAAGCTGTCATGCAGGTAGAAACAGAAAACTCTGCTGAGTCTGCTCCAGCAGAAAAGCTGCAGACTGTTTAGGAAGATCCCTCCTAAACATGAAATGACAGGAATTCCTTATTTAGTTAGACTGGATCTGTTCTTCTGTAAAGTTTTCTTTTAGATGGGCTATGAAAACATTTATGACCAGAAAACCTCGTTCATGTTCCTGAGCTGTTATTGCAGGAAACCTTCAAGCTCCAGAGATAAAAAGTGACTTTTGCAACTAAAAAATGTCTGAGGTCTTTTAGAGTTTCTGTTGGCATATGATTAGCCAGTCTAAGGCCACGGTCATTGGTCCTCTGACAGAAGAAAAGTGCAGCTTTCAGATTAGATTTTTATCAGTTTTTCTCCTAAAACGCAGTGAGATGATATTTGTGGTGAATTACTGCTATGTCAGAAAATAATAATCTGAACAAGGGAAAGAGGGCTCTGGTTTGGGACCCTTGGGGTGTCGTTTCTGCAATTTGCAGGTTACATATATGGTTCTGTTGGTATTTTAAGGCCATGACCTAGAGCTTCTGGAGGGATTCATACCCAAGCAACTATGAGTGTCAGCTCCTCTAACTTCATTTTCCAGCTATGGAGGCTTTCCCACTGTCTGTAGCAGTAAAAAATAAAATAGTTGGGCCTTTACAGCTGGGTCATCTATGCTCCAACCTTAACCTGTGTCCATGAGAGATTCTTTATGACTAAAATTCAAGGGGATCCTGGATACAAGCAGCTGAAATGACCGTCAGCTGCAGGGAAAGCCCCACCATGCTAACATAAAGCTGAAGGAGTGCAGATTCATGATGCTACTATCCAACAAGGTAGCAAATGATTGAAAGGGTAACTGAATCACATAAGCTGATATCTGCCTAGGTTGCATTGTTGCAGACATTCAGTTTGGGTCACCAAATTATCATTACTGATCAGATGCTATCCTTAGGCTGGATATACTCTGCACTTTGTCTCATATACTGCTGCTTGGTAATGCCCAAACACTGAAGGTATTCCAATATGACAAAATCAAATGCATGCTGGCCTTTCCTGCACATCCATCCTGTGTTTTCTCTTTTTACTATTTCGTATCTTTGATTTAAAAACATGGATTGATTTGTACATTTTGTAACCATTTTATTTGATGTTTTGCTGCAGGCTGGCTCTGTTGAAGCTTTGAATTGGCAGCTTTTTGAAGAAAGAAAAGATGCAGAACGTCTCCTCACACAAGCACTTTATCCTCACTGGTTTTCAAGAACTCGGAGAACTGAGGCCGGTCCTCTTCGTCCCGTTCTTCCTCATGTTCATCGTGGCTCTGCTGGCCAACTCCCTGCTGGTGTATGTCGTCATTTCTCAGAGAAGCCTTCATCAGCCCATGAGCATCCTCATCGCCGGCATGGCGTGTGTTGAACTCTGCCTCCCAGTGTTCTTTGTCCCCAACATGCTGCTGAGCTTCCTGTTTGACTGGAAGGGGATCTCTGTGATTGGCTGTCTGGTTCAGATGCACTTCATTCACTGCTTTGGAGCTTTTCAGACCACCTTCCTGGTCTGGATGGCTCTGGACCGATACTTTGCCATTTGCACGCCTCTCCGCTACCATGAACTGATGGCGCTGCAGAGATTCCTGAAGTTTGTCATCCCGCTCGCTGTCAGAAACATGCTGCTCATCACTCTGTTTGTGAGTTTGGCAGGAAAGCTTTCGTTCTGCAGAAATGTGATAAACCACTGTTTCTGTGAGCACATGGCCTTGGTGGAGCTGGCCTGTGGGAGCACCAACATCAACAGTCTGGCTGGACTGATGGCTATTTTCTTCATCCCTGTTTTTGACTTCTTTGTCATCACTACCTCTTACATTGTGATATTCAGTTCTGTGTTGAGATCCAGCAGTTCAGGTGTAAAAGCACTGCACACCTGCATCACTCACATCATCGTCCTCACCTTCAGTCTGACCTTAGCTCTCATTGCTTTCCTTTCATATCGAGTTAAAAGCGGGCTTCCAGAAGCCATCCGGGTTTTCTTCAGCACCATGTATCTGTTGTTTCCCAGCTGCTTCAACCCGATCATCTACGGCATCAGAACCACTGAGATCAGACAGCAAATGCAGAAGACACTGACACACTGGAGACACTTATTCCAGGTTGTTCATTAGGGAACCAACTTCCACCTCCTCACAAAGGAACCAGAAACTAATAAACTTTCTATTAAACTTGTTCATTACAGATATGAATTAAAAGACACTTTTAAAAACTACAGCTTAGCTTCTGTGTCATGTTCTTGCCCTTTAAGTTTGGCTGAGTTTTAACATTCAAGTTTATCATTGTATTTATTATTTAAAGGCCTTATCTCACCACTATGAATGGTTTTGAACATTTTGTAAAGAAGGAAAATGAGATTTTGACACCAACTAAAGAGCTGCACTAGTTTTGAAGAAAAATAAAGACATATATGACAAGGAAACAGAAATAGTTAAAACTCACTTTCCTGTTATGTGACAGTGGGGGCTGTCACATAACAAGCAGAAGATAATTCAGCCTTACCAGTGGCAGTATGAAGGCAATGCAGGAGCGATTAAGATAATGCTTTATACATAAGGAAATTTATGACCGGAGCTGACTGAACAGCTGGCAGCATTTCCATCTCCTGTTGACCCAGATTGCTACGGCCTTAATAAACGTCTGTCTCTACACCTCTGCTGCTCAGACTTCCCTCCTTCAGCTCCATCTAAACCTTCAACTCCAGCTCTTAAGTGTGCTTTGCTGTACTTTACTTTAATGGTACAACCACAGGTTGGATTGTAAACTTTCTTTTATCAGAAATACTCTGTTCCAGCATTGCATTTACTTGGGTCAACCCAGTGATTTCACTAATTTTACTAAAAAACATACCTCAGTATGTTTATATTTACTAAGCAATCGCTGATTCCCACTTAATCCCATTAAAGGTGATTAAGAAGCCTGTTTCCAGTTGTCACAGAGACAGAGGAGAGGTAAAACCTGGACAAGTCCATTAGTGGTCCAATACAGGAATACAAAGAAAAACCCATACCTAATAAAGGGGGTTTATTAGGTATATAGTGGGTATATAGTGGGTGAGGGGTGGCTCTGGTCGGGTGGCCCGTACGGGTCGTGTCGGCCCCCCCTCTTTGGGGGGCCTGATACGGGGGGCGTCTGGTCTGGGGGCGGGGCCGGGGGTCGGGCACAGGCAGTCGTATTGTTGAATTGTGGTGACCCCCCCCCCCCCACTTGGGATTTTTGGATGTGAATGCTATGTGGGAATGTGTGTACAACGTCCTTTTTTTTTGTGTCTGTGTGTGGCGAGTGGGGCACAAGGGAGGGATGGTGTGAATGAATTTTTTTTTTTTTTTTTTTTCCCAGGTTCGGGTCCGGTCCGCTCCGTCTCCCAAGAACATCTCAAGTCTCCGGTAGGTGCGGAGCCCATCCCCCCACATCCTGCCCTCCTCCGCTGCGTTGGCAGGCGCCTTGGCCCTCTGGCGCATTGACGGTCCTCGGGTTTGGGGCGGGTTCCCGGGTGGGCGCCGGCCCATTCCCGGCGGTGGCTTCGCGGGGCCTGGCCTCCCAGGGGGCGGCCGGAGCCCCTGCCGCGGGGGCGGGGTGCCCCTGGGGCCTCTGGCACCCAGGGCCCATGGCCAGGACCACTTCAGCGCGGCCGGCTGCCGGCGGAGCCCACGGGCTCGTCCCCGCGGCTCTTGGGGGCGTCGGCATTGCCGTGGCTGGGGGATTTCCTCGGGGTCGTCTCTCCTCTTTCCTCGGGGGGGGTTGCAGATTTCCTGTGAAGGCCCCTCTCGGGCGCACTGCTTTGGGGGCCCCTTTGGGAGTCCGGGGTTACGGGTCCCCTGACTCCAGCCTCTGTGCTCGGGGAAGGTGGGTCTTCGGTTCTCCACAATCACTATCGAACTATTTCCTTCTGGATAATTTTCACCTAAACTAGTGCACTCTCACAAACTCCCACAGGTGCTGGGTCCCAGGTATTAAATGTTCACTTATATACAGAAAGGCTATAATTTATTTATTTATTTTCTTTTACTTTCTTTTTTAGGTATCACATTACACATGTCAGCTTAAATAATAATACATATGATTTAGCAATGGTATCAAGGTGTTACACGATTGTATCTGTTGCTTTATGTCTGTTGGTTGTGCTGTTCTTTTTGTGTCTCTTTCCAGGTGATGGAGCAGACAGAGGACGTTTTATCATTCTCTTCCTTTTATCTCTTCTTTCTTTCACCTCTTCTTTCTTTTTTTCTCTCTTCTTGTTTTTCTTTTACTCTCCTACTTTCCCATTGTAGTGTCCATATAATTTGAAATTCTCCCTGCAGGAATCACAATAAAGCTATTTACATGCACAAATCAAGCGGAGCATTATGGCGAAAGCTGTTTGCTCCACTTGTGAAAGTAAAATCTGTCGAGCTCTATTTGGCATTAAGATATCAATTCTTATTGCCACATTGCTAGACAGGACACTGGGAAAGAAAAAAAAAAAAAAAGAAAAAAGAAAAACCCATACCATGGCAAACCAGGCCTTGTTAAGGTGTGTTCATACTGTAACAACCGTAATTGTGTATCTCTTTAAGATACTACAGTCTCACTAGTGACGTCATATGTATGCGCCACTGTTTTTCTCTGTAGAGAGCGCGGGAGATATATATGCAAAACGGAGGCGGTCATGTTAGCACCCTATTTTATTTGGTGACGTTTTAGGTTGTTGGAACTCTGCTCATGTCATGTTTGATATAATAGCAGCCGTTCAACCGGGCTTTGTAAGGTTGGTGAAGAGAATTCATTAAAGGACAACATTGTGGAATTTCCAATACCAATGTGGTCGTGAGTTTCTGAACGTCTCAACGAGCCTGTGCCTCATCTCCACCCTTCCACACAACCCAAACCGTTACAATACCAAACCCCCGAACAAGGTGAATGGAGCGAGTGATATACATGTTGTTCCTATGTGAAGGCGCAATCAGGAATACATTTTTGGTTGGATGGGTTTCGAGCAATGCGAATGGCACCAACTGCGCAAATAGAGCAAAGCAACATTTTTGCTCAAGTGCAACAATTGGAACTTTTTTTTAAGAGTTCTCCTCATCCATTTTTTTAGGCAAGACATATGGCCAGGGCGTGGCGCCGCCACGGCCACGCCGCCACTGCAACCCCCTCCAGCCAAAAGTCTTGGTAGTGCAGACCCTCTTTGAACATCTTGTTATCTGTCACAGGGCAAACACAATTAAAATTTTATTTTGAGTGGTTTTCATTTGTTAGCATCAGTTTATTTGTTCTGGAACACCAACGTGTTCAAAATGAAATAAATAAATAAAACATGAAATAATGATCTACTTGAATAAATAAGATATTGTGGAAGTCAGCAAAAGAGGCGAGAAAAAGTATGTGGAGTCTCAACTCTATTGATGCCGAACTTCAAACAACAATCAATTAATTAATGCTCCAGCAAAACTTTCGTTCAACTGAACAACAGTGCAAAAACAAATACCACACTAGTAGTACTGCTTAGGGGGTTTAAGCAAGCGGTCACTCTGGCTGTGCTTGGTGACCAAAGGTGGAGAAAGTGAGAAAGGGGCAGGGCTTTGACTACTGTGAGACTGCCCACCTGCAGGGGAAACAACAGCAGCAGGGGGCAGGGCCTGAGAGCGAGGAGCAAAAACAGGACGACCACGGGTGCCGGGAAAGTTCGGCCAACTCAATAGAACCATCTGGAAACACATGACCAGGCTTAAGGTGATCCTCTGAAACACGCTCCTCACTACTCCCAGCTCAACCAAAAAAATCCTTCGCCCCCCCTCTAATAAACCTAATGGACCAATCTAAGGTGGTTGAAGTGGAGAACGGTGTGCATCATGGTGGATAAAAATGTACTTGGCAGACATTAGGTCCTTTAGCACATGCGACTGTGGAAAGCAGTGATGCACAGCCACTTGGGCTAGCATCCCCCAGAAAAAACGACCTGCTCACGGTATCGACAACTGAACCAGAAGTACCAGGAAAAAACTCCCCCGGGCAACCTCAAAGGCTGACCCAGGACCAGCACAACTGAAGAAGACCAGAGGTTCTCCTTAGAAGCCAAATGCAGGCCCAGCAGGATCCAAGGAAGGCAGTCAGCCCAGCTGCTGTCCACCAGCAAGGCCTGTAAGGCCGCCTTCGTGGTATGGTGGAACCTGTCGCAAAGGCCATCGGCCTGAGGGTGGTACATGGTAGTGCAATGGAGTTTGATGCTCAGGTTCTCCACCACTGCAGTCCACAGCTCAAAGGGGAATTGAGGACCCTTGCCAGAAGCGAACCAATATACCAAGGAAGATACAAATGTGCGAGCGACATCTGACGAGGTGATTGAAGACAAGGAAACCACCTCAGGCCACTGAAACGTCCTGTCCACCATAGTGAGGAGATGAGTGAAACCTCAGAAAGGGGGATATGGGCCTAACAGGTCCACATGAACATGTTCAAACCTCCTCTGGGGTATGGGAAACTACTTGAACCTTGGCGCGCTGACATGCAACAGATGAGGAAGCCCCCATCCTGACCTTTTTTCGGAGGATGGGCCACATAAATTTCAACCCCATCAAGTCAAAAGAAGCTTTAACTCCCATGTGCGAAAGGGAATGAACTGCGTCCACAACCCATTGACGCCAGCAAGCAGAAATCAAGGGGCAAGGCCTGCCTAACGAGATATCGCAAAGAAGGGTTACACCACTGTCCTGAAATGAGACATCTTCCAAATGCAAACCGGACTCGGCCGTCCTAAAAGCCTGAACCTCTGTGTCGGTAAGCTGTTCAGCAGCCATGGCAGAGTAGTCCTCTTCCAAATGCACAGAACTAACCTGCGGCAAACAGTCAGCCACCAGATTAAACTTGCCAGCAATGTGTTGAATGTCAGTGGTATACTTTGAAATGGCATAATGCTGCTGCTGCTGCTGCCGTGCCAACCCTGGTTCTGAGACTTTGCCATGGCAAACGTGAGAGGCTTGTGGTCCAGAAAAGCAGTTAAGTCTCTGCCCTCAAGCAGGAACCAGAAATGATGCGTCACAAGAAAAAGGGCGAGGAGCTCCTGTCAAACGTACTGTATTTCCTAAATAAAATCAGAGGCATCGGTTGTAAGGGCAACAGGAGCCGCGGGAAATGGGTGGACCAAGAGTGCAGCCTTAGCAAGGGCAGCTTTGGCACTGTCATATGCCTGCACCCATCCAGGTATCCACTCCCATGTCCTGGCTGCCTTACGTGCCCTTAAAGCTATAGTGGTAATTCTGTTCAGAAACTGCCTCAACCTTAGTGGGGAGGGGAACCGACCCTTGTGGAGAAATGCAATGTCCCAAAAACTCAAATGGCTGGCAGACCAAATTGCCATTTAGCTGGATTCACAATCAAACTGTAGTCACTGAGACACTCAAACAACTGGCAGAGGTGGACTGCGTGTTCCACAGCGGAAGGACCACGCGACCAGTATGTTGTCGAGGTAGACGAACAAAAACGGCCTTCCACGTAAAACAGAGTTCATAAGGCGCTGAAACGTCTGTGCCGCACCCTTAAGACTGAAGGGCATCCACAAAAACTCAAAAAGGCCAAAGGAGTGATAATCACAGTCTTGGGCATGTCATGAGGATGGACAAGAACCTGATGGTATCCCTGCACCAAATCCACCTTGGAAAAAATAGATGCCCCAGCAACATAGTTGACAGATACCCCACCACGGCGCCACCAACCGTCCGCTTTACGTACCATGTGCAATGGAGACGTTCACGGGCTGTTGGAGGGGTGCATAATACCAAGGTGCTCCATGTTTGCAAACTCCTCCCTTGCTATCGCTAACTTAGCCGTATCGAGATGGCGTGCATGCGCATAAACTGGCAGACCAACAGTAGTAATGTAATGCTCCACGCCATGTTTAGCTACGGCTGCAGAGAGGGTGGGGACCATGATGACAGGAAACTCAGCAAGTAAATGCTGGTACTCATCATCTGTGGCAAGTATGTTAGCGAAGAACAGTGGGGCAGGACCACCAAGTTAACAGGGTTAGGTATCAAAAGATACAGCATCTATCAGGCAACTATTTGCTACATTGACCAATTAACCTTAAAGCACATATCAGCGACGAGTATAAGTACTGAGACAGACGCTATCACGAAGGCTCAGTCAAACTTAGGTCCCTTGAAACACACAGTCACAAACCTAGGGCCCCCGTTCGCTGCGACCAGCGGGGGTCCGTGACATTGCCCCAAGGTGTCTACGGGTGAAGCTGGCATGATGCTCTGCTGAGCCCCCGAATCCACATGCAGACTTTGTGATGAAGCAGTGTCCTCGATAAATAGCACCTTGTCCGAGCTGCTAGTGCACACGGTTGCTAGTGAGCACCAGCTCTATCATTTGCCTGGTGCCGGAAGTTACACGGTGAGATGCAACACTTCGCCTTCACTCCAAACCGGCAACAATAGAAGAACAACAAATTTCCTTCCTCTGGCGCTCCGTGACCACAGCAATAGCTTCTCCAGTCTTTGGTCCCTGTAGAGCCTCTTTAAAAAATGTGTATAGTAATAACATAGCAATAAATAGCAATAATTTCACATTATTTTTCACAATAATAAAAAACTAGTGTTTGCGTATTTTATTTGATTTAATCAGTTTTATTTCAAAATGTCTTTTTTTTAAAGTCCTCTTTTATTTCATATTGGTGTTTTTCACAATGGCCTTTTTATTTCATAATGACACTTTTCAGCAGAATCACTTTGCCTGCCAATCAAGAGAAATAGGGCGGGGCGAGCAGTATAATTGGCTGCTTCTTTACCCAGACCAAAGCAATCCAACACAGAGTTTCAAGTCAGGCCTGAAACCCTTAATTCAGGGCTGCATCCTTTGATGAACCCGGTCTTTGTGGGTCGCGTCTTGCAGCTATACTGCAGCTCACTGAATCGACAGCGCTTTCAGGTAAAAAAAAAAAATTCAAACTCACATACTTTTCCAACTATTCAAAATCTCCTACCACGGGCAGGTATGAAGCTTCATAGCAGGGTTTGCAGCCAGGACGAAGCAGGGCAGCTGTCAGCTGCTTTCATGTTGAAGTCATCAATAACAGAAAAAAGACGAGAAGCTGCTTTTTTGATAATGAATAAATTGATGGAGCACGGGTCTGAAAAGTCTCTGGCAACAGCAGCGCTGAGACTGAGTGTCAGCCTCCTCAGAAAATGACTGCAGGGCTGTGTGTCTGTCTTTTCCTTCTCGCAACTGCAATCTGTGGAGGCAAGCCAGCCGCATGATCAACATGATTTGTTTGTGTAATAAAGAGCAATCCGAACCTTTGCAAGGCAAGGCAAGGCAAATTTATTTATATAGCACAATTCAGTACAGGGACAATGGAAAGTGCTTTACATGATTAAAATATAGCAAATTAAAACAGAATAAAAGCAAGTAGGAATAAAATGTAGATAGAAATTAGAACAAAGAAGTGGTGATTCAGTTAACTAGAACAGTTGAAGGCAATCCTAAACAAATGTGTTTTTAATCTTGATTTAAAGGAACTCAGGCTTTCCGCACCTTTACAATTTTGTGGAAGTTTGTTCCAGATAAGTGGAGCATAGGAACTAAATGCTGCTTCTCCTTGTTTAGTTCTGGTTCTAGGTATGCAGAGTAGGCTGGAGCCAGAAGACCTTAGTGGTCTGGATGGTTGATACACCGATAACAAGTCTGTGATGTATTTAGGTGCTAAGCCATTCAGGGATTTATAGACTAACAGAAGTATTTTAAAGTCTATTCTCTGAGATATAGGGAGCCAGTGTAAGGACTTTAGAACTGGGGTTATGTGCTCTACTTTCTTAGTCTTGGTGAGGACGCGGGCAGCAGCGTTCTGGATCAGCTGCAGCTGTCTGACCCACTTTTTAGGCAGACCTGTGAAAACACCGTTGCAGTAATCTATTCGACTAAAAATAAACGCATGGATTAGTTTTTCCAGATCCTGCTGAGACATCAGTCCTTTAATCCTAGAAATGTTCTTCAGGTGATAGAAAGCCGACCTTGTAACTGTCTTTAGGTGCTTTTGGAGGTTCAGGTCTGAGTCCATCACTACTCCCAGATTTCGGGCCTGATTAGTGGTTTTTAGCTGAAGCAGCTGGAGCTGTGAGCTAACTTTTGATCTCTCCTCTATTGGTCCAAATGTTATTACTTCTGTTTTGTTTTTATTCAACTGAAGAAAATTTTGGCACATCCACGTATTGATTTCTTCTAGGCATTTATTCAGTGCCTGAACTGGTTCATAGTCACCTGGTGACATGGTGATGTAGAGCTGTGTGTCGTCTGCATAGTGATGGTAGCTGATGTTGTTGTTTTTTATTGCGACGGTTAAGTGGACCTGGGCCGGGCCACCAGGAAAACTCCCGGTGCTCCGGATGGCTGTTCAGCCCACCTCTGACTGTACATGGGTATTATCTTTCCCTTTACCCCCCTAAAGCCAAAACCAGCCAAATGTTTATTTTTATATTGATATAACAAACAAAATAAACAAACAAAATTCATTGACGACAAAATTTGTGCAATTTATTGCCTTTTCCAACTTAAACACTAACTTTCTTAGTAAAGTTTAAATCAATTTATTTGTAGAGTAATGGAGCTAAAGTGGAAATTGAGCCTGAAGAAACTCATTGCTTACCTCCATGAATCAGGGACTCATTCGCCTCCGACGCAAGCCAATCAGCTTTAAACTGCTCCTCCTCGAAGCCAATCAGCGTCCTGGATCCGTCTTAAAAGAACTTTAAATCCAGCTCAGCTTCTACCCAGCAAGCAAGCAGTCGCTGTGCGATGTCTGATCTGGACTCTGATGACTGGATTCAAGACGATAACAACTTATCCTCAAATCTTCCTGCTCCTAGGAACGCATCTAGCCACACATCCATCATCTCCGACCGCTGTATTTGCTCCAGCATATCTTAACCAACGCTGACCTGGACTCACTCTCTTAGCTGGCCTTCTTCCACTTGTGGCATCTCATTCCGTCACCCAACCTCTGTTTTCCATCATCTCCGATTCCTGGTGCAGACGCCGTCCCAACTCTGCCTCAGCTCTGGTCCCGCTCCGCTTCGTAGGGCGCTCGGGTCTTTCTCCAGCTGATTCATGGTGCTGGCTCTCAGCCGAGGGCTCTGCAACACCGTGGGACCTTCTCTGGTTTTGAACGGCTTTGCGAGACCCACCTTCCTGTATCATCCCTACCGCAACTTTCAGCCGGATCTCCTCTCTCATCCCCGCTCTGAGCAGCTCAGGGTAACATGTATCCACTCATGTTTTCATTCATATTGCACGCGTTTCGCTAATCACGCTTCTGAATGTCCGTCCAATTAGGCAGAACGTATCCCATCCATTCTAATGTTTGTTTTCGTTTTTCTTCTTCTTCTGGTTTGGCAGTTGGCAACAGGCTTGTAGTAGCATTACTGCCACCTACTGGTTGCAGTATGGTTCGTATTAGCAAATGTCTCAGCATTTTCAAACCTCTGATTTGTCATTCAAAGACTAACTATTGGCAATCCTTCCCTAAGCACCTTCAATGTCATTTATGTTCTGCTTAACCGGATAGGAGGGTTGAGTTGATACTCACCCCCATTTTATTTCAGAAGTACATTTTAAATCCAACAATAATACCAATTGTTATTAAAAAAACGCTGCAACTCTGGTGCAATTCGGTGTCCGTTTGGACCGGTCTGTACTGGATTCAGACCTTTTATTTATGCTGACCAGGCACCTTTTGTCACTCTTGTCATTTCAGTGGTCATTTCAATGTTTTGCCAATCAATTACTTCAGGTGAAATTATACATGTTAAAGTTATTTAATGCTTTTGTTTGTAGGTATTGTCTGAACGTCAGCTGGGAGCTGACGTCGGGTTGGCTGTTGGGGAATGATTTGACTATTGGCGATCTTTTAACAGCATATGTGCTCATGTTTTAAGGATTGACAATTTTCTTTTTCAGGTTCAAGAATTTATGTTAAGATGAACATCCGGAGAGCATCACTGTGGGTGGTGTTGTCTGGTGATAGTATTTCAAGTACGGAGCTTGTCTGCAGGCTGGTGAGGATAATTAAGCTAATAAGCATTGAAGATCATCAGTCTTTTCAGAATGCAGTGCAGAATCTGAGTTAGAGTATTAAATTAATTTCAAACACCATGGAATGAGCTAAATAAACTTAATCAATTCATGACAGCATTTAGTATGCATTCGGCATTCTACGCATTCATGAGTTAAGCAAATATTATTTGATAAATTATGTCTTAAGAAGTGTTGCCCGTCTTCATCCATTCATTTTATGGTCACATTCCTCTCATAGATTTTTCTTTCACTATTCCCAGTTGTCCTTTCTCCAATTAAACCTGTCAGCCTGCAAATTAAGTTCTAGGTATGGATCTCAACCTAGTTTCATGATGGCTTCCTGCCTGCAGTTAAGCTCTCGAATTCACAAGATATCAGTCTCATTCCATATCAGTGTTTCCGTTAGCTGCCCTCCTTGCTCGGTCAGCTCAGTCTCACAGACACATCATTGTCAGAGACACACTTTATATACAGGCAGCTCGAGTTAACTAATTTTGTTTCTTTCCTTCTTGAACAGGATACTCTGGTTGAGAGCTGCCGTTCTGAACTTCTAGTCTGGTCTGCTTCTTGCCTGGATCGGAAATATATTTCTGTAATGTGTCCTGTCATAGATATGTTTAAAGATTTTACGGATGCTGCCATCCGTAGGTTTTGGGGGAGTTCTTTAGAATTGTTGGTTCTCAGATTCCTGATCACTCCAACAAATGGGCCATGGTCACCATCATGCCTCGCATATCGTTCTGAGGATCCATTCATTTTAGCTGCTCAATGCCCTCTAAATTATAAGTAATAAAACTACAAATACTGCTGGTAGTTCAAAACTCATTCATATTATTTGTAGACCTGTGTTCTTCCTATCATGCATTCTGTCGCGTACCCTTTCATGCATTCTTTTCATATTTGTAATGCATTCTGTCATGCATATCTTGTGCGTATGGTCGTGTCTGGTCTTGCGTCATGTCATTCGTCTTTTCATGCATTCTGTCATGCGTCCTGTTATGCATCCCGTCATGTGTCCTGTCATCTGTCTTGCATCTCATCATGATCACTCCTTGTCGCGTCTGGTCCTGCGTCTTGTCATGTGTTCTCTCATGCATGCCGTCATGCATTCTGTTATGCATACCGTTGCATTCTGTCATGTGTCCCGTCACCTGTCTTGCATCTCGTCATGATCACTCGTCTTGTCGCGTCTGGTCCTGCGTCTTGTCATGCGTCCCTTCATGCATTCGTCATGCATTCTCTCATGCATCCTGTCATGCATCTTGTCATGTGTCCTGTCACCTGTCTTGCATCTCGTCATGATCACTCGGTGTCGCGTCCGGTCCTGCGTCTGTCGTTTCCTTTCATGCATGCCGTCATGCATTCTGTTATGCATACCGTTGCATTCTGTCATGCGTCCCGTCACCTGTCTTGCATCTCGTCATGATCACTCATCTTGTCGCGTCTGGTCCTGCGTCTTGTCATGCGTCCCTTCATGCATTCATCATGCATTCTCTCATGCATTCTGTCATGCATCTTGTCATGTGTCCTGTCACCTGTCTTGCATCTCGTCATGATCACTTGTTTATCTATGTGCAGAAAGCATCCGCAAGAAATCATTCGCATCCGCAAGAATCATTCGCATCAGCAAGAAATCATCATAAACATTCCTAAGCACCTCATCATCTCCCATTCATCTCACTGTACTCTGGGTAAGCCTTCACTGCAACGGCCTGCTCGCAGGCCTTCATAACCACGGCCTGACTCGGTAAGCTGTTTGCAAACCTTCTTGGCAGTTCAATTACTCATTTTGTTATCCTTCGCTGTTAGTCACCCTACCTCATGAGCATACAGATGCTCAGACCTCGGCAATTTTTGGGAGATCATTCCTATTCTCATACACCTGCTTATGCATATTGAAGTATAATTCAGCGTGAATGTTTCCTGCCGAGGTCTAAGCGCCAAAGTCTTAAAATATTGTATCAATAAATTCTTCAAATTGTCTCTTCTTTCCGTGTAAGTTTTTCAGATTGAAATATAATTATGAACTAACTGAACAGAATTCAGAATATTGAAATTATTTCTCTTTGCAGAAAGCCAGCAGAAGTTGGACAGAATTTAGGAATTGTGTCAGGAGAAAGCCGTTCTCTTTCGGCATGGAGAGTCTCTGCTGCCATGTCAGCTGGACACCAACGAGATGAGCCGAGGTCCCAACATGTCTGAGTGATATGTCAACACACCGAGCAGATGGTTCGGGTTAACTTCTCGCCTAAAACCTTTATCAACATTGATTTTATGTCACAGAAAGTGTAATATATCCAACTTTATTTACAATTTTTCACTCCTCTCCACCATTGCTGTTTCCAGTTAAAGAATTATCTTCAACTCACAATGATACATTGTTTGGCAGCATTTACCGCCTTCGTCGGCCCGCTGTGACATCATCAGCCCACAAATGCAGCCTTTGAAGGATGCAGCCCAGGGCACACTCTATAGAAAGCTGCTTATGGAGCAGCCAGGAGAAACTAATCGCTGTTTAAGGATCAGCCAATAGGGGAGCAGGTCCACCCAATGGATGCTGAATGGCAGGTGACGTGATTCTGCAGAAAAGTGTCATGAAATTGGGAAAACCCTATAATGAAATAAAAATTACATTTTGAAATTAAAAACTGCTGGAATTAAATAATATTGCCTCAATAATAATTTATTTTACTGTGAAAAATATCAATGAGAAATAAATGTTTATTCAATGGTTATACAAAATTTTAGACATTAATGAAAAATATTTTATAATGTTGAGATGGTAATTTACAAGCATTCAGTTGTTTCACAATTTCATTGTTACTTTGAATATTTATATCTTATTTATTCAAGTATATAATCATTTAATAATGTTTTATTTATATATTTCATTTTGAAATCTTTGGTGTTCCATAATTTGTCTCCCCATTCACTTTAAACTGGTTTGGATTCATAGAAAATTTTTAGCAAAACTGTAGGTGAAGCAATAAAACAGGGATTCTAAAAAGCTCTTCTGTAGTCTTTCACCAGTTTTAGTTATTTTTAATTAATATAGTTTGGCTCTGTTGAACCCAGAGCAAAATAAGCCTCGGGTGCTGAAGTTCAACAGACACAAGAATCTGAAACGTTCCTGCACTGATTTTATTTATTTACTGATGGCTACAGAAGCAAAACATTTCTAGACATTAAACAACTGTGTTCAGGCAAGTAGTTTATCATCAAATACATTTTTATAGAACAACCTTTTACATTCATGTCTTATTTTTGTTAGTTTCATCCCATACATGATTGGATTCAGGAGAGACTGAAGGATCACAAAATACATCGACATAATAATCTGTAACTCACTTGGTGCAGTAATCATATCAAACCTGCTCTGAAGAGTTTCAAATATACACCCAAAGGAAAAGTTGAGGAGTGAAGCCAGGTGAGGCATGCAGGTGCTGATGGCTTTCTGTCTCATCTGTTTGGACCCAGACGAAACGACTCTGAGGATCTTAGTGTAAGAATAAAGGATGGGCAGCAGAGGGACCAAGACTGTGAGGACAGTACCAAACAGTCCGTAAATGTTGTTCACGCTGGTGCCAGAACATGCCAGGTTAACAACCAGGTAGTTACGGCAAAACGTGCTGTTTAACACGTTTCCACATAGAGTCAGACGGACTGTTAGTGACAAAGTGATCAGAAATTTCACAAAAGAGTACAACCAGATCATAACAATAAAAACACTAACCTTGAAATGTGTCAATATGATGTGATACTGGAGAGGACAACAGATAGCAAGGTATCTGTCATAAGACATGATGGCTAAATTACAAAACTCTACATGTGCGTATGAATAGAGGCAGAAGATCTGCAGGAAGCAGAGAGGAACAGAAATAATGTGAACATCAGAGAGGATCTGGACCAGCAGGAGGGGCAACAGCGATGTGCTGCCGTACAGTTCGTTCACAAACAGGCTGCACAGAAACATGTACATAGGTTCATGCAAGCTCCTGTTCACACAGATCACCACGATCAGCAGCACGTTGACGGTCACAATTATGATGTATAATACTGCAGTTATCACAAAGTACAAGTATCGCAATATTCCAACATCCATATAAGCCCCAAGAATGAAAAAAGTCAGAGGTGGTGAAGTGGAGTTCAACATATTAAGTTTGGTGAGAAAGCTGTAAAAAAAACTGACATATGAAACAGTTTCTATTTATGTCCTTTGCGTAATTAGAAAGAAGGAACGTGAAAATGACCAAGTTAAAAACAGAGAAACAACATCAGTAAATCAGCTTTGCATCATTACTAATTACTCATTTAGTAAATGAAATGAACTGTTCGGGTGAGCTGCAGCTCATTCTCACCACTGGCTGCAGTAGGATCTCAAGCTTTTATTTCCTCCCACATTAAATGAAATAAAGACCAGTCCCATCTTGCTGTTCTCTGATTGACGGGTTGGATTTATTCCCAGAGAAACAATGAAACCATGTGATGTTTCTGTAGCTTAAATTAACTATCCTCACATCTGTCCATCAATCCATCTGGTGTCTAAGGCTTATCTGGTCTTTGCTGAAGACCCATTGGAGATCAGGATAGTCAGAGTTTGTTGGATAAATTCAGGGAGGTTTTGGTTCTGATAGGATCTGAATTAAAGGGAGGAATGGCAGGCAGCTGGATAAGCAGTGAGAATATGATTCTACATGTGTCATGTTTACATTTCCATGATTGACCCTGAAGCAGCAAACACAGAGACAACAGTGTAATTATTAAATAGGTTTATTGAAGGTTTAGGTGATGGGAGAGAAGTTATGTGGGACTGGAGACCAGCCCACAGGGTAGAATCTGGTCTGTGATGTAAGATTTTTTTTTCATTGAGGTTCCTTTTGGATCTGGATTCCTTCATCTCATCGCCTTTGCTCGCCCTGGTTCCTTGGTCCTCTTCCTCTGTTAACAGCACTGCAATAGCTTCTTGGAACATTCTGGTGTTGAACACTGAGTATTAAAGGGGCGGTAAAGTTTTTTTTTTTTTTCATTTTGAGTGCACTCAATTCATTTGGACTTTGGACTGAGTTTTACTTTTATTTCCCTAAGATCTCAGAGGTACCTTATATTTTGGCCATTTTGTTTATATTGCAATTTGATGTTGTTGATACTTATCAATCTAATAGTGATCAGTCAAGCAATATGCATATTTTTATTCAAATCTTACCTTGTTGTCTGGTGTTTTATTGGGGTGGAATTTTGGGACTTTGGAACTGTGACCCAACTACATCCTGGATCATCCTCTGGCGTCTCATCGGACTTCTGACCTTCTGGCTCTGACACGGACCTCATCTCCAACATTGGTTCTGGTTTTGGCGTCCTGTTCATCCTGCCTACACTCGTCTTCCCGGCTCTGACCATCCGGCTGGAACCTACTCCTGTCATCGGACATTTAGGTCAGAAATAACTATTTGTTTGCTGATAATTTCTAAATGTTTTGAAGCATTTTCAACTCTATATGACCCTATCTCAGGCCTTCCTCTGCCTGCCAATTTCAATAAAAGGATTTACAATTCCTTTGTGCCTTTTTGAACCCTTTTTCCTCATTCTTTAAGACAGTTAAAGAAAAGCGTTTGATTTTATATTGGTGCTGGTGCAGGACAGGGGGAGATTCTGCCGATGGTGATTATAATGGCTCTGATTAGAGAGGTTAAAGAGAGGAAAGGAAGAGAGGAAATATGACAATCACTGTGAAGTCTATTTTTGTTGGAAATAGACAAAAAACTGTGGACATGAAGAGAAAAGGACAAAAAGCAAAGTTCTGAGACACTGGGATGTCAATGTATATTAATAAAGAGTCATAAATCTGACTGCAGCCTCAATTTGTTTAGATGCTGAGAACTTTTCCTAGAGTCCAATGTTTGATGTTACAAAGTTTAATTGAAAAGAAAGATTTTCAGTCTGTTATATCAATTTATTAAAATCCTACTGCTGGGGTGTAGATCAATGGTTCATTTCTCTGGGATTCCCAATTTAAAGGTGAACTAGATGGGTTTTGATTAAGTCCTGTACTTTTTGCTTTATATATATCATACTGTTATCCTAAATGAGTGGTTAAAACAATTCAGAAATAAATAAACCAAAACAAACAGTTCACTTATTTGCTGACGTTATAATAATATACTTGCAATAGCCAGTAAAGTTCTCTGTAATGCACTGACATAAAATGCGTAAAGGTTTGGGAAATATTCTGCCTTTAAAAGAAACATAGAAAAATATCTAAACTCCCTTTTTATTTGCTCAGTAAATCAAGCTTTCAATGACAGGATGCAAACTGGAACAAAAATACTTCAATATCTGCGAGTCAAAATAACTATAGAATAGTTAGCGTGTGATCCTTATCTGGACTGCATAAAATTAGTCCAGATCCTGCAGACGGCATCCCACAATCCCCTGTCCTGTCCTCACCACCCATGCCAAGTGATTCCTCTCCTGTACTGCTCAGCTGCCATACCACACAGTTATGCTGACACACAAAATGCTTTCTATAGTATAGCTCTGTAAACGTTTTTTAGCGGCTTATTGGAAAGTCCAGTCCTTTTCAGGTTCCTGAGGAAGAAGAGCCATTGTTGGGCCTTCTTCACCAGGTGGGAGGTGTTCACAGTCCAGGAGAGGTCAGAGCAGATGTGAATGACCAGGAACCTGATGCTGTCCACGTGCTCCACCACCTCCTCCCTGTAGAGAGGCTGGTTCAGTCCTCCTGGACCTCCTGTAGTCCATCGTTACCTCCTTGGTCTGACTGGTGCTCAGGATCAGGTTGTTCATGGAGCTCCACTGGGTCAGATTGCTGACCTCCTCCCTGCAGTGGGACTCATCATCGGTGGAGATGAGACCCACTACAGTGGTGTCGTCCACAAACTTCTCCACTGTGTCTGTGGGGGGGACAGCAGAACAGTTCTGGGTGAAAAGGGTGAAGAGAGCTGGGCTGAGGACACAGCCCTGTGGTGTTCCTGAGGATCAGTGGGGCAGATGTTCCCCATCCTCACTACCTGGGTCTGTTGGAGAGGAAGTCACTGATCCAGGAGCAGAGAGGTGTGGAGAATGTCCATTTTGTGGAGCTTCAGTGCCACCATGCCTGGGTGCACGGTGCTGAATGCTGAAGTCCATGAAGAGCATTCTAACACAGATGTTAGGAGGCTGTCCAGGCCAGCAGGGATGGCGTCCTTGATAGACTTTAGGAGGATCCTCCGGTAGCCCTTCATGATGACGGGGGTCAGAGCAACAGGTTAGTAGTTGTTAAGGCAGGTGATGGTTGTTTTCTTGGGAACAGGCACACTAATAGAGGATTTCAGGTAGGCAGGTACCACTTTCTCCAACAACCTACGTTCTCCAACAACCTACCCCGAGTAACCCACTAGCTGCGACACCAAAGTATACGGGGCTAGAGAAAGGCGGGGAGGCCCAAGAGCCTCAAACACGCACAGACTCCTGTTCCCCGTATAGAACCAAAACCAAGAGCTGCCATGAACCAGGGCCGAGACAAGAAGCCATCCAAGCAACCCCACACTACCCCCCTGCTGCATCCCTCCGCTACCCCACATCGACTAAAGAAAAATTATATTAAACCCACCCCAACACTAACATTGAAAGAATTGCAACACCACATAGAATAATAGACACCCAGGCTGGGTTCTCACCACACCACCCCCCACTGACAGAATGCACTCCCTGAAGGGGAGAGTGGCCTTAAGACCCACAAGCACACCAGAGTCCCCAGTAGGCCCAGACACTTTTGCATGCACTGAGCCAAACTCCCAGGGACATACTCTACAGGAGCCAAAGCCCCGCCAGGACACCCGCCCAAGGGCAGCCCACCCCAAGAACCTCAAGCCCAGGGACCCACCCAGGAGCAACACAGCTACCAGGCCAGTAATCCACGTCCGCCGGCACAAACCCCCCAAAGAGCATCACAAATAGCTGCAAGAGGCCGTTCCGAGGCCCCCAAAGCCCCACCCCAACAGGGAACACCACGGCCCATAGGACATATCCAACAGCCCCCCACTTCCACTAAGTGATGGAGCCGATCAAAGGAGCCCAGAGAGATGCAGATGCAGGTGCTGTCTCAAGACTAATATGATCCAACAAAATATCTCTATATGGGTTAATACTGAGATTTTTCTTTGCTTTTCCAATTCATGAGTATAGTTTTCTTAGTGATACATTAGGCAGTCAAAGCCATGCAAACCCATTTTTTCACCAAAGTGCTCTCATCAAAGTTACTCAGCAAGCAAACTGAGGGGGAAGGTGAACTTTTATATCTCAGACACTTTAACATGTCCTCACATATCTGGCCCCAGAACCTCTGAACAGGTCAGAATTATTGCCTGTGCACTGTGAACAGATATTGGATTGTGCAATACCCACCCTGAATAATCTTTGACCTGTATAGTGTACTCTGTGAAGGATTTTGTTTTGTATTAGTTGTAAATTCAGGTTTCTAGTAATTTTGAAAGTTCTTAAACATATCCGATGCCAGGTGTTTGGTTCAAAGCTGACTGATAAATCCTCTAGGGGTATCTTTCCAAAGAAATTTAGAGACGGAGGAGTCCAGAGATTTAAACCTGCCAAATGGACATTCATTGGGGATAATTGACAATAAGTAATTAATTCTAGGTAAAATCATAATTTTAATTGTCCTGTTCTTTTTACAAACAAGTCATAGTTGTGCAGCTGTTAAGTAATTGTCTTATTATGAACTTTGTTAACATTTAATATGCTAACTAAGGCCTGTACAGCAATCATCCTTTTTTACTGCACAATTACTGACTTAGAATAGCTCTAACATATCCTCATGACCCTTCTCAGGTTACCTTGTGTAAGGTCAATGCTTCTGTCCTTCTTTAGCATGAAAAATATTAAGTGTGCGTTTTGGTTATTTTGAGTTATTTTTTCCTGTGTTCACCCAGTTAATAATCAAACTTGCTTTCAACCATTCATACATTCAATTCAATTCAATTCAATTTTATTTATATAGCGCCAAATCATGAAACATGTCATCTCAAGGCACTTTACAAAGTCAAGTTCAATCATATTATACAGATTGGGTCAGATTATACAGATTGGTCAAAAATGTCCTATATAAGGAAACCAGTTGATTGCATCAAAGTCCCAACAAGCAGCATTCACTCCTGGGGAACCGTAGAGCCACAGGAAGAGTCATCTGCATTGTACATGGCTTTGCTGCAATCCCTCATACTGAGCAAGCATGAAGCGACAGTGGGAAGAAAAACCACCCATTAACGGGAAAAAAAACTCCGGCAGAACCGGGCTCAGTATGAACGGTCATCTGCCTCGACCGACTGGGGTTACAGAAGACAGAACAGAGACACAACAAGAGAAACAAAAAAGCACAGAAGCACACATTGATCTAGTAATCTGTTCTACATTAGATGGTAGTAGCGGGTGAGCCGTCTTCTCTGGATGATGTCACAGTTAACAGAACGCCAGACCAGGTGTACCTACTATGAAGAGAAAAGAGAGAGAACAGAAAGTTAAAGCAGAAATGACAACACATAATGCATAATTGAAGAACAGTAGAACTCAATATAGTGAGAAAATTAGATCCTGATATACTCCAGTAACCTAAGCCTATAGTAGTAAAACTATAAAGGTAGCTGAGAGTAACATGAGTCACTAGTTATAATTTTTGTCAAAAAGAAAAGTTTTAAGCCTAGTCTTAAAAGTAGACAGGGTGTCTGCCTCACGGACCAAAACTGGGAGTTGGTTCCACAGGAGAGGAGCCTGATAGCTAAAGGATCTGCCTCCATTTCTACTTTTAGAGACTCTAGGAACCACCAGCAGACCTGCGGTCTGAGAGCGAAGTGCTCTGTTAGGAACATACGGGGTAATCAGAGCTCTGATATATGATGGAGTTTGATTATGAAGGGCTTTATACGTTAGAAGAAGAATTTTAAATTCTATTCTTGATTTAACAGGAAGCCAATGAAGGGAAGCTAAAATTGGAGAAATATGATCCCTCTTGTTGATTTTCATCAGAACTCTTGCTGCAGCATTTTGGATCAGCTGAAGGCTTTGAACTGCATTTTGTGGAATTCCTGATAGTAAAGAATTACAATAGTCCAGCCTTGAAGTAACAAATGCATGGACCAGTTTTTCAGCATCACTCCTGGACAGAATGTTTCTAATTTTGGCGATATTCCGGAGGTGAAAAAAGGAAACTCTGGAAACCTGTTTAATATGGGATTTAAATGACATGTCTTGGTCAAAAATAACACCAAGATTTTTTACTTTATTACCAGAGGCCAGGTTAATGCCACCCAGATTAAGTGATTGGTTAAGAAGTTTATTTTTTGAGGACTCTGGCCCAAAGATTAAAACTTCGGTCTTGTCAGAATTTAGATGCAGGAAATTTAAAGTCATCCAGCTTTTGATGTCATCAAGACATGACTGCAGTCGAAGTAATTGATTGGATTCATCAGGATTTATGGATAAATATAGCTGAGTATCATCAGCATAACAGTGGAAATTAATCCCATGCTGTCTGATAATTTTGCCTATCGGAAGCATATATATAGTAAAGAGAATTGGTCCAAGGACTGAACCCTGTGGTACTCCACAGGTGACCCTAGAGTTTGAGGAAGATTTATTATTAACATGAACAAATTGGAATCTGTCTGACAGATAAGATTTAAACCAGCCTAATGCTTTCCCCTTAATCCCTACAGTATGTTCAAGTCTTTGTAGGAGAATATTGTGATCAACTGTATCAAACGCAGCACTGAGATCTAACAGGACAAGTATAGACACAAGTCCATTATCTGAGGCCATGAGAATATCATTAGTGACCTTCACCAGAGCTGTTTCAGTGCTATGATGAGCTCTGAAGCCTGACTGAAACTCCTCAAGTAGGTCATTACTTTGTAAATGTTCACAAAGTTGATTAGCAACTACTTTCTCAAGAATTTTAGATAAGAAAAGAAGATTAGATATAGGTCTGTAATTCACTAACTCATCTTGATCAAGAGAAGGTTTCTTAAGTAAAGGTTTAATAACAGCTACTTTCAAAACCTGTGGTACATATCCATTTACTAAGGATAGATTAATCATGTCTAAAATAGTGCCACTGATCAAAGGGAATATGTCCTTAAACAACTTGGTTGGGATTGGGTCTAACATACAGGTAGAAGGTTTAGATGAAGCTAAAATTTTAGATAGCTCAGAAAGCTCTACTGCTTCTAAACAGTTCAAACACTGCGCAGATTCTAAAGATTCCTCCAATGCTGCCTCACTTACTGAGGACGAGGTAATCATGTTTGGGAGGATGCCAATTATTTTATTTTTAATGGCATCAATTTTATTTATGAAGAATCCCATAAAATCATTACTACTGAGAGCTAAGGGAATGGATGGATCAACAGAGCTGTGGCTCTGGGTAAGTTTGGCAACTGTACTAAAGAGAAATCTAGGATTATTTTTATTCTCTTCAATTAATGATGAAAAATATGCTGCTCTAACTCTGCGGAGGGTCTTGTTATACAACAATAGTCTGTCCCTCCAGATTAAGTAGGATTCCTCTTGGTGTGTAGAGCGCCATTTTCTCTCCAATTTCCTAACATTGTGCTTCAAGGAACGCAGCTCTGAATTAAACCAAGGAGCCAGCTTCCTGTGAATAATCACCTTCTTTTTCAAGGGAGCTACATTGTCTAATGCAGAACGCAATGAGGAAGTCACATTGTTAGCAAAGGTATCGATTTGTGAATGGGAAGAAACAGCAATGCTGCCATCTACAGGGCATTTCTGCAATACTGAGGATATTAAGAAGGGGACAGACTCTTTAAGTTTTGATACAGCTTTATCCGATAAAAATCTACTATAATGGAACCCTCTTTTGGGGGTGGAGAATTCAGTTAGATTAAACTCAAATGTTATTAAAAAATGATCAGACAGGACAGGGTTGTGAGGAAATACTGTTAATTCTTCACAATCAATGCCATATGTCAGCACAAGGTCTAAAGTATGGAGCCGAGAGTGCGTCGGTTCATGCACATTTTGAGCAAAACCAATTGAATCTAGGATAGTTTTAAAGGCTACACTAAGGTTATCACATTCAGTGTCAACATGGATGTTAAAATCACCCACTATAATAACCTTATCAGTATTTAACACCAAATCAGATAAGACATCTGACAACTCATCCAAAAACTGAGTGTAAGGGCCTGGTGGACGATACAAAACAACAAACAGAAGAGGTTTTATTGCTTTGCAGTTTGGATGAGGGAAACTGAGGGTTAAATGTTCAAAAGAACTGTAATTATTAGTTGGCCTGGGACTAATTAATAAATCAGACTGAAAGATAGTTGCCACATATATGAATCTACCTATTTAAGCGTCTTGAATAAACATCCTTGTGTATATTTTTGTAGTTAAAAGCTTCTCATGAGTATTGGTCATGTTCTCTGTACTCAACTCATCTTTTGAGTTTCACAATAAAAGGTTTTCATTTTCATCTGTTTGTTTCAGTTAAAATCTTAAGAAAAGTTTCACAGTCATTTGGAGTTTGTTGTTGGTCTCATCATCACTAGTTAAATCAGACAAAAACATCTTCTGAGTTGTCCACAATGCCCTCTGGGACCAGATAGACCACAGATGACCTCAGCTAGTAGGTCTGATTGCTCCCTCAGCTTAGCAGCTCTAGGTCTAATATGTTGTTGAGGGAATTAGTGGACACTGTGGCTAATGCAATGTCACTGTAGGGAAAACGTGTTTACATGTCTTAACATATCTGGGACCTGAAAGAAGGATCCAAAGTTTCCAACAACAGCAAATCCCGAGACATTAACAGAAAGTTTTCAAACAGCAAAGTATATTCAGAAGTTTCATCATCATAATGACTCATTCAAGATAATCAGACGGTTTCCAACAGAGTTGTAACTTTTAAATTCAATCCTGAGTCACAGTTGCTTCCTTCAGTAACCATATATCAGAGTTTTAAGCAAGTGGCTCAAATGACTGTTGGTGTTCAACACTAATACATGTGTATAATCTGACCCAATCTGTATAATATGATTGAACTTGACTTTGTAAAGTGCCTTGAGATGACATGTTTCATGAATTGGCGCTATATAAATAAAATTGAATTGAATTGAATTGAATTGATTTACGTGTTTCGTGAAAATTATCACACCACCACACTGGTCATCTCTCTGACAGACATCTGCATCTACAGCCAAACATTTTCACTTATCAAAGATTGTTCCTAAAGACAAAGGAACAACAACCAAGAAAATAAGTCAATATGCCTACTGAGGCAACCCTTAGTAGCAGATCTAGATCAACTAGATGCAACGCAGAGTTCCTTCAAGGGTGTCATTTACTGTCAGAAGGTCGTTTGGCTTCACTCAGAAACACCAGCATTTGAGCAGGTTGTGCCGTTGATGGCAGCCAGCTGCCTTCATCTCATTGAGTGCAAAATCCTTGGACATCCCAAACTATCAATAGTAAGAACTCTATTGTGGGGAGGAAAGGCAGGTTGGTCAAAAGGTTTCCTCTCTAAGGAAACCCAGCAGGTTGCATCAAGTCTCTCCAAGCAGCATTCACTCCTCCTGAAAGAGCGTAGAACCACAGTGGACAGTCGTCTGCATTGTTGATGGCTTTGCAGCAATCCCTCATACTGAGCATGCATGAAGCGGTAGTGGAGAGGAAAACTCCCCTTTAACAGGGAGGAGAACCTCCAGCAGAACCAGAACCAGGCTCAGTGTGAACGCTCATCTGCCTCCACCCACTGGGGCTTAGAGAAGACAGAGCAGAGACACAGAAAGCACAGACTCTCACATTGACCCAGGAGTACTTTCTATGTTAGAGAAGACAGAGCAGAGACACAGAAAGCACAGAAATGGTAAATTGACGGAACTTATATAGTGCTTTTCCAGTCATGCTGACCACCCAAAGCGCTGTACATTAAAACAAGAAACGGTTAAAAACAAGTTAAAAACATACAGAACATACAGACAAAACATCAAAAGCTAAAAAACAGGTTCACAGCAAGATCACATTGTATTAAAAGCCAGGAAATAAAAGTGCATTTTTAAAAGACATTTAAAAACAGGAAAAGGGTAGGCCTGTCTGATTCTCGGTGGTTAGTTATTCTATAACTTAGGATCAGTAACAGCAAATGCTCTGTCCCTCTGAGCTTCAGGCCAGTTTTAGGAACCGTCAGCAGCAGCTGATCAGCTCATCTAAGGGGTCGGGGTGGGCAGTAAGGCTGAATCAGCTCACATAAACATGGTGGAGCAAGGTTGTTCAAAAATTTAAAAACAAACAATAAAAGCTTAATATTAATTCTGTAGCACACAGGGAGCCAGTGAAGGGACACTAGGATGGTAGAAAGATACTGGGGCCTTCAGGTCTGAGTTAACAAACGAGCAGCAGATTTCTGCACAAGCTGCAGACATGCAAGAGAGGTCCGGCTAATGCCACTATACAGTGGTAAAAGCATGGACTAGTTTCTCCAAGTCAGGTCTTGCTTAGATTGATTTCACCATTGCTATTTGACAAAGTTGATAAAAAAATGTCTTTACACTGCTGATCTGTTTCTTAAATTTAAAATGTGAGTCAAACTTTACTCCCAGATTGGTGACAGATTGGCGAGACAGTCTCTGAGATAAAATGACAGAGATCTACATTTGGTGAGGGACAGCAACTCGGTCCAAACAACACAACTTCTGTCTTGTTCTCATTCAAACTAAGGAGTAAGTAATTTTTAATGTCCTCAAAGCAGTGTGTGAGTTGCTGGACAGTGTTGTTTTGTGCCAAGGGGAAATAGATCTGGCAATCACCAGCATAACAGTGAAATTAAATTCAATAACATGCAAATTGAATCCAAATTGAAGCCATTACAGGGCCTTTGTTGGGCAGTACTATAAAACTTGCAACTCCACACTATTCCAGACATTTTGAATTGAGAAAGCTTTCTGAAAACGAAGCAAAACCTCTTCAAACTTCGGAAAAAGAAGACAGATGGTTTGACAGGGGCGTGTAGGAGGCCATCTACGTTAAGAGAGAAAAAACTACCTAAACAGAGAAGGAGGACTTAAGTTCCAACTCTCAAAAATGTACAATACAGCTATAGGGCTGGTTCCAGCCAATTATCACCTCAATCCTCACTTCCATATGGATGATCAAAACATCGCTCTAGTAAGCCAGGCCAATAACGACCCTAACGACTCCCCATTGCAGAGTCGTGGACCAGTGTCGGTTCAATTTCCAGGCTAACAATGACCTTAATGACTCCCAATTACTAAGGGGGTCGACCTGTTTCGCTTCAATTCGGTTCAACCCCCAACCCTGTGACCCTGATATCTATGAGGGTCACAGGGTTGGGGTGTCAGGGTAATCTGTGGGGAGTTGGGGTGTTGGTTCTGGTTTGCGGTTGATTCTCGGGCCTCGATGCTTGTCTCTAGCCATGTAGCCGGGTATGGGCTGGGTTGGGCATTGGGTACTGTGGGTCAAGTGGGGATGGAACGTCTGCTCTCCCTGGGAATGTTTTCTTCTGTGTTCCATCAGACTGAAACTTTCTCTGATGTCTGGAGAAACCAATTATCCAAAGTTACTAAACTGATTATTAACGTTTACATTTCCTTTGCCTTTTAAACCTCAGATTATCTGAGCAGTCTTTTAAGTGTTACTTAGTTCTTCAAAACTTCCAAACTATTCTATTGGAGAGAAGTGTGACGTTGATGAGGTGGGTGTGGCCTCATCCTCAGGTGTGTCTAACTGTGATTTCAGGTGGATAACATGTGGCTCTCTACTCAGTATGTTCACTGCGGCTTGCCTCTCTGCTTTTGAGGGTCTTGCTTTAGTGCATTAAGTCCAAAGCTACCAGCTGCTGTTAATGATTGACTGAATGTGACTGGAGTTGTTATTCTGTCTCGCCTCTCTCACATTTGAAGCTTTTTCTTCCAGGCTCCCACAGCTTTGCATTGATATTGTTTCTGCTGGATCCTGAATGTGTTTTCCCCTCAGGAGAAAATCCTCCACAAACTCATTAGCAGAGACTCAGAGGGTCTCTGTGTTCTGATTTTCTGATGTTTTCCTCTCATTGTCTGAACTGTTTGAGTGTAAAAGAGTCTCTGTTTGAACAAATGAACAGCAATTTCCTCCAGTTGTTTTGATTCAAGCTGATGAACAGAGATCTTGTTTGTTTAAGGATTAAAAAGCAAAGTGTCTGTTTTTCCATACATGTAGAAGCGGCTTTTAAAAAGGTCAAATCTGTTTCCTGATTTGTTGATGCCCAATGAAATATTTCCATTATGAACGACTCGGGTAATCTTTTATGTTTGTTGTACAATCTTTGTGGTCTGAAATGTTTAAAGCTGATCTAAAGGAATGTTTTAGGAAGACTTTGACTTTATTTCAGCTGTATTTTCAGCAGAAAGACGTCACATCAGTGTTCTCTCTTTGCAGAGCGAATCTTTAAGTCTGCAGGCTGTCAGCCAGACTGATTTAGATCACTCAGACTTATGTTTGGTCAGCATCATAGTTTCCAAGACTCTGAAATCTTTAGCATTTCTTAGATATGAATGAGAATGTCAACATTGTGTTTGTGCTCCAGGGTCTGAATGACTCAGTGACGAACCGTCAGATCTACTTTGCCTTCACCCTGATGTCCTACCTGGTCACCATCTTGGTGAACCTGACCCTCATCCTCACCGTGTGTCTGGATAAAGCCCTCCACCAGCCAATGTACATTTTTATGTGCAACCTGTGCTTCACTGGACTTTGTGGAGCGTCCAGCTTCTACCTGAAGCTGCTCCTAGACCTTCTGGCCGACGCTCACCTCATCACGTACACCGGCTGCTTGATGCAGATGTTTTTCACTTATATATACATCTTCTGCCAGTTGACCAGTCTGACTGTCATGGCGTACGACCGTTACCTGGCCATCTGCCAGCCGCTGCGTTACTGGGCTCTTATGACAGGCAAGAAGGTAGCGCTGCTGTTGCTTCTCACTTGGTGTCTGTCTCTGTTAGAAACAGCTGTAGGCATTCCCCTGATCAGCAGGTTGTCATTCTGCAGCCACCGCATGGCCAGGATCTTCTGCACCAATTGGGAAGTTGTCAAGCTGTCCTGCTCAGACACCACCGCCAACAACTTGTACGGCATTGTGATCATTATCCTGCACAGTTTGCAGATCATAATCATTCTGGTCTCATACATGCACCTGATTCGAAGTGCTGCTCGCTCTCAGACCGACCGCAGGAAGTTTGTTCAGACATGTTCTCCTCACCTCGCCTCGCTGCTCGTCTTCTCCATCTCTGTGCTGTTTGACACTCTGTATTCTCGTTATGGCAGCAGCTCCATGGCGGCGCTGCAGAACGCGCTGTCTGCAGAGTTCCTCGTGGTGCCGCCCATCGTCAACCCCATCATCTACGGCATGAACCTGCGTCAGATCAGGACCCGGATCCGCCTCTGGTTCACCACAGTGAACCCACAGAGAATGTTCTCAAAATAACCTTGAGTCTGCGTTTCATTAAACTTTAAAATCCAGTAGGAAAAAAGATCCAACATGTTTTCTTTGGTCATGGTTCCGTTGTTTAAACCGTTACATAAGTGTTTAGAACTGGAGTGTTTATGTCCCCTTCACAGTACATGTGATCATATTAACTAATCAGTAAGAAAATATTCACTCTAAAAACAAAATTTTAATCCAGCAGCTGTTCTATTAAAAAATAACACTGAAAAAAACAGATAATATGGTGTAAAATATGAATGTTTTATTGCATAACATTTGCAACTGAGTTATAAATGAAGTTAATAAAAATACTACTTATTTATGTAGCCAATCTACAGCCAATAAAAATTCTTCGTCACATGAACACATGAAAAAAATAGAAATTAAACAATCTAGGAATCTAGAAAGGTCTGTGTGCTGGAACATATAATAATTACAACTGACAACTGTTTTCAACCTAAAGTTAGGCTTTTAGGCCATACAGCACTTCCTTTTTGTAACTATGATATTTTCAAAGTAAAACAAATATTTTGCAATGCTAATGTTTAAAGAAATTCAAAAAATCTATGAATTAATACAACTTTAAACTTTGAGGTTTACTGTTTTGGCTTTTTAAAATATGTTTTGAAATATCTGTAATATATTCAGCAAATGCTAAATAAAGATTTATCCTTGTTCAGACTTACTGTGTATTACGTAAAATAAGTTGGTGCTTAACTACATATTAATGAGCAGAAACATTCATGGAATAAGCAGGTTGATTGCATGCAGTGATTACACTGCAAACTTCTCAACTAAGACAAAAGTAGAATACCTGGCTGTGAAAAAGTTTGGAAGAGGTTTTGAGTAAAAATGAATTCTAGTAGTAAAGTTAGTATTGATCTTGATAACAACAATAATTGCGCTCTGTTGTGTGTTTTGCTGGACCGTCTTTAAAGGACAATGTCTTGGACTATGGATGGACTGTGCCAGGACTCTTACACCCTTTCCAACCGGGCCAGTGGGTGCTGATCAAGAACCTGAGATGCAAATATGGGAGGGCCAAACGGTGGGAAGAACATGATTCTACTTATCACCCACACTGCTGTAAATGTTGCTCAGAGCTTCACCTGGGTCCATGTATCCCACTGCAAGTTGTTTTCCAAAGAACCCCTAGTGGACCAAGGTGACATGTCAATCAACCAAGCATAATCATGCGTAACAAAACCTCTTTGAGGGCAGCCATCTGCCTGTGGCGCACCCTTCTAGCTCTAGTAGTCACAATAACACTGATATGGGTACTACTGCATCATAATGTTGACCCCCAGGATGCCCATAAGAGCAAGAGAACTGGAGGAGTTTTGTTTGCTGCAGCTGAGCCTGATCTACTTCAAGCCCCATGGAGTCAGATGGACTTATGGTATCAGTTTGCTAACTTCTCTGCCAGTGCTGTTTCTTCTAAAGACTGCATCATTTGCCTATCTTCTCAGATCCCCTTGTTCTACCTTTCTGTTCCTGAAGGAGACCATATTAATTAATGTTAATTCCTGTTATAAGAAAGTGATCCTACTGTGGTTAATTCATCTGAAAACATGACTGAGTTCAGGATGATACATTTTAATAGGGGTGGATTATCATGCTCTATGTTTGCTCATGTTATGTTAGCTACCTACCTTTACCCAATTAGCTGCTCACTAACTGCCAGGCAGAATAGAATGGCCTAAGATATGCTCTTAATTGAAAAGGCAAGGCAAGGTAAGAAAAATGTATTTATATAGCACAATTTAGTACAGAGACAATGCAAAGTGCTTTACATGATTAAAAAATAGGAAAATAAAACCGAATAAAAGAAAGTAGGGATAGAAACAAAAAAGAACATTAAAAAAAGTGCCTGAGATGTAAAATTGGATGATAGCCCTGTAGTGACTACTTGCCCATGAAAACCAAAAAACTCAAGACTTAAAAGGTGAACAAACTAAAAGTGAATGTAACTCAAAAAGTCATTTGAGGAATCATGGGTTTCTGGTATACGTAGTACAAAAATTCCAAAAAACATCAAAATACAGATCTGTGTTGGTTAATTTCAAGTCTTGCAGGCAAACAACATGGTACAAACTTCAAATGATCCCTTGCTGCCTCTCCTGCTCTGGTTCCTGCATTTGCTTGACTGATTGTCTCACCTGCTCACTTATTGCTTGACTATAGGCTGAGTGACTGCTGTTGATTGATGACTGGTTCCTGAATGACTGGTAAAAAAAAAAAAAAAAAAAAAACATATGACCACCCACATTCCTCCCGATCAACCTAAAGTTTATGTATACAGTTAGGCCAGAAATATTTGGAAGGTGACTCCAGATTTGTTATTTTAGCTGTTTACATGTTTACAGTAGTATGTTTACAAAAAATATTCAGGATAGAATTATATGATCAATATGGGCTTAAAGTGCAGACTCTCAGCTGTAATTAGAGTATTCTCATCCAAATTGGAACAAGACATTAGGAATTACAGCTCTTTAATACATAGCCACATATTTGTTCATTTCATGAATTGGTGCCATATAAATAAAATTGAATTGAATTAAATAATTTTTCAAGGGACCAAAAGTAATTGGACAATTGATTTAGAAGACTGCAAATCCTTCCCACGGTGAAGAGAAAACCCTTCACAACATCCACTCAAGTGAAGAACAATCTCCAGGAAGCAGGTGTATCAGTATCAAATGTCTACCATAAAGAGAAGACTTCATGAGAGTAAATACAAAGGATTCACCACAAGGTACTGTCATGAACGTTCTGGGACAGCGGAGGAACCAGATGAGCTCGGGGCGACAGGTATACTCGAGAGGGAGTCCCGTAGGAGGATCTGACGAGAGCACTCGGGTGAAGCCTGAGAGACACAAACAAGCGGTTAGCTCAAAGAGATCTATCTCGTGACTGAGATAGTGGCCTGCAGTCATACCAACGACTGATAACATTCTGGCATCCTCCTGCTGTCCGCACACAGTTCTTGTAGCGTGGCAAGATGCTGCTGAACCAATCCCGGCGTGTGTGCCCCGCCCACCGGTCAACTGGGAACACCTGCGGAGAGGTAGAGCCAGCAGAACAGCCTGGCTCAGCTGACTGAGTCCTGACAGATACAAACCATTAATCAGCCTCAAAAATAGAGAGGCCAGAATTGACTTTGCCAAAAAACATCTGAAGAAGCCAGCCCAGTTCTGGTACAGCATTCTTTGGACAGATCAGAATCAGAATCAGGAATACTTTAATAATCCCAGAGGGAAATTACTGTTTCAGTACAACCGCCATCACAAACATTTCAGGGGGGATGATTTACTGAGGCCTTGCTGCCAAGGACACCGCTTACACGGTGCCCACAGGGCGCTGCCATTACTCTATGGAAAGATAGGGGCCACAATAGGGGGAGGAAAAAAGACATATTTCAAACTTTATCCTAATACATAATACCATTTAAGATATCCACTCCAATAGAGGAGAACGCTGAGACCGGTAGAGTGGGTTGGAGATTGTAACTGCACTGTCTCTTCCTACTCTCCTCGCGAGTAAAACCAACAAATTGTCCTTGTGTCTTTCTTTCCCTGTGTTGTCTGATGTTTTAGGTATTTAGACCTGACATTAACTTGGTCCTTCGAGCCGGATACCAACATACCTGAAGATACTGGTGGACGCGGCTGAAATCCAGAAAGACTGTTGCCACAGCAGGACTGAAGAGTCCTTCAGACCCTTTAACGGGACTGGGTTTCCTCCCGTCCCCTAGGAGTCTGAAGGTTGGCGATGATCCGAGGGATTAAGGAGTCCTGTAAATTCCGTAAGTAGGTTTTCATTAAAACAAAAACCTCAGTTAAAAAGACCTGAGGGATTTTAGACACTGTTCAGGCAGACAAAATAGAGTAAAATAAATTCCTACCAGGGGAGCAAGCCCCCGAAACTGTCTGTAGTAAAAGTAGGATATTTTTCACCTATAAAAGAAGTGGAACTAGTTCAGGTAAATAAGCCTTAAAAGTGTGACTGAGAGTGTGATTGGGAACAATATAACCACTAGGTTCTATTGCTCAATACTAAAACAGCAGGAAAAGTACAATACGACTTTTGTGGATGCAAAGGCAAGAATTTCTCATCTGAAAAGGTTGAAGCAGAAATGACCACAATAGTTTTTAGTATTGTCCTGCTGGTAGACAAACCCCAGTGTTAAGAACACCCTAGGTGTTGACACTGGACCAAATTGACTCAAAATGGGAAAGAACTTCAGCAAAATAAGAGAAGGATTAACCAGCAGTGACTGGAAATTTGAATAGAGATCCTGGCAAAAATAAACATTTAAATAGGTGGATTGAGAAATATGGGTTTAAGGGATGCCTCAACTCCCCAAAGATTGCAGAATTAAAAGATAAAATAACAATACACTGCAAAAATGACAAAAATAAAATGGCAGAAGAAGGTTGGGAGGACCTAGGCTGGTGGGAAAAAGTAGATGTAAAAAAGGCCTTAGAAGGCATTCCACCCCACAAGGGGGATGTGGAATGATTTTTGGAAGCAATGGAGGATCTTAGAAGGTTCTATCACCTCAACGGACAAGAGGTCCAACAAATATGGATGACAGCTCTTGAAACTGACTGCCATCATGTAAGGGGAGACTGGACACCAGTTCACAATTACGCTGTGTTGCCACATGACAGTCAAGAATTGACTAACAGAGTAAATGCATTAATAGGAAGAGTGAAAACTAGATTTGCGCAAAGAGCAAATTATACCGAAATAGGATGAACCAAACAAAAACCAGATGAAAGTTTTGATGAATACCGAGTAAGGTTGACCGCTGTGTTCAAAATGCATTCAGATCTGAATAAGGAACAAAACGCCCAAAGTCCCTATCAGCAGAAGTTAAAGAACGCTCTGCATGCAGGCTCAAGTAATGTAATACAGCAATGGGTAAATCGATATTACACAGGCATGGCGTCTGGTAAACCGGAAGATTACATTAATCATGCACTCTATGCAGAAAAAGTAATTAAAGATAAAGAACGACAAAAAACTAAAACAAAGTCAGACACCTTCCTCTCAGAAGAAGAAGTGTTTTATCAAGGCCATAGAGGCCAGTCTGATAACAGAGGCAGGGGCAGAGGCAGAGGCCGAGGAGGGAGAGGAAGATTCCACGGTCGTCCTAAATTATCAAATGAATGTTGGGACTGTGGACAGGTGGGACACATCTCTAGAGATTGTCCTAATCCAAAACAAGGGAGAAACTATTTAGCATGACTAACCGATGAAGGGAAAAATGCAAAAGAACCAACAGAGGAAGAAGTAATGTTAAATCTGTATGAACTATTTTTGGTGGGGGGAATTAAACCAGAAATCAACTTACTGGTAAACGGGAAAGAAATGATATTTTTATGTGACACTGGAGCATAAAATGCCATTCCTGCACATCCAGCTGTTCGGCTCTGCTCCTCCAACTTTTGGGTCTGTTCGTTCAACGCCTTAGTGAGCGCGTCATATGCAGCTGGGAGACTGATCATGGCCAAATGGCTACAAACATCCACTGTATTTGCTGATACATCAAAAATCCACCAAATCCAATAAATAAGTAGAAATCCAAGTATCATGAATCCAAACATGTATACGTCTCCATGTCCAGGACTGACAAAGCTGAAAGACAGACCGTTTTCCATCCAAGAATATAGGGTGTATCCCACGAGATCAGTCAAATCGGGACAGGACGGGTCCCCCTTTCGCTGCCAACCAATCGAAAAAATTTGATCAACAGTATTGCGAGACCAGCTTGCCAGATCCATGTTTTTCAGAGTTCGGGTGATATGAAGAAAAGAGCTCAGAAAGACAAGACATAGCAGCAGAATCAGGAGAGGGGAGGGGAGGGTGAAAGGTGGAGAGGAGAGAAAAACACGACCGACCTCGAAGAGAGACAGAACAGAACAGACTAAGATCAACTGCTATATACTTTCAGCTCAGATTAAGCCAAATGAAGCAAAGTTGATTGGACTGCGCTTTCATAGTACAGATGGACAATGATCTAAAACATACTGCAAAAGTAACCCAAGAGTTTTTTTTAAAGGAAAGAAGTGGTATATTTTGCAATAGTAAAGTGCTAAGATTACGGGTCCGTTCCTACTCCATTTCACTTCGGCCCGTCTCACCCATCAGGTTCGATGATTTGGCAGCAAGGGAAGAAACAATTGTCAGAGACCAAACACTTATAACATACATATATTTATTTCAATTTGAAATTCCAAAAAGGGAAACAGCACTTACAAACTTTATCACTTAGACTTAGACTTAGACATCTTTATTTGTCATTTTGTATGTACAGTGTGCATACAGAACGAGATTTCGTTGCATACAGCTTGTAATTAAAAAGTAAACAATTGAAATGTAAACAATGCAGGAAAAATGTAGCAGGGATTAAAAAGTAAACAATTGAAATGTAAACAATGCAGGAGAAGAGAACAATCAGCCACCACACATAGCCTATTTTACCCCAACGTGCCTTCCACGCGATTGCAAGCTGTTGTCTCTTCGTGCAAACCCAAAACTCCCAAAGGGGTTTGCTTAACCCCCCCGTAGACATCCAGTCTCCAGCAGACATGTGCTTCCTGACAGTTCAGCCATTAGTTGTAAGTAATGGCCCTAGCCTGTTCCTGGGAGTTAACTAAGATAACATTAAGAGCCATGGGGTAGTTTTGAAAACGGTTAACTATTCTGCAAACCCCCATATATAACTGCCGTATTGTTCTGCACCTGGCACCATTACTGGAGCTTGAATGAAGTCAATGTTCTGCAAAAAACTCCCCATCCCAAGTCGCTGTTTTAAAGGTTAAATTTGTATAACTTTAAAAAATACACTATTATCATATAAATGATAATAATTTCCGCAACCATCATAACAAAGGTTGTGGAAATAAAATTATCGCGTCTACCTCTAATATCTCCCCTACCCCTCCCCCCCCAGAAGCAGCAGAGGCTGCGGCGGGGTGTGGGCGTCATGCGCGTCAGTGCTGGTAGAGGTTCAGAGTCACAGCACTATGAGCGGCACTGTTTGTAGCCTCTGCTGCCTCCTGGGGGGGAGGGGGGGGGGGGAAGATATTAGAGGTAGACACGATCATTTTATTTCCACAACCTCTGTTATGATGCTTGTGTTGTTGTAACTGCAACCAATGTTTTTTTCTTTTTTAAGTTATTGTAGTTGATAATGAAACTACAGCTTATCATTAATCTATCCATGTTGGTCTCATTTGTGAATGAGGCGGAGTTTGATCAAGCCTAAACGGTTTAACATTTTCCCCTCAGCTGCAACCCTTAAATCATACACGGGTTCACGCTGCGTCTTTACGCATGATCCAGCTGCTCGATTTTACCCTAGTGCGCTGCGCGAGAGGGATAAACAGTGGGCAAAATGCATAAATAAAGACTGTACAGGGCTCCTTTAGAGGGAAGAGAAGGAATTATGGGTCTGAGCTAAAACTGATGATGTTACGAGCTTATTGAAATAACCCTTAAAAGTTATTTAAATAAGCATGTCATTTAAATCCCATATTAAATAGATTTCCAGAATTTCCTTTTTTCACCTCCGGAATATTGCCAAAATTAGAAACATTCTGTCCAGGAGCGATGCTGAAAAACTAGTCCATGAATTTGTTACTTCAAGGCTGGACTATTGTAATTCTTTACTATCAGGAAGTCCACAAAATGCAGTTCAAAGTCTTCAGCTGATCCAAAATGCTGCAGCAAGAGTTCTGATGAAAATCAACAAAAGGGATCATATTTCTACAATTTAAGCTTCCCTTCATTTGCTTCCTGTTAAATCAAGAATAGAATTTAAAATTCTTCTTCTATTGTATAAAGCCCTTAATAATCAAGCTCCATCTTATATCAGAGCTCTGATTACCCCGTATGTTCCTAACAGAGCACTTCGCTCTCAGACTGCAGGTCTGCTGGTGGTTCCTAAAGTCTCTAAAAGTAGAATGGGAGGCAGATCCTTTAGCTATCAGGCTCCTCTCCTGTGGAACCAACTCCCAGTTTTGGTCTGTGAGGCAGACACCCCGTCTACTTTTAAGACTAATCTTAAAACTTTCCTTTTTGACAAAGCTTATAGTTAGAGTGGCTCATGTTACCCTGAGCTGCCTCTATAGTTATGCTGCTATACGCTTAGGCTGCTGGAGGACATCAGGGTCTATTTTTCTCACTCTATCGAGTTCTACTGTTTATTCAATTATGCATTGCTTGTCATCATTTCTGCTTATAACTTTTTGTTCTCTCTCATTTTTTCTTCATAGTAGGTACACCTGGTCTTGCGTTCTGTTATCTGAGACATCATCCAGAGAAGACAGATCATCTGCTATGATCATCCAATGTAGAACAGATTACTGGATCAGTGTGTGCTTCTGTGCTTGTTTATCTCTGCTCTGTCTTCTGTAACCCCTAGTTGGTTGCAGAACCGACTGGGGGGTTCTGCTGGAGGTTTTTCTTTCCCGCTAATGGGTGGTTTTACTTTCCACTGTTGCTTCATGCTTGCTCAGTATGAGGGATTGCTGCAAAGCCATCAACAATGCACACGACTCTCCCTGTGGCTCTACGCTTCTTCAGGAGTGAATGCTGCTTGTCGGGACTTTGAAACAATCAACTGGTTCCCATTTATAGGGAATTTTTGACCAATCTGTATAATATGATTGATTTTGACTTTGTAAAGTGCCTTGAGGTGACATGTTTCATGAATTGGCGCTATATAAATAAAATTGAATTGAATTTTAAATCCTGTTAGTATGAGTTCCTGAGGACAATTTAGTAAAATAGTTTTTTTAAGCATATGTCAGGTAATTTTGTCAGCGCAGTAAAACATCATAGTTCCAGTTTTTAATGCTCCTGCTGCTGTTCTCAGTGGAGTCTGATTCATAATTGCAGATGTCAGAACCGCTGCTGTATGTTGCTCTCTGGTGGTGAGGTTGTGTACAGCTCCACTATGAACGGGGGAAATATAAATCAGAATCAGAATCAAGTTTATTGCCAAGTAGGTTTGCACTTACAAGGAATTTAACTTGGTGTTGATGGTGCAGACAAAATAGAATAAAATGAAATAGAATAGATATATATACAGAAGTTGTATACACCCAGCAGACTGTGCGTTAATGTAACGCAGAAGCTTGTAAGTCCTGAACGGGTAGAGAGAGAGGCAGTGTCCAGTGTCACGGCGGCTCTTGGCCCTGTTCATAAGGCTGGTAGCAAATGGAAAAAAACTGTTCTTGTGGTGTGAGGTTTTGGTCCTGATGGACCGCAGCCTCCTGCCAGAGGGAAGTGACTGAAATAGTCTGTGACTGGGGTGCGAGGGATCAGCCACAATCTTCTTGCATGCCTCAGAGTCCTGGAGGCGTGCGTAACCTTACAGAGAGTTCCTGGTAAAGAACCATGTCTCGAGCCTGCACTGAAGAGCCATACTTGGAAAGACATAAACAAGTTTACTATTACAGCTCAAAAGTGAAAAAAACATTCTACATTAGGTAAGGTCAATCTTACATTGTTTGGTTAAAACTATAAAAGCAGCGCATATTTGGCATTGGTCCTATGCCTAGTGTTTGAACAGCAGCAAAAAATATGTAGTTTTGTTCCATAAACAAATAAAGTAGTTTGCATTTGGTCTCAACACTGTTTTCTTTAGTATTTAAAATGCTGATCTTAGTTTACAAAGCCTGTATAATGTAGTTAAATTGGCACTACTGTATCTATAAAGAACAGTATATGTGAGAAGATATGATGGCTTGGGTTAAGGAAAAACATCAATTATTAAGAGCTTAGAACGACTTTTTTGGTGAAATAATGCTTGGCTGTCGGTGAGAAAAAACACACCCAAATCTACCCGGCAACAAGAACTGGTCCACACAAGTCCACAACAAAAAGATTTATTTCATTTTGAGCTTATGGATATCTAAAGTCACATTCTGAATCAACATTGGCCTCTGCTGGTGGCAATGTATTTTGCACTGTTCTATCTGCAGTGGAAGTAGTGGCCCACACAAAGCACTATGAGGACAGAGTCCACACAATGTATTAAAGACGTGTGTGTGTGTGTGTGTGTGTGTGTGTGTGTGTGTGTGTGTGTGTGTGTGTGTGTGTGTGTGTGTGTGTGTGTGTGTGTGTGTTTGTATCGAAGTGTAGGGATGAGAGGAGAGCTGGGCCCTCCTCAGGCTACAAGAGAGGTTTAAGAGGCTCCTCCTGTTTGTGTACATCTGTCCCCTATAAAGACACAGGGTTTGTCTTACAAGGTGTGCATTTAGGGAAGATTGCACCTTGAATGCTGTTTGCCTTCAATAAAGTATATAGCTTCTAGATAATCACACTGTCTAACCTAGATGATTCTATATCTCTTCCCATTATAAAATGGGAAGAGATATGCTTAAGAACTTTCGAAATGTTGAAAAAAATCCTTCATAGAGTACACTATACTGGTCAAAGATTATCCAGGATTGGTTTTGCGCAATCGAATATATGTTCACAGTGCACAGGCAAAAATCTTGACCATTATATTCATGCACTATGTTTATGTACACCTCTTCAGAGGTTCTGGGTCCAGATATGTAAGGACTTGTCAAAGTGCCTGAGATGTAAATTTGGATGATAGCCCTGTAGTGGCTACTTGTCCAAGGTAAAGGTGAAGCATTGCGCAAAAGCTTGTAATTCCTAAAGGTTTAGTATCTTTACACTGAAAGAATAGTGTTGTCATAAGCCGCATGTTGAACGGTTCACTTGTGCACCTGTTTCTACACACACAAATGAGTATTTGCAAAATGTGTATTTAAATATACATGCATAGCTAAGCTTGCACAGACCAATAGCTAAGCTATTTTGAAAGTTTTGTCATAACTTGTTTTTTTGTGTTAGCAAGATGAAGCCAGAACTTCTCACATCTGAAGCTGCACCTGTGGTCGACCAAGCAGTCAGTGAGGCAGAAGGTTGTTGTTGCAGATCTCATCAGCTTATCTGCAAATGAGTGGTATAATTTGAATAGTTTCAACCTTGCTGCATGCGATAAAAAGATTAAGGAACTAATTCATTCAATTGAGAATCTGACTAAAAGGACTCTGATTCAAGAGGTTTTGGGACAGCTTACATTGTTATATTAGCGTAAGTCACAACTAGAAGATAACAAATGTCCTGTTACAGGTTAAGCATCAGACAATTTTAGACAGTGCTTCCAAACTTGAGCTCTCAAAGGCTGGAGGAAGGTGAAGCTGAGACAGAGGAGCTCGAAGCTCACAAGGTCAGCGGACCTGTGTCTCACCAGAGAAGTTAGTCCGCCACCCTTCAGGTGAAATCCTGACACGATCAACCCCAGCAGGTTGACTCTTTGCAGGAGCTGGAATCACAGAACAGCTCCACGGTTTCTAACAAAGCACCTAGAACAGAGCCAGTCTTGCCAAAATTTAGAACAGAACCTCAAATTTTGAGTTTACAGAAAGTACTTCCATAGACTCCATGGGAGATGCTGGAAGTCAGACTGTCCATGATGAAGCCCTGCTTCATCCTGCTGCATTGGACAGCCCAAAAGAGTACCAGGAAATTAACTCTGCAGACACAGGTGGTTCAGATTGGAGGGATGAGCAGCAATCACACCTGACTCATACCACCACCTGTCCTGACTCTGTGCTGCCCCCTAAGGGCCAGAAGAGTCACTCAGGTGTACCACACCAACCAACCTGAGTTCACACTTTGGAAAACTCTCACCTAGATCAGAAGCATTCTTCCCTACTTCATCAAAGATTAGTTCAAAGACCTCCATCAGTTCATTAACATAACCAATTTGATTTCCCAGGTGGTCCAGGTCCCCCTCTTAGTTATGGTATCCATAATCTCCTTGCTCGGAACATGGAACATTTCAACCCAGATAATCAGGATTCAAACATCCATAATTATCTGCAGGAAGTCAAACGCTGTCTTTTTGACTTGCCCTTTCCCTCATCTCATGAGAAACTAAAGCTTATTTGGAAAACAACAGCTATGAGTGTTCATGTTTTCATTAAAGCTCTTCCTCCAGAGATTTGTGACAGCTATTCAGCTCTGTGCAAAGCTTTAAGAGAAGAATATTATGTGTACAGGGATCAGGCTTCAATAACTCTTGACGCTTTTGCCGTTCTTCAAAAGGAAAACAAAACACCCAGAGATTATTACTATCGCTTAAGGAACATTTATTCTCAGGGATGTAATTCTCCAGGTCCTGAAGAGGACCCATTTTTTAAGTCTTTGTCCCTCCACAATCTGCATGAGAGTGTATGTTACGATGTGACCATACATTGCAGGGAAAGTAATCCTTCCATGCATGAGATCCGCAGATATGCCTAGTTTGTTTGGAACACTCGTCTGCAAATCGACAGGAAACTGCCGACTAGATCAAAACAAAGTTTGCAGTCTGACTTCTGCACAACCAGCCACTGAAGTCAAGAATGCAGAAACAGCTTTGTATATTTTTGTTAGCTGTTGCAGGAAAGTTGACGCGAGACGGCACGGATCGGGCTGCTATCCTTACCAGGCCAAGCTGAGACGAGAGCTGAGCTGAAATTGCCCGCTACAACCGAATCAGAGATTACATGCAGGACCCGGGGCCTACCTCGATCACGTTTCAGCTAGCCGCTGAGCCGCTAGCCCGCTGCAGAAATAACCAACATTTCCTGGACCACTGCTCTTCCTTGGATGGCCAAAGTGAACCGAACCCACACCAAGGCACCGACAGGTTTTGGCAGAAGAACGAACAGGGAAGGTTAAATGGTTGTTTGGAAGGTTTGTGTGATGCGGTTACATTGTCTCTTTAAAACACATGGAACTGACCGACATAGCTCTGGATTGTTTCTTCAAATCAGGCCATTGGCTGCTGTAATTGGAGTGTGTTTTCATGGTTATAACCATAGCTCTCAACTCTCACGCATTGACCGTGTGACACACGCATTTCACTAATTTCACACGCTCACACGCAACACATGGCATTTCACACGCAAACATGGAATTTCTCACGCATAAAAATCACAAAGCCCATCTGGGCTGCGGACGACAAAACTCCGCCTTCTGCTGAGCTGTTTTGGCTTCTTTCACAGCTTGTGGCCATCAGTAATTCCTGCTGCAGTTCGTGTTAACAGAGCAGCAGGAAGAGCGATCAGAGTTATGAATAATGTTCGTCTTAACCAGTGGTGAAAGTGAGCCGGTGTTATGCTCAAAATGTATGCCTGCCAAGATATGCATCCCCTGTCGCGGGAGCGCGCCTCGCTCTGTACAAATGAATATCGCCGGAAAACGAATTAAAATACAACCAACGGAGCGACTTGTTCTTATATTAATTATATAAAAACGTTTAAATGTACTTCTAGTGTGAAAAAAACTGTGTGTATTTGGCAGATTCCTTTACAAAAGTACGGGTGTTATGAACAACATTAAATCCAAAGTTTTTATCCAAGGTACGGCTGATTTATTTGTTGTGGTCTCTTGTCATTCACACACAACAATAAACCGTGAGAGCTGACGTGAGTTTTGAAACTGAAAAGCTTTTTCTTAAGCGGAAGATCAAACGTGCATCTGCACTGCACAGCGTTCATAGACCAGTGTGATGCATTCACGAGCGTCAGAAAGCTATGGTGCATTCAGGAGCATGGGACATTTCAAACTTACAAGGAAAGAGGCATAAAATGGAATAGAACTTAACTCATACAATAATCTATTTATCCAGAAACAGTGTGGGCTTTCTTACAATACTGAATGCTCTATAATTGTATTTATGTTATGTTTTGATTCTGCACATCTGCTAGCTTTTTATTCTGAAAAATCTATAATATTACAGCAGCAAATTATCAAAGTTTTTCAAAGCCTGTTTAAAAGCTCCAAATGGGGCTTCAGATCATAGAGCGACAATTGCGCTATCATTGTTTTACAGGGCAGAATTTGTCCTTTAATTACAGATGGATATACAGGAATACAGTCATACAAGTGTCAACTCCTCTGAGATAGCAGGGGATGCGTTTTTTGGCAATGGGGCTGCCAAAAAACACATCCCCCTATGTTTTTAATCTAAAAATTGTCCCACATACCTGAAATTCACACTAGTAGTTCAGAACACATGTGTAAACACGTAGAAAATGTTACATCAACTACAAGTGTATATTTCTATGAAATAGCAGGGGATGCGTTTTTTGGCAATGGGCTGCTTATAAACTGTAACAGTCTAGAAGTGCATTGAGCTGAAAAGAGGGAGACATCAGCAGCTGGATTGTGCATAAAGACGCAGCGAGAACCTCTGTGTGCTTCAGTGTTGCTGCTGAGGGGAAAATGTTGACCATAAAGACTTGATGAAACTCAGCCTGATTCACTAATCAGGTTATAGATTTACAATGATAAACAACCCATAGATGAATGTGTAACAGTGTAATAATTTGGTGAATAACTTAAAACTACTTAATTTTATTCAGTATTATTTGAACAATTGTGTGTTTTTTATGTTTTAATCCATTAACTGAACAATAAGGTATTAATACGTCTCTTTCTCTTTTTAACAAAAGTAATACATGTCTAAATGAGATGGAGTTGAGACTCCACCGGCTCTTCCAGGGTCCAGTTAGCCCCGCCCCAAACAAGACCCGCCCCCAAAATTAGCATAATCTCACTCTTAACTTTTGATAAAAGTTGAGAGGTCTGGTTATAACAAACGTTATCTCGACAAGAGTTTTATAAACTGATGGGAAATTGATGTTTGTGTTTTTAAAGTTAGCACCGAATGTCCACTAGTCTGAATGCTATTAGCTTCCCGAACTTCCGGCTTCCTGAATATCTGAATATGCATGACTACGATTTCATTTCAAGCCCAAGGTTTGTTTTGTTTTGCTCCACCATCGTTCGATAATGCTACAAGTATTATCACCGCATTAATATGGATTTTTTTTTATAGCTTTTTACGGCACTAGTGGCTAATTTTTTGTACAGTGGGCTAACAGGAAAGGGGGTACGAGAGAGGGGGAGAGACATGCTGCAAAGGACAGGTCGCAGTCGAACCTAGGTCGGCTGCGTTGAGGATTAAGGCCTCTGTACATGGGTCGTGCGCACTAACTGCTGCGCCACCGATTAATATGGAATAGTAATGTCAATTTAAAGGTGTTTTGTTTAACTTTAGGATTAACCGATTTTAGTGACCGATTGCTACAGCGACCTCTAGCCTCCCCGAGGTATAATTGCATTAATAAAATCAAGCGTCACTAAAGTTAATGATTTTACTGAGAAAATCTTTCTTTAAAATGTTATTTTATCAAATAATGTTTTGTTTAACTCAAGATACGCATTGTGAATGGGTGGAAACACATACCAAATGTTGTTCAAAATTAGTTAGGCTAATTTAACCTCAATTCACATTCCTTAAGATAAACTTTGGTTCTTTAACTCAGATCTGCAGTGAACCAGGATTCACTGAATTATTCTGATGATTCTGATATCAGCTCTAGAGCTGATATTCACTGGACCATACCTAACAGACAGAGAGTTATTTGTTAAACATTAAATAGCATTAAACAGTGTGTAATTGCACAACAGTCACAAAGGAGGAAACCCAGCGTTTGGTGATCTCCATGGGTTCCAGACTTCAGGCAGTCCTTGCCTGAAAAGGATTCTCAACAACATATTGAAAAGTAACATTTTGCTTAGGGTTATGTTTATTTGTCCAATTACTTTTGAGCCCCTGAAATGCTTGTATTTCTACATGTTTAATCACATATTTCTGTTCAAACCCTTGTTTTAAACCTTAAAGTCTGCAGTGCAATTACATTGTAGTTGTTTCATTTAAAATCTAACGTGGTGGCATGCACAGCCCAAATCATGAAGATTGTGTCTCTGTCCAAATATTTCTGGATCTAATTGTAGTTCTGCTGAGCTCCACACGTCTCCACACACCCATCTGGCGAGAGTGTCAGCTTAATTAAGGAGGAACAGGTTTAATGTTTTCTTCTTTGTTCCATCAGACTGAAACTTTCTCTGATGTCTGGAGAAACCAATGAGCCAAAGTTACAAAGCTGATTATTAACTTTCACATTTCCTCTGCATTTTAAACCTCAGATTATCTGAGCAGCCTTTTAAGTGTTACTTAGTTCTTCTAAACTTTCAAACTGTTCTGTTGGAGAGAAGTGAGACATCAATGAGGTGGGTGTGGCCTCAGCCTCAGGTGTGTCTACCTGTGATTTCAGGTGGATAAGAAGTGGCTCGACGTGTTCACTGCTGCTTGCCTCGCTGCTGTTGAAGGTCTTGCTTTAGTGCATTAAGTCCAAAGCTACCAGCTGCTGTTAATGATTGACTGAATGTGAGTGGAGTTGTTCCTCTGTCTCGCCTCTCTCACATTTGAAGCTTTTTCTTCCAGGCTCCGACAGCTCTGCATTGATGTTGTTTCTGCTTGATCCTGAATGTGTTTTCCCCTCAGGAGAAAATCCTCCACAAACTCATTAGCAGAGACTCAGAGGGTCTCTGTGTTCTGATTTTCTGATGTTTTCCTCTCATTGTCTGAACTGTTTGAGTGTAAAAGAGTCTCTGTTTGAACAAATGAACAGCAATTTCCTCCAGTTGGTTTGATCCATTAACAGTTTGATTAACAGAGATCTTGTTTGTTTAAGGATTAAAAGCAAAGTGTCTGTTTTTCCATACATGTAGAAGCAGCTTCTAAAAAGTTTCCTGGTTTGTTGATGCCCAAAGAAAATTTTCCATTATGAATGCCTCAGCTCATCTTGTATGTTTGATGTACAATCTTTGTGGTCTGAAATGTTTAAAGCTGATGTAAAGGAGTATTTTTAGGAAGAGTTTGTCTTTATTTCAGCTGTATTTTCAGCAGAAAGACGTCACATCAGTGTTCTCTCTTTGCAGAGCTAATCTTTAAGTCTGCAGGCTGTCAGCCAGACTGATTTGGATCACTCGGACTTATGTTTGGTCAGCATCGGAGTTTCCAAGGCTCTGAAATCTTTAGCATTTCTTAGATATGAATGAGAATGTCAACATTGTGTTTGTGCTTCAGGGTCTGAACGACTCAGTGACGAACCGTCAGATCTACTTTGCCATCGCTCTGATGTCCTACCTGGTCACCATCTTGGTGAACCTGACCCTCATCCTCACCGTGTGTCTGGATAAAGCCCTCCACCAGCCAATGTACATTTTCATGTGCAACCTGTGCTTCACTGGGCTCTGTGGAGCGTCCAGCTTCTACCTGAAGCTGCTCCTAGTCCTTCTGGCAGGCACTCACCTCATCACGTACACCGGCTGCTTGACGCAGATGTTTTTCACTTATATCTACACCTTCTGCAAGTTCACCAGTTTGACTGTCATGGCGTACGACCGTTACCTGGCCATCTGCCAGCCGCTGCGTTACTGGGCTCTGATGACGGGCAAGAAGGTAGCGCTGCTGTTGCTTCTCACCTGGTGTCTGTCTCTGTTAGAAACAACTGTAGGCATTCTCCTGATCAGCAGGCTGTCGTTCTGCAGCCACCGTATGTCCAGGATCTTTTGCACCAGTTGGGAGGTGGTCAAGCTGTCCTGCTCAGACACCACCGCCAACAACTTGTACGGCATGATGATCATTATCCTGCACACATTGCAGATCATAATCGTCCTGGTCTCATACATGCACCTGATTCGAAGTGCTGCTCGCTCTCAGACCGACCGCAGGAAGTTTGTTCAGACATGTTCTCCTCACCTCGCCTCGCTGCTCGTCTTCTCCATCTCTGTGCTGTTTGACACTCTGTATTCTCGTTATGGCAGCAGCTCCATGGCGGCGCTGCAGAACGCGCTGTCTGCAGAGTTCCTCGTGGTGCCGCCCATCGTTAACCCCATCATCTACGGCATGAACCTGCGTCACATCAGGATCCGGATCCGCCTCTGGTTCACCACAGTGAACCCACAGAGATCGTCCTCAAAATAACGTCGAGCCTGCGTTTGATTAAACTTTAAAACCCAGTAGGAAATATATGCCTGAGACTTTGGTCTTTCATCTGGTACATATGTTTTCTTGTGGTCATAGTTCTGTTGTTGTAACTGTAACATGAGTGTTTAGATCTCGAGTGTTTATGTCTTCTTCACAATACAATTGACCATATTAACTAGTCAGTAAGATAATATTTACTGAAAAAACAAAATTTAAATCCACCAGCTGGTCTATCAAAAAAATAACACTGGAAAAACAGACAATATGTTGTAAAATGTGAATAATTAATTCTATAAAATTTGCAGCTGAGTCATAAATAAGGTTAATAAAAATACAATTTATAATAATACTTCTACTTGACCTGATGTTTAAGGATTATTCATGGTATTTCAGTCGCCCCAATATTGATGGGTTGAGTAGTCGTCTTGCAATTAGAAGGTAGTGGGTTTGATTCCAGCTTCCCCTTTGCCACATGTCGATGTGCCTCTGGGCAAGGCACTTAACCCCAAGTTGCCTACCGAGCTGTGTCTCGGTGTGTAAATGTGTGGGTGTTAGTGAGAGCGACTGGGTGAATGTGGCTATAGTGTACAGCGCTTTGGGTGGTCAGTATGACTGGAAAAGCGCTATATAAGTTCAGTCCATTTACCATTTATGGTAGATTGGCCACACAGACTTTTTTTATTACATATAACATATACCAATGACAACTAACACCTTTTTTTAACTTCAGGTAAAGCTTTTAGGCCATACAGCACTTCATTTTTGTAACTATGATATTTTTCAAAGTAAAATAAATATTTAGCAATGCTTAGGTTTAAAATAAAACATTCATAAAATCTAGAAATTAATGCATCTTTAAACTTTGAGGTTTACTGTTTTGGGTTTTTAAAATATGTTGTGACATATTTATAACAAGTTCAGCAAAGGCTAAACAAAGATTTATCCTTGTTTAGACTTATTGTGTATTACGTAAAATAGGTTTGTCCTTAGCTACATATTAATGAGCAGAACCATTCATGGAATAAGCAGGTCGATTGCACGCAATCATTACAGAGCAAGCTTCTAGGCTAAGACAAAAGTAGAAAATCTGGCTGTGAAAATGTTTGGAAGAAGTTGAGTAAACAAATCTAGTAGTAAAGATAGTATTGATCTTGATAAGAACAATTATTGCGCTCTGTTGTGTGTTTTGCTGGACCATCTTTGAGGGGGGATTTCTTGGTCTATGAGCAATGGACTATGGATAGACTGTGCCAGGACCCCTATACCCTTTCCATCTGGGCCATTGGGTGCTGATCAAGAACCTGAGATGTAGACACGGGAGGGCCAAACGGTGACAGGAACCAGATTCTACTCCCAGATTCACCCACACTGCTGTAAATGTTGCTCAGTGCTCCACCTGGATCCACGTATCTCACTGCAAGTTGTTTTCCAAAGAACCCCTAGTGGACCACGGTGATATTTCAATTAACCAAGCATAATCATGCCTAACAAAACTTATTTGAGGGCAGCTATATGTCTGTGGTTAACTCTTCTGGCTCTAGCAGTCACAATGATACTGCTATTGGCATGTTGTGCCATATTAAAGCCATGATGAAATAATTGATGTCAGATTGAATTCTGACCACACAGCCACAAAGGAGAGAGTCAGCTGGGACGGCCTCTCTCTCACCAGGGTTGCTGCTGTAAACCACACCCCACAGAAAAAAGGTCAGAGCACTTCTGACCAGACTCTCAGACGACCACCACATTTCTCCTGGAGCCCTCGAGGAGAAGGGGGGGGGCACCTTGCAGGAGCCACACATGGGGCCTGGAAGAGGCCACAGGCTGAGTAAGACATGAGCCTCTCTGAAACTCAGTTCCTCCTGGGCATTGGGAAAAACTGTCAGCCGATTCAAAGATAAGTCTCTCACTTCTGCTTAAAAACAGATGCCGAAGTGAATAAATCCATCTATGCCAGCTTTGTTTTGCTTACTCAGTGGACTCCAGGCAGGGCTGGTTCCAAGCAACGCAGAGCTGAAAAGCCGAGAGAAGGACCCACTTTTGAATGCTGAGGAAAACCTGCTAAAATTGTGATGGCAACTGGGTCAGAGAACGCCGCAGAGCCCAGGCCTCCAATCCTTACCACACGTGGCTGCTGCTAGGCTACAGAGCCGCAGGCTAGCCCATAGCTGCTAAGTCACTAGCCGCTGCTGAACAGACCAACAATTTTCCCTGCTTTTCAGTGCTCCTTTCTTGGATGACAGGTTGGACAGAGAGACCCACAAAGAGAAAGGTTACATCATCGTTGGAAATGTTTGTGTAAGGCATTGTGCATGGGTTTTAAACAATGAAAGAGCTAACAGAGATAGCTCATTGCTAGCATTCGATTCCATGGCATTGCTAACGTCATTGTCAAGTGTGTTTTTATGGTTATAACAAATGTTATCTCCACAAGGGTTTCATACATTGATGGGACATTAATGTTTACGTTTTCCGGCCCATTCATTATGACTAAAATAAAACTAATTTGTTAGCGCTGAAAGTCTGCTAGTCAAAATGCTATTAGGTCACAAGTCGAACAGGAGTACAGCGGAGGACTTTTTTGTCAATTAGCGTACTTTGGGGTGATACTGTAAAACATTCACACCAGCGGAAATTCAGGGTCAGACAGCTATCAATGTTTCATAATATTTCATGTTATTTCTTATGATGCAAGTGCTCCTGGCAATTCAATCTAAATAAGCTATGCCAAAACTGCAACTTTTTGAGGAGTCTGACTCGTGAGATTTTCTTATGTTCTTTTGTTTGTAGTCAAAGTTTAAGTGTCAGTTTCGTAATGCAAGTTGCATATTATTTCATGTTATTTTATAAGTAGTAAAAGTGAGTTATTTTCATTTATTCACTTAACATTAAAAATAACAACAAAATTAATTTGCCCTTATTTTATTGGTTGCAAAACCCCGTGTGACATCTTACCCCCTATAGTGTGACAACTTACCCCTTGGAGGGGCAACTTGTCACATGGTGACAATCTCCATTAGATCGCTTATAACTCTGCACAGAAATAAGATATGAAATATACCTGAATACAAAATATATGCCTGAGACTTTGGTCTTTCATCTGGTACATATGTTTTTTATATATGGTGTTTTGATTCCAATATTTATGTATGAGTGTAAAAAGTGTGACAACTAGCACCGATCTCCCCTATATGTAGTATTATTTAATCTGACATGTATAATTTGGTAGCTGAAAATAAAAATATGGGCCCGTCCCCTCAGAGCTCCAAGGCAGGCGCCACGGGACCCAAAACCCCAAATGCCCAAAGGGACCCCCAAAGTAAAGGCGCCCAAGAGGGGCCAACACAGGAAATCCACATAGGAAGAGGAGAAACCCGAGGACATCCCCCGCGGCCGCAATGCCGAAGCTCCCAGGAGCCGCGGGGATGAGCCCAAGGACCCGGTGGCGCCCCACTCTCCGGCGGGAGACCCGACCGAGCCCCGGGGGGCCAGGCCCTGTAAAGCAGCCGCCAGGAATGAGCCGGCACCCGCCTGGGCATCCACCCCCAAACATCGAGCAACACCGATGCACCAGCGGGCCAAGGCGCCAGCCAGGGGAGGGGGGCAGGGTGGGGGGATGAGCTCCACACTTAGCGGAGACTTGAAATGTTCTCAAGGGGAGAAGGAGCAGTTCACAACCGAACCTGACAAGTTAACAGAAAAAAAACACATACACAATCTGTCAGGGTTCAGTTTTGATCTGGGTTTTATTTGCTATTTTTCAGTTCTTCCTCCGTGTCTGGGTTTAGGTTCCGGCTTTATTTATTGTTGGTTTTCAGTGTCTCCCTCCCCTTCTCACTCAGCCTTCACTTCACTCCCTTTGAAGTCAGTCACACCTGTTGGTAGTCATTTCACCTGCCAGCCTCTCTATTTAAGCCTCTCTCTGTTCTTACTCCCCTGCCGGTCTGTCATCGCACAACTCCAACTCCCTGCCTGTCCACCTGTGTGTTCTCTGCTTGCTGCTGGAATCCTGCCACCCCTGCTTCTCTGTTACCTCAGTTTGCCTTGGATTATTCCAGTTTCGTCGATGCAACTTTCCTGTTGTGACTCAGACCTTCTAGTCACTCTGCCAAGCTAATCCTGTTGTGCCTCAGTCCTGCAACCAGTATTCTCCCTGCCAAGGTAAATCATGTGGTGACTCCGATCTACTACCAGTATTCATCCGGCCAAGCGAAGCTCCTGTAAGGACTCTTACCAGCCTATATTCGTCTCAGCCGTGCTGTGGGTCCGCTACATTGCTCTGCAACTCCTCCACTATGCCTGTCTGCTCCAGTTCTCCCGTCTTGGTTCCCGTTTTGGTTCTCATCCGCAGCACAGCACCTCCGGTTCATATACTGTTACTCCATTCAGAAGCATCAGCCCCAGTCCCGGCAAGTCACCTGGGCCCTACAACAACCGCCCACCAAGACCCCGGACCAGGTGGCACACTCCTCCTCCAGGCCCCAGACTCCGGGTGGCAATCAGAGAACGGAGGTGTGAGAAATACCCCAATCCTCCCTACGCCTGCTCAAATGTTGTGTTGTTGCATGTTGTTCTCGAGGGAGTTTAAAACTGGGAGTGCCAAAGAGGGTGCCTGGCACAGTCCACCCCCCCCCCCTCTGAAAGGTAGCTGGTGCCAGCGCACCCCCTCCAAGCAACCACCCAGAACCCACAATGTCTAAATGCGAGAGGGGATGGAGGCAGCCATCTGAGGTAAGGCCAGCACAATAACCCTCCCCCAGATGTCCTTGCCCCCCCCACCCCCAGACAATGTGTTGTGAAAATGTGAATGAAAGTGTCTAAAATGCATAATAAAATTGGGGTGAGGGACATCATCAGAAAGAGGGACCCTCCAGTAACGCCCCCCTCCCCAAGGTCCTACATGTATGGCAGTGTGATGGAGAACGGCAGAGGGAGGAGTCCGGGGATGGGGAGAAAAGGACTGGGGAGCCAGCTCCCCTGCTGACTCCGATAAATGGTAAATGGTAAATGGACTGAACTTATATAGCGCTTTTCCAGTCATGTTGACCACCCAAAGCGCTGTACACTATAGCCACATTCACCCAATCGCTCTCACTAACGCACACACATTTATACACCGAGACGCAGCTCGGTAGGCAACTTGGGGTTAAGTGCCTTGCCCAGGGGCACATCGACATGTGGCAGGGGCACCGATCTCGATTCCGGTGTAGCTGGAATCGAACCGACAACCCTCAGATTGCCAGACGACTACTCAACCCACCAAGCCACAGTCGCCCCGATAGCCACCCCCGTTCCCCGAGAACCCACCCGGTAAGGGGAGCTCTGCCACTTTCACCACCATAGCCCCGGAGGGAGCCAACCACTCACCAGGACCAACATCTCGATCCCCACCCCCAACCCGGCCACCATACCTCCTGGCTGTCCCGGAAGTAAAAAATAAATAAATAAATAAATAATGTAATCCCTCGCCAACACTAATATTCAGACAACTCACCACACATACGACAATAGACATCCAGGCTCGGTCCATCCCCACTCTCCCCTCCCCTCCCCCCACTAGCAGAGTGCAAGCCCATTAAGGATCTGCCATGAGATGTTAATGTCCATGCCCCCCTACCAGCTCAACAGGCCCCCCAGCACACCAGAGGCCCCGGTAGGGCCAGACACCTCGGCGTACACCGGCCCAGATGCCAAGCAGGAGGGCGACACACCGCAGGGACCTCAGACCCCCGGACCCAACCAGCGGCAGCTCACCTACCAGGCCAGTAACCCACGTCCGTCGCCGCAGAACACCCCAAGAACACCACAAGCGGCAGCTATAGGCCGCCCCTAGGTCTCCCAAGTCCCACCCAAATGGGGGCAACAGACCCTGGGGCCAGACCCACCAGATGCCCCACTCTGAACACCCCCCAGAGCCCCAAGACTCAGGGTCCTCCTGAACCAGCCCCCGCGCCCCGCAGGACGCATCCCACAGCGCCCCATTCCACTAACAAGCTGTATTCTTGCACAAATGGCCTTGCACAATCAATTCTGCACATACAAATGGTTTTTAAAAAATACTCACCTGTACACTGTGACTTCTCCTGCATTGTCTACATTTAAATTGTTTACTTTTAAATTACTGCTCCACCTTATACTGTAATTTAATTTTACTGCAATTTACAAACTGTATGCAATGAAATTTCGTTCTGTACGCACTCTGTGCATACAAAATGACAAATAAGGTTGTCTAAGTCTAAGTCTAAGTGATGGAGCCAATCAAAGGAGCCCAGAGAGATTGATCTGATGCAGATGCTGTGTCAAGATTAATATGACCCAACAAAAGATCTCTATACTGATTGATACTAAGATTTTCCTTACTTTTCCAATTCATGAGGATAGTTTTTTTTGCAATACATAAGGCAGTAAAAGCAAACTTTTTTTCCAGAGAGCTTACCTCAGTTACCCAGCAAGCAAACTGATGGGGAAGGTTACATTTTACAACTCTGGCACTTTGATAAGTTCTTACATATCTGTGCCCAGAACTTCTAGACTGGTGTGCATAACCATAACGCATGAATATAATTATCAGGATGATTGCCTGTTCACTGTGGACAGATATTAGATTGTGCAAAACCCATCTTGAATATTCTTTGACCTGTATAGTGTACTCTGTGAAGGATTTGTATTGTATTAGTTGTAAATTGGGGTTTCTAGTCATTTTTAAAGTTCTTAGACATATCTGAGCCCAGATGTTTTGTTCAAAGCTGACTGATAAATCATCCTCCCAGTTCATAATAGGTATAGATATTGAATCATCTAGTTTAGTCAGTATCCTGTATAATTTAGACAATAGCTTTGGGGGGTGTAACTCTAGGAACTCTAATATATTAGTTGGAATTTGTAAACCACCTTTAACATGCATAATTTTTTTTTCTAATTATAGATTTAATTTGTTCATATTCTAAGAATTTATTTTTATTGATGCCATATTACATATTTAATCTAGCAAATGTGATAAACTCAGCTCCATCAAATACTAATCAAACTAATTATGACTTCCGGCTGTGCTTCCGAGCGGCGGCAAAGAGCATACATTCAGACCACTGGCGAACATTTTTCATAAAAAAAAATGCCGCCAAACTCACCAGAAATGACTCATCCACCCAGCCGATTGGTACACGATCATCAACGCCTGCTGGAACTACGACTATGCGGTGTGTTTGGGCTTGTCACCACCGCTACAATCAACTGTTTGCGCAGTCATGGGATACTCCGAGAACAACTCCCAGGGGCCTACGGAGCCGCGGACTCGCCGAGCACCTCACGCCGAAGGAAGGCCAAACGTAAGCGGTGTAGCCGGCCGAAGAAACGCGGGAGCCGCGGGGGGTTAGCAGCCAGGCTGAAGGCTAACCCATTCAGATCACCGCTTCCTTCGATCCTGCTGTCCAATGTCCGCTCACTAGACAACAAAATGGACCACCTAAATCTACAACTTTCTGCAAAGAGGGAGCTCAGAGACTGCTGTGTTCTCATCCTGACTGAAACATGGCTCACACCAGAAATACCAGACCGCGCCGTTAGCCTGGAGGGGCTAACCACCTTTCGAGCCGTCAGAGACAGACAACAGAGCAGTAAGTCCCAAGGAGGAGGACTACATCAATGATTACATCAATGATTCCTGGTGTAAAAATGCAAGAATAATAAGTTTTTGCTCTTCGGACATCGAGATGCTAACTGTTAGCTGCAGACCGTTTTATCTGCCTAGAGAGTTCACTGTGGTAATTATCACAGCGGTCTATGTCCCTCCCAGCGCAAACACAAAAGAGGCGATGAGCGTTCTCTACCGGACCATCTCAGAGCTGCAATCTGCATACATGGAGACCGTTTTCAATATTTAACCAGCCAAATATGAAAACTGTTCTCCCTCATTACTACCAACGTGGATTTTGCAACTCGGGGAGAAAACACTCTAGACCTGGTTTACACAAATATTAAAAGCACATTCAAGGCAGCCCCCTGCCCTCACCTGGGCACTTCAGATCATCTCTCTGTGATGCTATCCCCAGCTTAATTAAGGGCAAACAGGTTTGATGTTTTCTTCTTTGTTCCATCAGACTGAAACTTTTTCTGATATCTGGAGAAACCAATAAGCCAAAATTACACTGAATATTAACTTTCACATTTCCTCTGCCTTTTAAACCTCAGATTATCTGAGCAGTCTTTTAAGTGTTACTTAGTTCTTTAAAACTTCAAAACTATTCTGTTGGAGAGAAGTGTGACGTCGATGAGGTGGGTGTGGCCTCATCCTCAGGTGCGTCTACCTGTGATTTCAGGTGGATAAGATGTAGCTCTGTGCTCAGTATGTTCACTGCTGCTTGCCTCACTGCTGTTGAGGGTCTTGCTTTAGTGCATTAAGTCCAAAACTACCAGTTGCTGTCAATGAATGTGAGTGGAGTTTTTATTCTGTCTCACCTCTCTCACATTTGAAGCTTTTTCTTCTAGGCTCCCACAGCTTTGTATTAATGTTGTTTCTGTTTGATTTTGAATGTGTTTTCCCCTCAGGAAAAAATCCTCCACGAACTCATTAGCAGAGACTCAGAGGGTCTCTGTGTTCTGATTTTCTGATGTTTTCCTCTCATTGTCTGAACTGTTTGAGTGTAAAAGAGTCTCTGTTTGAACAAATGAACAGCAATTTCCTCCAGTTGGTTTGATCCAAGCTGATTAACAAAGATTGTGTTTGTTTAACGATTAAAAGCAAAGTGTCTGTTTTTCCATACATGTAGAAGCAGCTTCTAAAAAGGGTGAAATCTGTTTCCTGGTTTGTTAATGGCTGATGAACTATTTCCATTATGAATGACTCGGATCATCTTGTATGTTTGTTGTACAATCTTTTTGGTCTGAAATTTTTAAAGCTGATCTAAAGGAATGTTTTAGGAAGAGTTTGGCTTTATTTCAGCTGTATTTTCAGCAGAAAGACGTCACATCAGTGTTCTCTCTTTGCAGAGCGAATCTTTATGTCTGCAGGCCGTCAGCCAAACTGATTTGGATCACTCAGACTTATGTTTGGTCAGCATTGGAGTTTCCAAGGCTCTGAAATCTTTAGAATTTCTCAGATATGAATGAGAACGTCAACATCGTGTTTGTGCTCCAGGGTCTGAATGACTCAGCAACAAACCGTCAGATCTACTTTGCCTTCGCTCTGATGTCCTACCTGGTCACCATCTTGGTGAACCTGACCCTCATCCTCACCGTGTGTCTGGATAAAGCCCTCCACCAGCCGATGTACATCTTCATGTGCAACCTGTGCTTCACTGGGCTCTGTGGAGCGTCCAGCTTCTACCTGAAGCTGCTCCTAGACCTTCTGGCCGACGCTCACCTCATCACGTACACCGGCTGCTTGATGCAGATGTTTTTCACTTATATCTACATCTTCTGCCAGTTCACCAGTCTGACTGTCATGGCGTACGACCGTTACCTGGCCATCTGCCAGCCGCTGCGTTACTGGGCTCTGATGACGGGTCAGAAGGTAGCGCTGCTGTTGCTTCTCACCTGGTGTCTGTCTCTGTTAGAAACAACTGTAGGCATTCTCCTGATCAGCAGGCTGTCGTTCTGCAGCCACCGCATGGCCAGGATCTTCTGCACCAATTGGGAGGTGGTCAAGCTGTCCTGCTCAGACACCACCGCCAACAACTTGTACGGCATGATGATCATTATCCTGCACACATTGCAGATCATAATCATCCTGGTCTCATACATGCACCTGGTCCGAAGTGCTGCCCGCTCTCAGACCAACCGCAGGAAGTTTGCTCACACATGTTCTCCTCACCTCGCCTCGCTGCTCGTCTTCTCTTTCTCGGTGCTGTTTGACTCATTCTATTCTCGTTATGGCAGCAGCTCCATGGCGGCGCTGCAGAACGCGCTGTCAGCAGAGTTCCTCGTGGTGCCGCCCATCGTCAACCCCATCATCTACGGCATGAACCTGCATCAGATCAGGACCCGGATCCGCCTCTGGTTCACCACAGTGAACCCACAGAGATCTTTGTCAACATAACGATGAGCCTGCATTTTATTAAACTTTAAAACCCATCAGTAAAAAAAGATCCAACGTGTTTCCCGTTATTGTGGTTCTGTTTTTTAAACTTTTAGATGAGTGTTTATGTCTCCTCGATACATGCGAGCATATTAACTAACCAGTAAGAAAATACTAACTGTAAAAACAAAATTTAAATCTATCAGCTGGTTAATTAAAAAATAACACTGAAACACAGAACATATGGTAGAAAATGTATTGCATAAAATATTCATATTTTCCACCATATTTTAAAAATACAATTTATATTATTACTACTACTTGATCTGATGTTTAATTAAGGATGATTCTTGGTAGATTGGCCACACAGACTTTATTTATGTAGTCAATCTACAGTCAATGAAAATTCGTAATCACACAAACGCATGAAAAAAAAATAGAAATTAAACAATCTAGGATATATAAGAGAAATAATGATATTGAGGGACATTAAAAGGTCTGTGTGCTGAAACAAATAACAATTATCAACATTAATGCTTCACAAATCAGTTTCGTCACACGGCATCATAGTTTTAGCATCTATCCACAATTTTAAACATTCAACTAATTAAACAAATGACGAGTAATAATGACACTTAGTGGTTAAAATATAATTAAAAGTGGTTTCTTTCCACGGACACCCGCCATTTACTCAACAGTCCATTGTTACACTAAATTCTAACTTTTACAGAATAGATTTATAAAGTTGTATTTTGTTCTAGTTTTGCTCTGCTTCTCTAAATGGCTTCCATGTTTGCAGGCTGCTGCTCTTTTGTCAAGAAAAAATACCAAATACTGAGCTCTGTGTTGGGAACACTGTGAACTCTCATATAATTGGCTTAGAACCAGGAAGTAAACACGGGCTACACTGGGAACTGAAATAGTTCTGGACCGTACGTCTAGGTTTGAAAGGAGAAAAACTTGACTAATACATTCTTGATGGTGTTATGCCATCACACCATGGCTAAATTGTGTGAATGTTGAACACTATGTGACATGGGAAGGATTAAAATTGGGTTGTGAGAAGTGAGTTTCTGGCTGGGACGGCCTCTCTTCACGGCAGGGTGCCTGCTGTAAATTCACACCACTCCCCCTGAGTCTGGTCAGAGCACTTCTGACCAGACTCTCAGAAGACCACTGCTTTTCTCCAGGAGCCCTCGAGGAGAGGGGGGCTGCCACCCAGCCTTCACCTTTTTCTGCCTGAGACAGAGGAAGAAGGAGGCCGGCCTGAACCATGAGGGCTCATGGGCCCAAAAGCCAGGAGCCAGCACAGGGGAGAAATACTTCATCGCCCAGGGGATATAACCGGGCAACTCAGAGTTAAGTCTGCTGTCTTCACTTCAGCGTAGAACGCCGGAGGAAGAATCCCTCCATGCCAAAAACAGCTTTGTTTATTTCTTCTCAGGAAAGCAGAATCCAGACAGAGCCTAAAAGCCAGCAAAAGGACCCACTTTCCCATGCTGAGAGGAAAATCTACTGAAATCGTGACAGCAATCGCTTCAGAGGCTGCCTGCAGTCCAAGCTTCGGCAAGCTCATGGCCACATTGCTGCTTCTAAGCTGCTAGCCGGTGCTGAACAGACAAACAATTTTCCCTGCTTTCCCGTTGTCTTTCCTTGGATGGCCAAAGTGGACCGAACTCACACGAGGCACCGACAGGTTGGGCAGAGAGACCAAAGGGAAAGGTTAGACTTAAACTTAAACTTAGACAACTTTATTTGTCATTTTGTATGCACAGAGTGCGTACAGAACGAAATTTTGTTGCATAAAGCTTGTAAATTACAGTAAAATTAAATTACAGTATAAGGTGCAGCAGTGATTTAAAAGTAAACAGTTGAAATGTAAACAATGCAGGAGAAAGTCACAGTGTACAGGTGAGTATTTTTTTAAAAACATTTGTATGTACAGAATTGATTGCGTAAAGGACATTTGTGCAAGAATGGATATAGAAACTAAGAGTTTGGCAGCATTTGTAATGCTAGATAGAGATGCAATGATGCAAAATGTGCAAATATGCGAATGTTGTGCAGATTTTATGGGTTATAGTTCAGCAGTTCAACAGCAGTTCAATAGTCTGATGGCAGCAGGGAAAAAGGTTTTGCAGAACCTGGTGGATCTGCAGCGGATGCTGCGGAACCAGTCCATGGTGGGGGTGTGAGGGGTCCCTGATGATGTTACGGGACACGCAGCACTGAGATGAAATGTCTTTTATGGAGGGAAGAGGAGCCCCGATGATCCCTTCTGCTGTCCTCACCACTCTCCTCACGTTCTTCCAGTCAGAGGCACTGCAGCCTCCACACCACACAGAGAGACAGCTGGTCAGAATGCTCTCTATGGTGCTTCTGTAGAAGGTCATGAGGATGGGCGGGGGCAGGTGGGCTCTCTTCATCCTCGGCAGGAAGTACAAGTGCTTCTGTGCCCTCTTCACCAGTGATGTGGTGTTCGCAGACCAGGTGAGGTTGTCCGTGATGTGCACCCCCAGGAACTTGGTGCTACTGACCATCTCCACAGCTGAGCTATTGATGAGCAGTGGAGAGTGGCAAGGCCGGTTCTTCCTGAAGTCGACGATGATCTCCTTCGTCTTCTCCATGTTCAGGATCCGGCTGTTGTCTCTGCACCAGCCCACCAGCTGCTCCACCTCTTCTCTGTAGTCCTGGCCGTTGTCGTCTCTAATCAGGCCCACCACCGTTGTGTCGTCTGCAAACTTCACGATGTGATTGGTGGTGAACCTGGGGACGCGGTCGTGAGTCATCAGGGTGAACAGCAGGGGGCTCAGGACACAGCCCTGAGGGGAGCCCGTGCTGAGGGTGATGACACCAGAGGTGTTCTGTCCGACCCAGACCGACTGAGGCCTGTTGGTGAGAAAGTCTAGCAGCCAGTTTCGAAGAGGTGTGCTGAAGCCCAGATGTTCCAGTTTTTCCACCAGATGCTGTGGGATTATGGTGTTAAACGCTGAACTGAAGTCCTGGAACAGCATCCACACGTGTGTGTTCTTCTCCTCTAGGTGGGTCAGGCTCAGGTGAAGAGCGGAGGAGATGGCGTCCTCAGTGGAGCGGTTCCGACGGTAGGAAAACTAGAACGGGTCGAGTGTTGGGGGGAGACTGAAGACGATGTGTTCTTTCACCAGCTTTTCAAAGCACTTCATCATGATGGGAGTCAGTGCAACAGGCCGGTAGTCGTTGAAACAGGTGACTTGAGGTTTCTTCGGCACCGGAATGATGAAGGCAGACTTAAAACATGCTGCCACTGTGGCTTGGTCCAGCGATGTGTTAAAAATGTCTGTCAGGATACCAGACAGCTGACCTGCACACTCCTTGAGCACCCGCCCAGGTATGTTGTCGGGACCAAGCGGCCTTCCGCGGGTTGACTCTCCTCAAAGTCTTCCAGACGTCTGCGGTGTCAAGGTGGAGGACATCCTCTTCCTGATGGGGAACAGCTTTCACTGCTGGAGTGCTGTTTAGAGCCTCAAACCTCCCAAAGAAGTTATTTAGTCCATTTAGGAAGTCAGCATCAACTTCACCCACCGGGGGGGAGGGCGTGTTGTATTCAGTGATCGCCCCTATGGCTTTCCACATGCTCCTGGTGTTGCTGGCGTCATGGAAAAGCTCCTGGATTTTCTGACTGTGGTTCTGCTTTGCTAACGTGATGGCACGGTTCAGGTTGGCTCTCGCTGTCCTCAGACTTGAAGGCTAAATTTCGTGCTTTTAGTGCTTGACGGACCTCCCCAGTAATCCAGGGTCATTGGTTGGCTCGGGTGATGATGGTCTTGGTGGTGCTGACGTCCTCAATGCATTTGTTGATGTAGGCTGACACAGTCATAGCGTACTCATCAATGTCAATCTTGTCCTCATAAGTTGCTGCAGCTTTGAACATGTCCCAGTCAGAGAATTTAAAACAGTCCTGGAGTGCCTCCATGGCTCCCTCAGTCCACACCGTCACCTGCCTCACTGTAGGTTTAGCTCTGATCAGCAGGGGCTTGTATGCAGGAAGCATAACAGAAAGATGGTCTGAAGGGTTCCCTGCTTATCGGACAGACTCTCCGTTTGGCTGACGTCACTTCCTGTTTGCGGTAAGGCGTATTGTATCACTTCCTGTTTTCACTGCGTGAGCAGCGGTTTGTTGCTCCAGATTCTCTCGCTTTTATCTTTAATCTCTTTGCTGTAACATCTGTTTCTAACACATAAGCACTTTTAAAACATTTTCTGTTGCTGCATATCACGCTTGGGAACTCCTCGTGTTTCACGGTTTGCTCTCTTGGCGTGGTAGAAGGGCGCTAGCCTAGCTTTAGCCTAGCCTAGCTTTAGCTCCACAATGGCTTCCTCTCCTACTACTACTTCAGCTTCTCCGTCTCTGACTAAGTCTCCCCTTATCTCCTGCTCTGTGTCAGATGTTTAGCTATTCCTCTGCCTCCTTTGGTGATAATGGTACTTGTAATAAATGTAGTGTTTTTGTAGCTTTGGAGGCGAGGGTGTCAGAATTAGAGACCCGGCTCCATGCTATGGAAAGACCAGCTGATAGCCGCCCCTCTGCTAGCGCGGAGCCACATAGACCTAGCGTTAGTTCACTTAGTGGTCCTCCAGAAGCACCCGAGCAGCCGGGTAAGCAGGCCGGCTGGGTGACAGTTCGTAGGAAGCATAGCTCTAGATTTCAGCCCCCAGGTCACCACCAACCCGTCTGCGTTTCAAACAAATTTTCCCCACTCAGCGACACACCCGCTGAGAAGCCGATCCTGGTTATTGGGAGCTCAATAGTCAGAAACGTGGCACTAGAGACACCAGGGACCATAGTTAAATGCCTGCCAGGGGCCAGAACGGGCGACATAGAATCTTACCTAAAACTGCTGGCTAAGGATAAGCGTAAATACAGTAAGATTGTTATTCACGCTGGCGGTAATGACACCCGATCACGCCGATCGGAGGTCACTAAAGTTGGTGTTGCTTCGGTGTGTGAGTTTGCTAAAGCAATGTCGGACTCCGTAATTTTCTCTGGTCCCCTGCCTGATTTGACCAGTGATGACATGTTTAGCCGCATGTCATCATTCAACCGCTGGTTGTCTAGGTGGTGTCCTGAAAACGACGTGGGCTACATTGATAACTGGAGAACTTTCTGGGGAAAACCCGGTCTGATCCGGAGAGACGGCATCCATCCTACTTTGGATGGTGTAGCTCTTCTTTCTAGAAATCTGGCCGGATTTATTAGTCCTCCTAAATGCTGACAACCCAGGGTCCAGACCAGGAAGCAGAGCCGTAGTTTAACACACCTCTCTGCAGCTTCTGTACTGTTACCCATCCATTATCCTATTGAGACGGTGTCTTTCCCACGGCCAAAACTTAACAGATCAAAAACTTATCTAAAAGGAACAAATCATAAAAACCTAATAAAAATCAATACGGTTCACCTTGAACCTAAAAATAAAACAATTAAATGTGATCTATTAAATATAAGGTCTCTCCCTCCAAAGACTTTGTTAGTTAATGAATTGATTTCTGATAAACAGATTGATTTGTTTTGTCTCACAGAAACCTGGCTACAAGAGGACTACGTTAGTATAAATGAGTCAACTCCCTCCAATTATTCAAATTTCCACATTCCCAGATCTGTGGGAAGAGGAGGAGGAGTGGCAACCATCTTTCAGTCTGATTTATTAATTAGTCCCAGGCCAATTAATAACTACAGTTCTTTTGAACATTTAACCCTCAGTTTCCCTCATCCAAACTGCAAAGCAATAAAACCTCTTCTGTTTGTTGTTTTGTATCGTCCACCAGGCCCTTACACTCAGTTTTTGGATGAGTTGTCAGATTTCTTATCTGATTTGGTGTTAAATACTGATAAGGCTATTATAGTGGGTGATTTTAACATCCATGTTGACACAGAATGTGATAACCTTAGTGTAGCCTTTAAAACTATCCTAGATTCAATTGGTTTTGCTCAAAATGTGCATAAACCGACGCACTCTTGGCTCCATACTTTAGACCTTGTGCTGACATATGGCATTGATTGTGAAGAATTAACAGTATTTCCTCACAACCCTGTCCTATCTGATCATTTTTTAATAACATTTGAGTTTAATCTAACTGAGTTCTCCACCCCCAAAAGAGGGTTCCATTATAGTAGATCTTTATCGGATAATGCTGTATCAAAACTTAAAGAGTCTGTCCCCTTTTTAATATCCTCCGTATTGCAGAAATGCCCTGTAGATGGCAGCAATGCTGTTTCTTCCAATTCACAAATAGATGTCTTTGTAAACGGTATGACTTCGTCATTGCGTTCTGCATTAGACAATGTAGCTCCCTTGAAAAAGAAGGTGATTATTCACAGGAAGCTGGCTCCTTGGTTTAATTCAGAGCTGCGTTCCTTGAAGCACAATGTTAGGAAATTGGAGAGAAAATGGCGCTCTACACACCAAGAGGAATCCTACTTAATCTGGAAGAATAGTCTATTGTTGTATAACAAGACCCTTCGCAGAGTTAGAGCAGCATATTTTTCATCATTAATTGAGGAGAATAAGAATAATCCTAGATTTCTCTTCAGTACAGTTGCCAAACTTACCCAGAGCCACAGCTCTGTTGATCCATCCATTCCCTTAGCTCTTAGCAGTAATGATTTTATGGGATTCTTCATAAATAAAATTGATTCCATTAAAAATAAAATAATTGGCATCCTCCCAAACATGATTACCTCATCCTCAGTAAGTGAGGCAGCATTGGAGGAATCTTTAGAACCTGCGCAGTGTCTGAACTGTTTAAAAGCAGTAGAGCTTTCTGAGCTATCTAAAATTTTAGCTTCATCTAAACCTTCTACCTGTATGTTAGACCCAATCCCAACCAAGTTGTTTAAGGAGGTATTCCCTCTGATCAGTGGTCCTATTTTAAACATGATTAATCTATCCTTGGTAAATGGATATGTACCACAGGCTTTTAAAGTAGCTGTTATTAAACCTTTACTTAAGAAACCATCTCTTGATCAAGATGAGTTAGTAAATTACAGACCTATATCTAATCTTCTTTTCTTATCTAAAATTCTTGAGAAAGTAGTTGCTAATCAACTATGTGAACATTTACAAAGTAATGACCTACTTGAGGAGTTTCAGTCAGGCTTCAGAGCTCATCATAGCACTGAAACAGCTCTGGTGAAGGTCACCAATGATATTCTCATGGCCTCAGATAATGGACTTGTGTCTATACTTGTCCTGTTAGATCTCAGTGCTGCATTTGATACAGTTGATCACAATATTCTCTTACAAAGACTTGAGCATACTGTAGGGATTAAGGGAAAAGCATTAGGCTGGTTTAAATCTTATCTGTCGGACAGATTCCAGTTTGTTCATGTTAATAATAAATCTTCCTCAAACTCTAGGGTCACTTGTGGAGTACCACAGGGTTCAGTCCTTGGACCAATTCTCTTTACTATATATATGCTTCCGATCGGCAAAATTATCAGACAGCATGGGATTAATTTCCACTGTTATGCTGATGATACTCAGCTATATTTATCCATAAATCCTGATGAATCCAATCAATTACTTCGACTGCAGTCATGTCTTGATGACATCAAAAGCTGGATGACTTTAAATTTCCTGCATTTAAATTCTGACAAGACAGAAGTTGTAATCTTTGGGCCAGAGTCTTCAAAAAATAAAGTTCTTAATCAATCTCTTAATCTGGATGGCATTAACTTGGCCTCTGGTAATAAAGTTAAAAATCTTGGTGTCGTTTTCGACCAAGACATGACATTTAAATCCCATATTAAACAGGTTTCCAGAGTTTCCTTTTTTCACCTCCGGAATATCGCCAAAATTAGAAACATTCTGTCCAGGAGTGATGCTGAAAAACTAGTCCATGCATTTGTTACTTCAAGGCTGGACTATTGTAATTCTTTACTATCAGGAAGTCCACAAAATGCAGTTCGAAGTCTTCAGCTGATCCAAAATGCTGCAGCAAGAGTTCTGATGAAAATCAACAAGAGGGATCATATTTCTCCAATTTTAGCTTCCCTTCATTGGCTTCCTGTTAAATCAAGAATAGAATTTAAAATTCTCCTTCTAACGTATAAAGCCCTTAATAATCAAGCTCCATCATATATCAGAGCTCTGATTACCCCGTATGTTCCTAACAGAGCACTTCGCTCTCAGACTGCAGGTCTGCTGGTGGTTCCTAGAGTCTCTAAAAGTAGAATGGGAGGCAGATCCTTTAGCTATCAGGCTCCTCTCCTGTGGAACCAACTCCCAGTTTTGGTCCGTGAGGCAGACACCCTATCTATTTTTAAGACTAATGTTAAAACTTTCCTTTTTGACAAAGCTTATAGTTAGAGTGGCTCATACCCTGAGCTATCTCTATAGTTGTGCTGTGATAGGCCTAGGCTGCTGGAGGACATCAGGGTCTAATTTTCTCACTCTACTGATTTCTACTGTTCTTCAGTCTACTGTTCTCCAGTTTTGCATTGTATTACATTGAAATGACTGTCGTCATTTCAGCTTTTAACTTTTTGCTCTCTCTCTTTTTCTTCATAGTAGGTACACCTGGTCTGGCGTTCTGTTAACTGTGACATCATCCAGAGAAGACGGCTCACCCGCTACTACCATCTAATGTAGAACAGATTACTAGATCAATGTGTGCTTCTGTGCTTTTTTGTTTCTCTTGTTGTGTCTCTGTTCTGTCTTCTGTAACCCCAGTCGGTCGAGGCAGATGACCGTTCATACTGAGCCCGGTTCTGCCGGAGGTTTTTCCTTCCCGTTAATGGGTGGTTTTTCTTCCCACTGTCGCTTCATGCTTGCTCAGTATGAGGGATTGCAGCAAAGCCATGTACAATGCAGACGACTCTCCCTGTGGCTCTACGGTTCCCCAGGAGTGAATGCTGCTTGTTGGGACTTTGATGCAATCAACTGGTTTCCTTATATAGGACATTTTTGACCAATCTGTATAATCTGACCCAATCTGTATAATATGATTGAACTTGATTTTGTAAAGTGCCTTGAGATGACATGTTTCATGATTTGGCGCTATATAAATAAAATTGAATTGAATTGAATTGAAGAACCGAGGTGGGGGCGGGTGGCTGCCTTGAATGCGTCTTTAATATTTGTGTAAACCAGGTCTAGAGTGTTCTCTCCCCGAGTTGCAAAATCCACATGTTGGTAGAAATGAGGGAGAACAGTTTTCATAATCACAAGAGCGTGGCTCAGTTTTACAAGAGCCACCCGTGAATCTGGACACTGTCTCTCTCCCCCGCTCAGGACTTACAAGCTTCTGCATTACATTGACGCACAGTCTGCTGAGTGTATACAGCTCCTGTGCATATATCCTTTTACTTGTTATTTCACTGTATTCTTATTTTTTTGTCTGCACCATCAATACCAAGTCAAATTCCTTGTAAGTGCAAACCTACTTTGCGATTAGACTTGATTCTGATTCTGATTCTGATATTTGCCTGGTTAAAATCCCCAGCAATGATGAAAACACCCTCCGTGTGTGCAGATTGCAGCTCAGAGATAGTCCGATATAGAACACCCATGGCCTCTTTTGTATTAGCACTCGGAGGAACATAGGCCGATGTGATGATAACAACAGTGAACTCCCTAGGCAGATAGAAAGGTCTGCAGCTAATAATCAGGGTCTCGATGTCCGGAGAGCAAAAACTTGTGACTATTCTAGCATTTTTACACCAGGTGTTATTGATGTAAACGCAGAGTCCGCCTCCTCGGGTCTTACCGCTGAGTTCTTTGTTTCTGTCGGCGCGGAAAGTAGCTAGCCCCTCCAGACTAACGCCGTGGTCCGGTATTGATGAGTTAAGCTATGTCTCGGTCAGGATGAAAGCGCAGCAGTCCCTGAATTCCCTCTTTGCAGAGAGCTCAAGTTGTAGATGGTCAATTTTGTTGTTCAGCAAGCGGACATTGGACGGCAAGATGGATGGGAGCGGCGATCTGAAGGGGTTAGCCTTTAGCTTAGCTGCTAAGCCTCCGCAGCAGCTGTCTTTCTTCGGCCGGCTACACCGCTTTCGCTTCGCTCTCCACCGGCGTGAGCTGCTCATCGAGTCCGCCGCCTCACAGGCCCCCGGGACTGGTACCCGTAGTACGCCGAAGCCACATAAACAGTCGAGCGTAGTAGTAGTTAGAAGTCCAAAAACACTACATGACCGTAACTCCAACAGGAGCTGGCGGTCAAGTACTCATCGGCTGGGTAGATGAGAGATTTCTAGCGAGTTTGGCAGCATTTTTTATGAAAAATGTCAAGAGTTGGTCGGAGCAGTACGCATAGCCGCTGCCCGGAGGCGCCGCCGGAAAAAAAACATGGTCATTGGAAAATGTTTGTGTAATGCGTCCACATGGTGTTTTTAAACAAGGGGCTAATTGAATTAGCTCATCCTACCAGTCGGTTCCATGGCATTGCTGATATGGTTCAAATGTGTTTTATGGTTGTAACAAACGTTATCTCCACAGGGGTTTTATACATTGATGGGATTTTAATGTTTATGTTCTCCGGCCCACTCATTTTGACTAAAATAAAAGCCGAAGCTTTTAAAGTTAGCGCAGAAAAGTCTGCTAGCCAGAATGCTAATAGCCGTTAACGTCCGATTTCCGGTTATTCAACAAAAGCCATTTTCAAGCATAAAATAATATTAATAATTAATAATTGAACTTAATTGATCTCACAATGGAGAAATTCACTTCTGCATCCTAACCCATCCCCTTAGGGAGCAGTGGGCTGCCACTGTGCGGCGCCTGGGTAGCAATCGGGGGTTAAGGGTCTTGCTCAGGTAGGTGTTGTAGGAATTCTAAAAAGTAACTGACTTCCTTGAGTTATTGAATAAGGAAACGGGGGAGTGATAAAGATCCAGCACTTTTATTGAAAACAGAGCAGAGATCACATAGATAGAAAGTTATCACACCCCTCGGTCCGCCAGCCAGTCTGTCTGCCCTGTTTCTGCCCAACAAAGACAATCTGTGATGAAGCCGCCTCGTCACTAAAAGCCACCTTGCGGACTTGGCGTGCACACACACACATGCCCGTAAAGCTATTCTTGTGAGGACCGTTGCACTTGCGGTAAAGCCCTAGTTAAGTTTCCTCAACAAGACACACATAAGCACTGCCTGGTTACCTGCTGGGGTATTGAGGATGCACACTTAATATTTCAGTGGTGTGTGTGTGTGTGTGTGTGTGTGTGTGTGTGTGTGTGTGTGTGTGTGTGTGTGTGTGTGTGTGTGTGTGTGTGTGTGTGTGTGTGTGTGTGTGTTGGTTGTATATGAATGATTCCATGAATCTATGAAAAGGATTGAAAGTGTAAAATGTATGTGGTTTTTCTATATTCATTTGAATAAAACTGATTTATATGGGGAAATCAGGGTTAATTAAGCCTGAGAGGAGGGGCCTAAGCTATTTAATGAGGGCTGTGGGAAGAACGGCGGCCATTTTGTATTTCTTTTTCCTTGTTACATGGCTGGTAACTGGAGGGAGGCTGAGTTCCAGAAGACTTTGTACATATGTATATAGGTTTCTTTTGGCACCCTGTTTTTTTGAGGAGCATAATAAAGCACCATCACCGCTAACACAACTGAGCCTGGATTCTTGAGGAACAAAGAACCCCGTCACACAATCATATCCTGGACATTCATTATCTGCACAGTAAAACCCAAGCTTTTGGCCTTTGCAATTAGCAGAGCTGATGTGCAGCTCCTTGTGTCTCCCATGACCGAGTTGGCGTCAGGCCACAGTGACTTCAGAAATATATTACAATAACATTCCACCCCTTTGATCACAGAGATAATGTTTTATCTATGTGATCACTCACAAAAGAGGAAAACAAGATGTCTCATCACATGAACATGAAGAAAAATCAAGGGGACCATAATCATTATGTGGAACTTTTAGTTCCACATAATGCTTATGAATGCTTCATAGAGATCAAAGGTTTAGCATTTATCTACAATTTAGGGTTCAACTAATTAAGTAAGGCCTGTTTTAGGTTCCTACGTGTATTTTATTTTTATTTTACATTATACTAGGTAAGCTTAGCCTGTTCAGTAACCAAGATCAAATCTGTCTACTCTATCCCCACCCCGAAAACCTCCTATAAAACATCCATCCCTACCATAACTTACAAATCCAGGAGTACCAATAGGGGGCATTACAGGGTGGGCTGGGCCTTTCCCCAAAAATGCTAAAATGCCCAAACCAGAAGCCACAAAAACGAAGGTGGGATGGAAAAGACACATTTCAAACTTTATCCTATAACAGTATACAGTTTGAGATATCAAAACCTCAAATAAGCACAAAGAAAACGAGACACATAAAGCAGAAGGTAAACATTCGAGACTAGTCGCGTGTAAGTTCATCAGTTTATATGAGCATCAGTTATGTGTGTCTGTTTGAGTGAAAGTGTTTATATTTCTGTGAACGCTCTCCAGAGGCCGTTGTCCTGGATGTTATCAGCTGGCCAACAGTTCAGAAAGCATCCGCAGGTGTCAGTGGGGGAGGGGGGAGCGGGGGAGAGTTCTGAGCTCTCTCTCCATAACAATCCAGGAGTGATTAGATAGGGAAGGCATAGACCAAATATGTTACTTGTTATGAGACAAGCTGCACTGACTTTCCCGTCAGCTTTAAGTCTTTGCTTGCTCCAAATGGTGAAATCCAATATTCCAAATTGTTGGGCTTTTCCGCATTTCACTTCCAGATTTTATCCCATCTCCTCTTGAGTTCAACCACCAAAGCCAGTCTGCGTTCCAGCAAACACAGCTTTTCGGCTCTGCTCCTCCACCTTCCAGATCTGTCCGTTCTCCGCCTTAGTCATATGCAGCCGGCAGCCTGATCAAGGCCGAATGGCTACTGACATCTGCTGTATTTGCTGATAAATCAAAAATCCACCAAATCCAATAAGTAGAAATCCAAGTATCCTGAACCCAAACATGCAAACGTTTCAAATGTCCAGGAATGACAAAGTCTAAAGACACACCCTTTTCCATCAAAGAATTTAGGGTGTATCCCACAAAATGAGTCAAATCAGGACCGGACAGGTCCCCCTTTCGTTGCCTACCCATCGCAAAATTTCATCAATGCCATTGAGAGACCAGCTTACCAGATCCATGTTTTTCAGAGTTCGGTTGATAAAAAGAAAGTGCTCAGAAAGACAAGACATAGCAGCAGAAGCAGGAGAGGGGGAGGGGGGGGTGAAAGCTGGAGAGAAGAGAAAAAACACGACTGACCTCGAAGAGAGATAGAACAGAAAACGACACCACCGTTTCCTTATTCAGTAACTCTAGGAAATCGGTTATTGTTTAGAATTCCAACAACACCTGAAAAGAGGTCTTCTGTTTCCTGGTGAAAATCATCAGCCCCCTCCTCCCAGCAGGAGTGCTTGTATTTCAGCTGAAAAATGTAGTTATTGTAAAATGTAAATATATTAAAAGGGAAACAGGTTTGATGTTTTCTTCTTTGTCCCATCAAACCATTGAGCCAAAGTTACTAAACTGATTATTAACTTTCACATTTCCTCTGCATTTTAAACCTCAGATTATATGGGCAGTATGAGTGCAACTTTGTTCTTCAACAACTTTCAAACTATTCTGTTGGAGAGAAGTGTGACGTCGATGAGGTGGGTATGGCCTCAGCCTCAGGTGTGTCTACCTGTGATTTCAGGTGGATAAGACGTAGCTCTCTGCTCAATATGTTCATTGCTGCTTGCCTCGCTGCTGTTGAGGGTCTTGCTTTAGTGCATTAAGTCCAAAGCTACCAGCTGCTGTTAATGATTGACTGAATGTGACTGGAGTTGTTAATATGTCTCACCTCTCTCACATTTGAAGCTTTTTGTTGTTTTTGCTTGATCCTGAATGTGTTTTCCCTTCAGGAAAAAATCCTCCACAACTCATTAGCAGAGACTCAGAGGGTCTCTCTGTTCTGATTTTCGGATGTTTTCCTCTCATTGTCTGAACTGTTTGGTGTAAAAGAGTCTCTGTTTGAACAAATGAACAGCAGTTTCCTCCAGTTGGTTTCATCTGGTTTGTTTAAGGATTAAAAAGCAAGGTGTCTGTTTTTCCATACATGTAGAAGCGGCTTCTAAAATGTTTCCTGGTTATTTGATGCCCGATGAAATATTTCCATTATGAATGACTTGGATCATCTTGTATGTTTGTTGTACAATCTTTGTGGTCTGAAATGTTTAAAGCTGAACTAAAGGAGGGTTCTAAGGAAGAGTTTGTCTTTATTTCAGCTCTATTTTCAACTGAAAGACGTCATATCAGTGTTCTCTCTTTGCAGAGCGAATCTTTATGTCTGCAGGCCGTCAGCCACACTGGTTTGGACCACGCAGACTTATGTTTGGTCAGCATCAGAGTTTCCAAGGCTCTGAAATCTTTAGCATTTCTTTGATATGAATGAGAATGTGAAGATTGTGTTTGTGCTCCAGGGTCTGAACGACTCAGTGACGAACCGTCAGATCTACTTTGCCTTCACCCTGATGTCCTACCTGGTCACCATCTTGGTGAACCTGACCCTCATCCTCACCGTGTGTCTGGATAAAGCCCTCCACCAGCCTATGTACATCTTCATGTGCAACCTGTGCTTCACTGGGCTTTGTGGAGCATCCAGCTTCTACCCGAAGCTGCTCCTAGACCTTCTGGCCGACGCTCACCTCATCACGTACACCGGCTGCTTGACGCAAATGTTTTTCACTTATATATATATCCTCTGCCAGATGACCAGTCTGACTGTGATGGCGTATGACCGCTACCTGGCCATCTGCCAGCCGCTGCGTTACTGGGCTCTGATGACGGGCAAGAAGGTTGCGCTGCTGTTGCTTCTCACTTGGTGTCTGTCTCTGTTAGAAACAGCTGTAGGCATTCTCCTGATCAGCAGGCTGTCGTTCTGCAGCCACCGCATAGCCAGGATCTTCTGCACCATTTGGGAGGTTGTCAAGCTGTCCTGCTCAGACACCACCACCAACAACTTGTACAGCATTATGATCATTATCCTGCACAGTTTGCAGATCATAATCATCCTGGTCTCATACGTGCACCTGATTCAAAGTGCTGCCCGCTCTCGGACCGACCGCAGGAAGTTTGTTCAGACATGTTCTCCTCACCTCGCCTCGCTGGTTGTCTTCTCCATCTCGGTGCTGTTTGACTCGTTCTTTTCTCGTTATGGCGGCAGCTCCATGGCGGCGCTGCAGAACGCGCTGTCTGCAGAGTTCCTCGTTGTGCCGCCCATCGTCAACCCCATCATCTATGGCATAAACTTGCATCAGATCAGGACCCGGATCCGCCTCTGGTTCACCACAGTGAACCCACAGAGAATGTTCTCAAAATAACGTCAAGCCTGTGTTTGATTAAACTGTAAAATCCAACAGGAAAAAAGATCTTAATGTGTTTCCTGTGGTCATGGTTCCGTTCTTTAAACCATTACATGAGTGTTTAAATCTGGAGTGTTTATGTCTCCTTCACAGTACATGTGAGCATGTTAACTAATCACTAAGAAAATATTCACTGTAAAAACAAAATTTAAATCTAGCAGCTGGTCTATCAAAAAATAACACTGAACAACAGAAAATATGGTGGAAAATATGAATATTTTATTGTGTAAAATTTGCAGCTAAGTCATGAAAGAAGTTAATAAAAATACAATTTATATTATTACTTCTACTTGATCTGATGTTTAATTAAGGATTATTCTTGGTAGATTTGCCACACAGACTTTATTTCTGTAGCCAATCTACAGCCAATGAAAATTCTTCATCAAATAAACACATGAAAAAAATAGAAATTAAACAATCTAACATAAATAATCATAGTGAGGGATATTAAAAGGTCCGTGTTCTGGAACATAAAACAATAATCAGCATTAATGCTTCTAATATCAGTTTCATCACACAATATCATAGTTTTAGCATTTATCTACAATTTTAAACATTCAACTAATTAAAGTAACAATAAGTAATAATAACACCTAGTGGTTAAAATTGGGATAACACTTACACAATGCCTTCCACGGATACCCGCCATTTATTCAACTGTCCATTGTTGCACTGAATTCTAACTTTTACAAAATAGGTCTATAAAGTTGTATTCTGTTCTAGTTCTGGTCCGCTTCTCTAACTGGCCGCCATGTTTGCAGGCTTCTGCTCTTTTGTCAATATAAAATACCAAATACTAAACTCTGTGTTGGAAAACCTGAGAACTCTCATATGATTGGCTCAGAACCAGGAAGCAAAAATGGGCTACACTGTGAACCAAAGTAGTTCTGGACCGTACATCTAGGTTTTGTAATGCCGGTTCAGACGTGACAAACTGCATTTCCCGTGATGCAATGTGGTCAAAATGGCCACCGACTCCCATCATGCAACACGGCCAAATGACCGCCGATCAAGATAAGGTTGCTATGGTGATAACTATAAAACACAGTCACACAAGGCATTCAGCCTTCTTCTTGGCGTTTTGCCAGTCAGGGAAGGCACGGAGCTGCTCTACTCTGTGGGTTTACCCACCCCCCATGCCACGTGCTCGATAACTCTTTGCTGGACCGAAGAAGGAACTTTCCATTCCCGGTCCCGCGGCTGCAAACACCTGCGTTCATCAAGACGCACCTTCTTGCTGAGCTGGACCGGATCCGCGGACTCGGAGCAATCCAGGACACCCGTAAGGCATCGTCCTTATAAAGAAAAATTCCCCTTTTCTTTTCTTTTATTTCTGTTTCACCTGTAAGGTGGTTTAGAAGTGCCTGGGCAGGTGTTAGGATTTTAGTTAAATGCTGTTTACTCCAAGGCAGAGTGTTTTAACTGTTAAATATTTTTCTGTTTGTATGTGCATGCGTTTCAAAGGTGATTTTTGGCTGTTCTGGTTTGTGCTTTATAAGTGACCCCGCCGCGGGTCGATTTTTCCATCTTTTCCATCTTCTTCCCTTTTTTTTCTCCTTCTCTCTTTGCTTTCTCTTATCAGCGGATTCAATCTCTTTGTGTGAAACTCAGTTTGCGGTCTTCGTTTAAACTCCTCAGGAAGCGCTCCCTCTCTGGCCGAGGCACCGCCCCACTTTAGTGTAAGCGCTGACTACATCATTAGGACCTCCCCTCACGCATCACGCAAGGTTGCAGACCCTACGTCATCATAGTCGCCATCTTGGGAGGGTGTCGTGTAGCTGAGCTGTAGTTAGCTCAGCTGAACTAGCTTTTGCAAAAGCTTTAAAGCGTCCAGTGGGACTCTCAAAACTGTTCTGTCTGTCAATGCTGCTATGTCAAATGCCGATGTCTTGAATGTGGTGTTTAAATAACCGTGAGTTGAACTAAGATTTGCTACCTCTCATTTTAATCCATTTTTTTAACTTTTATTTCCACATATATTTTGCATGTTTAGTTTAGTAGCGAGTAAAATTCCAAGGTTGTTGAATCAGCAAATTACTGTAACAGGGAATTGCTTTTGGTTTAATAAAACAACAACTGTGGAATAGTAATTGTTTGTGTTCATTCCAATTCAGAGTTGTATGGTTATTCAGCATTCAGAGCTACTTCCTTCTTGGAATTAACATCCAATATTAACACAGAGACATTTTCATTGGATTGGTGATAATAGGGTCACGGTTTAAACTCTAATTGCAGTTATGAGTTGAGTTATCAACATTGCTGGATAAATCTGATCAGTCAGAGTCCGGTCAGACCATTTGTTCCAGCACAACTGAGTTCATAACAGCTAGTTAATAAATGCATTAGTAGTATAAATCATTACAAGCTTCCAGCTCTGGCATCACCACCATTTGAACCATATTTGTTAGAGCTAAATTTTGAGTTTGAATGACTTATTATTTAAATTATAAAACCAAATTATAATTAATAATAATAATCATATTCAATCAGCTTCTGGCATAACAGTTTGAAAGGAGAAATATTTGACAAAGTCATTGTTGATGCCTCTTAAGTTTTCCTGGTAAGGTTTATTCTGGGGTTCTGGAAAGGAGGGTCCGTCGGATAGTCGAATCTCGGATTCAGGAGGAGCAGTGTGGTTTTTGTCCTGGCCGTGGAACACTGGATCAGCTCTACACCCTCAGCAGGATTCTGGAGGGGGCATGGGAGTTTGCCCAACCAGTCTACATGTGCTTTGTGGATCTGGAGAAGGCATTCAACCGTGTCCCCTGAGGGATCCTGTGGGGGGTACTCCGGGAGTATGGAGTACCGGGCCCTTTAATAAGGGCTGTCAGGTCTCTGTACGACCGGTGTCAGAGTCTGGTCCGCATTGCCGGCGGTAAGTCAAACTTGTTTCCTGTGAGAGTTGGACTCCGCCAAGGTTGCCCTTTGTCACCGATTCTGTTCATAACTTTTATGGACAGAATTTCTAGGCGCAGCCAAGGTGTTGAGGGGATCCGTTTTGGTGGCCCTAGGATTGTGTCTCTGCTATTTGCGGATGATGTGGTCCTATTGGCTTCATCAGGGCGTGATCTACAGCTCTCACTACAGCGGTTCACAGCCGAGTGTGAAGCAGCCAAGATGAAAATCAGTGCCTCCAAATTCGAGACGATGATCTTGAGCCAGAAAAGGGTAGAGTTCCTCCTCCAGGTTGGGGAGGATGTGCTGCCCCTAGTGGAGGAGTTCAAGTATCTTCGGGTCTTGTTCACAAATGAGGGGAAGATGGAGCGAGAGATGGACAGGCGGATTGGTAATGAGAAATGAGTTTTCTCCGTAGTGTGTCTGGGCTCTCCCTTAGAGATAGGGTGAGAAGCTCAGTCATCCGGGGAGGACTCAGAGTAGAGCCGCTGCTCCTCCACGTCCAGAGGAGCCAGTTGAGGTGGCTCGGGCATCTGGTCAGGATGCCTCCTGGAAGCCTCCCTGGTGAGGTGTTCCGGGCACGTCCCACCGGGAGGAGGCCCAGAGGAAGACCCAGGACACGCTGGAGGGACTATGTCTCTTGGCTGGCCTGGGAACGCCTTGTGCCTCCCTACTGAAGCTGCTACCCCCACGACCCGATCCCGGATAAGCGGAAGAAAACGGACGGACGGACGGACGGACATTGTTGATGTAGAGGACTGATTGTTTATAGGAAATGTTACTTCCATCCCAGGTGACGAATAAGAATGATTTAGGTTGATTTTAAAGTAAATATCTTACTTATTGCTCCTTTAAGTACAGACTGTTTTAGATTTCTACGTGGACATTTTAATTTACATTAGACTAGCTAATCTAAGCCTGTATACTGTATGGTAAAATTCATCTACTCTCACTACCTGCCTGAAGATCTCCTATGTGTAACTGTGCTTCATTGGATAATCCATCCATCCAAAGTTAGGTTACAGGTCACGTTGAACCTTCCTTAATAGAAAACGTCACTTCATCTAAGAAGTAGGAAAAAACCATTGAAGGTTACAGCAAGATTCTGCTCTCGGCCAAAATTATCCAGAAAACCCTGTTTGGAATCCGATAGTTACCATTACCTTCCAATCTTAAATGATCTTTAGTGCCAATCAAATCCTGGTTCATCCTATAGCAAAGCAAAAGTTTGCATAAAACATTGATCTTGCTGTGAGTCGGAAGAATATTATTTCCATTTTTTTCATAAAAGAGTAATAATTTAAATAATAAAAGCATGCAAAATCATAAAGCTAACTTCAACAAATTTTTTAAACAACACTCATCTAAAATAAAATCAAAGTTTATATAGGAATAAAAATAATGATTAAAAATGATAATAAAAATTATGATTAAAAAACTCAATGTGTCGTCCTCTTCACCCCCTTTTCTTTGTATAAGTCAGTTCTCTGATATAAGGGAGGATAATAAAATATAGCAAATAAAGCTGTCTAAGGGAATATTGTGCCCCCAGAATCAGTCATATCAAATAAACAAAGCTTTCTATCTGGCTCCAGAGATAAGTAAATCAAATTACTTTTCAGAAGAGATTGGCACCAAAGAGCCTTCAAAATTAGATGACAATGGTATCTATTAGATTCAAAACAGGGGTTTCCTGGCTCATTTTGGCTGCGGACAGGATTTCCCAGAACCTGCAGTGTTTTTTATTACCTTTTTAGAAAAGTGATTTTTTTTCTCATTGTGGAAGATTCAACCTGCCTATAATGGATGCACGGATGGTTCATCCATGAAGCACAAGTTGCACGTAGGAGGCCTTCAGGTGGGTAGTGAGAGTAGGTGAATTTGACCTTAATTAGTATGTAGGCTTAGATTACCTAGTATAATGTACATTAAAATCATTTTTTTAATGTATTATTCCATAATCAAAGGGCAGACTATGATGGAGAATTTTCTTGCCTACTTCTAAATTTAAACCTTATGCAAAACATTTTGTCACCTTTAACAGAATGGTATGTATAGTCTACAGCCTGTGTTTGCAAAGATTCAATTAAATTAAATTTTATTTATATAGCGGCAATTCATGAAACATGTCATCTCAAGGCACTTTACAAAGTCAAGTTCAATCATATTATACAAGATGTAAGGTTAACCAGAGTTCAGTTTCTCAGCGTGTGCTTACATGCTTGTAAAACATTCTTAGAATTTTATTATCTGTGTGTGTGTGCGTGTGCGTCTGTGTGTGTGTGTGTGTGTGTGTGTGTACTTGTTTTTCTACATACGTAGGGATTTTGGCCTGACTGCGTGAATACATGTGGGGACCTGTTGAACTGTGGGGACTACATTTGAGGTCCCCACCGGCACAACCCCATTTTGAAGCAGAAAATAGGGTATAGATATGCTCCATGCAATTTTTGAGGAAGTCCCCATGAGCTTCATTTCAAAACAAAATTTATTGTGAGTGTATATGCATGCGCGCCAGGTGGTCACACGGGTACTGCAGTCCCCATGAGACTAGCTGTTCTGAAAGAGTGTGTCACTACCTGCTCTATCTCTACTGACCTCTATTGGTCAGAATGTGTATTGCAATTTAATGGTCAGTTTATGTGACCTCTATTGGTCAGAATGGTTACTGCAATTTAATGGTCAGTTTAAACTTTACCTTTTAAAGTCTAACTTTTTACTTTTATTTCTTGCAGTCTGGATTAATAAAGTATTAATAAATATTTTAATAAATATTTGTATAAATAAATATGTAGGAAAGGAAAGGCAAATTTATTTGTATAGCACATTTCAGTACAGAGACTATGCAAAGTGCTTTACATGATTAAAATACAGAAAAATAAAACAGAGTAAAAGGAAGTAGGAATAAAATGTAGAAACAAAATAGTACATGGGAAAATAAAAACTAAAAGCAAACATTAAAAACAGTTTAACTAGAACATTCGAAGTTAGTCCTTGATTTAGAGGAACTCAAGCTTTCTGCATTTTACAGTTTTTTGGAAGTTTGTTTCAGATAAGTGGAGCATAGGAACTAAATGCTGCTTGTCCGTGTTTGGTTCTGGTTCTAAGTATGCGGAGTAGGCTGGAGCCAGACGACCTTAGTGGTCTGGAGGGTTGATAATCAGAATCAGAATCAAGTTTAATCGGCAAGTAGGTTTGCACTTACAAATAATTTGACTTGGTATTGATTGCGCAGACAAAAAATAAGAATACAGTAAAATAAGAAGTAAAAGGATATATACACGGAAGCTGTATATACTCAGCAGACTGTGCGTCAATGTAACGCAGAAGCTTTTAGGTCCTGAACGGGGGAGAGAGACAGTGTCCAGTTTCACGGATGGCTCTTGGCCTTGTTCATAAGGCTGGTAGCAGATGGGAAAAAAATGTTCTTGCGGCGTGAGGTTGTGGTCCTGATAGACCGCAGCCTCCTGCCAGAGGGAAGTGACTGAAATAGTCTGTGACTGGGGTGCGAGGGATCAGCCACAGTCTTCCCTGGAGGCGTACAGGTCCTGGAGAGATGGAAGATTGCAGCCAATCACCTTCTCTGCAGACCGGATGACATGCTGGAATACGATCATGATGGCGTATTCATGATGGCACCGCGGACGGAAGCCACGATGTGTTGGTGCGCTCTTTTTTGCTTTGTTTTACTGTTTAACTCTGATTTTTGCTATGATACTGGGATCTCTTACACCCGAGAGGAGCTCATGAACATCAGGACTGCAACACCAGAGGATTTATCCCCTACCTTTCTTCTCCCTACGCTAGAAATTTTGGACATTCTGGTCGAAGGTACGCTCATCTTTGCAAACGCAGCGAAACGCCGGAGAAGAGGGAGACGAGCTGGTGCGCTCGTGCGTCTCCGCCAGCGCTGACTCCGCTCACCGCTGCTGGGAATTATCCTGTCCAATGTGCGCTCCCTGTCCAACAAACTTCATGAACTGAAACTGTTGCTAGGCAAAAACAAGGACTTCTCTTCATCTGCAGCACTGTTCTCCTGACCTGGAATCCCTCCTCATAAACTGCAAGCTTTTTTATGTACCCCGCGAGTTTGCCTCATTCATTCTGGTCTGTGTTTACATCGCGCCGAACGCAAACGCACAAGAAGCACAGCACACGCTCGCAGACCAGATTCTGAATGTGGAGCAGAGAAACCTGGACTCTTTAGTTATTGTCCTTGGTGACTTTGACAAAGGTAACCTTACTCATGAACTTCCTAAATATAAACAGTTTATTAAATGCCTGACCAGAGAGGACAGCATTCTGGATCACTACTACACCACATTCAGAGATGCTTATCACGCCGTCCCCCATGCTGAACTAGGTCAGTCTGACCAGGTCATGGTTCACCTGATTCCTGCTTACAAGCAGAAACTAAAGCTCTGCAAACCTGTTGTGAAAACATCAAAGATGTGGACCAGTGAGGCTGTAGAAGATCTTCAGGCGGGGTTGGGTTCTACGGATGGGGACGTTTCCAGGACTGCATCCACCAGTCTAGATGAGTTTACAGAGTCTGTGACATCATATATCAGCTTCTGTGAGGACTGCTGTGTTCCATCACGAACCAGGGTGTGTTATAATAACAACAAACCCTGGTTCACAGCCAAACTCAGAAGGGTGGCACCAGCAGACCAGATGGTGATGGGGGAGGTGAGGATGGACTCAATGATGGAGGAGTAGAACTGCACCATCATTGTCCTTGGCAGGTTGAATTTCTTCAGCTGCCTTCTTCAGGACGTCCATCCTCTGCTGGGCTTTCTTGGTGAGGGAGTTGATGTTCAGCTTCCACTTTAGGTCCTGGGGGATGATAGTTCCCAGGAAGCGGAAAGACTCCACAGTGTCGATGGTGGAGTCACAGAGGGTGATGGGGTAGCTGGGGCTGAGTTCTTCCTGAAGTCCACAACCATCTCCACTGTTTTTACAGTGTTGAGCTCCAGGTTGTTCTCCCTGCACCAGGTCACCAGATGGTCAGCCTCCCACCTGTAGGCGGACTCGTCACCATCAGAGATAAGTCCGATGAGAGTGGTATCGTCCGCGAACTTCAGGAGCTTGACAGACTGATGACTGGAGGTGCAGCTGTTGGTGTACAGGGAGAAGAGCAGAGCAGAAAGAACACAGCCCTGGGGGGAACCAGTGCTGATGAGCTGTGAGTCAGAGACATGTTTTCCCAGCTTCACGTGCTGCTTCCTGTCAGACAGGAAGTCTGTGATCCACCTGCAGGTGGAGTCGGGGACATTCAGCTGGGAGAGCTTCTCCTGAAGCAGAGCTGGGATGATTGTATTGAAGGCAGAGCTGAAATCCACAAACAGGATCCTGGCATAGGTTCCTGCAGAGTCCAGGTGCTGGAGGATGTGGTGAAGGGCCAAGTTGACAGCGTCGTCTGCAGACCTGTTGGCTCTGTATGCAAACTGTAGGGGGTCCAAGAGGGGATCAGTGATTTCTTTTAGGTGTGAAAGCACATGGCGCTCAAAGGACTTCATGACCACAGAGGTCAGAGCGACAGGTCTAAAGTCATTAGGCCCGTTTACACTACACTTTTTTAACCGAGCCGAGACCAGTCCGAGCTCGGTAACCGAGATAACTCTTGTGTGTAAATGGTCAGCAGACTGAACTGGACCGCGCTAAACATAACCGGACCGCGCTAACTGCAGACCAGTTCCTGAGCAGGTCTCGGACTAGTTTTTTTTATCCCGGTTTTCTGATAACGAAGAGCACATGAGCAGACCGCATCATCCCAGTCAGCTGTCTGTGGGTTTTCCGCCGTGTCTGGCTGCATGTCCCGATTCACACTCCATTCAGACAAATTTCAGACATTCATAAAAATACTAGCTTCCTTAACGTGCCACACAATTTCCAGAGATGATTCTGCTTAGCAGTGTGATGAGCCTCAGTGTCTGTTGTTGTTTCCTGTGTCTGTAAATCCTTATTAGACTTTTGTTTGTCTTATCCACGTCTCAAAAGCCGACTCTGTCTAACCATAACTTCCTGAATGTTATGGGCGCTGCCGTTTTGTTTTGCTGCTTCCGCCTTCAATCCCAGAGAGCAGTAGTACCGCCGATCATCACTAGGAGGCGAGGAGCAACCAAGGAACCGGGATAGCGTGGTGTGTAAACTGTCGTCTTGGCTTGGTTAACTGATCCAAGCTCAGACTGGTCTCGGCTCGGCTCGGTTAAAAAAGTGTAGTGTAAACGGGCCTATTAAGTCCTGTGGTCCTTGGCTACTTTGGGACAGGGATTATGGTGGAGGATTTGAAGCAGGCTGGCACATGACATGTCGCCAGTGAGGTGTTAAAAATGTCTGTGAACACTGGAGACAGCTGATCTGCACAGTGCTTCAGGGTGGATGGAGAGACAGAGTCTGGTCCAGCAGCTTTCCTGGGGTTCTGTCTTCTGAAGAGTTTGTTAACATCTCTCTCATAAATGGAAAGAGTTGTCACTAAGGAGGAGGTGGAGGTGATCTGTTGGGTGGAGTCGTGGGGGGTGATTGCAGGACTGTCCCTTTGTCTGTCGAAACAACAGTAGAAGGTGTTATGGTCGTTTGCTAACTGTCGATCGTTCATGGAGAGGGGGGTTCTAGGCATGTAATTTGTTATGTGCCTGAGACCTTTCCAGACAGAAGCAGTGTCGTTCGCTGAAAACTGTTTTTTCAGCTTTTTCATCTCAGAGTACAGCCGTTTAGCTTCTTTCACTGCCCTGCTAAACTTGTATTTTGCATCTCTGAATCTGCATTTGTTCTCACTTCTGAAGGCATCAGAAGTGAGGACATTAAAGGCCGCCCCGAGGCCTCCCAAGTCTCGCCCAGATGGGGGCAACAGACCCTGGGCCCAGACCCACCAGATGCCCCTCTCCGAGCACCCCCAAGAGCCCCAAGACTCAGGGTCCCCCTGAACCAGCCCCCGCAGGACGCATCCCACAGCCCCCCATTCCACTAAGTAATGGAGCCTATCAAAGGAGCCCAGAGAGATTGATCTGATGCAGATGCTGTCCCAAGATTAATATGACCCAACAAAATATCTCTATACTAATTGATACTAAGATTTTCCTTACTTTTCCAATTCATGAGGATAGTTTTTTTTTGCGATACATAAGGCAGTGAAAGCAAACTTTTTTTTCCCAGAGAGCTTTCCTTAAATCGCATCAAGGAAGCAAGCGTTAACATTGATGCTGCTACTTCCGTGTTGTCCAATCTACCTAATATTGTTTCATTAAAAGAACATCAGAGAACGGCTCTGAAGGCTTTTGTTGGTGGAAACCATGTTTTTGCCCTTCCCCCGACCGGATTTGGTAAGTTTTGTTTTCCGGGGCGCGCCCGTGGCAGAGCAATTAGCGCGAACCATGTTAGGAGGGCTTTAGTCCTCAACGCAGTCGGCCCGGGATCGACTCCGACCCGTCGCGCTTTGCCGCCTGTCTTCCATCCTCTTCCTGTCAGCTCACTGTCAATAAAACGCGTGCCACTAGAGCCGCAAACACATTTAAAAAAATAAATAAAAAAGTTTAGTTTTTTCCTGCGTCGCTCTCATCAGCGTCACGGGTTGGCTTCGGTGTGAGTGGTTGAAATAGCACGTCGATAAAGATGACAGACAAGTGGCTTATCCAATCATATGCAAGGATTTTTGATAAGGCCCAGACTTCTGAAACGCCATTCCTATGGATCTGTTCCAGATGGATGAGTGGAGCTAGGCAGAGCGAAATTCATCTGGCTAGGGTCAGGTTAGGTAAGACCATCATTTTAATTGAAGTTACCCTACCCAAGGTCCTCTATCCTTTTTAAAAGAGTGATGTGGTTAAGTTTTGGTTCATCCGCTAATTTAGACGACACACAGTAATACCCAAATATTTAATACTTCCTGACTGCAGTTGTAAATATAGGGGGTTATGTAAAGAGCAATTAATTGGCAGTACTCTAGATTTAGACCAATTTATAGAGTAATCTGAGACTTTTGAGAAAGATTCTAGTAATCTATATACTCAAGAGAGAGTGAAAGTGTTTGAGTGCTGGAGATAGAGTAATACATCATCTGTGTAAAAAAATAAATTTATGCTCTATTGTCATGCATGTTATTCCTTTAACAACACTACTTTGTCTAATTGTTGCTGCTAGAGGTTCAATAAAAATGGCAAAAAGTGAGGGGGAAAGCAGGCATTCTTGCCTAGTGCCCCTCTGGAGACAGAAGCTGGAATATGTTTGATTATTTGTCCTGACACAGGCTGTCTGGAAGCTGTATAAATTTTTAACAAATACAAAAAAAATCCCAAAACCAAATTTATGCAGAGTAGTGAAAAAAATTGTAGCCGAGCTCCACACGTCTCCAAACACCCATCTGGCGAGAGTGTCAGCTTAATTAAGGGCAAACAGGTTTGATGTTTTCTTCTTTGTTCCATCAGACTGAAACTTTTTCTGATGTCTGGAGAAACCAATAAGCCAAACCTACACTGATTATTAAATTTCACATTTCCTCTGCTTTTTAAACCTCAGATTATCTGAGCAGTCTTTTAAGTGTTACTTAGTTCTTCAAAACTTTCAAAATATTCTGTTGGAGAGAAGTGTGATGTCGATGAGGTGGGTGTGGCCTCATGCTCAGGTGCGTCTACCTGTGATTTCAGGTGGATAAGATGTAGCTCTCTGCTCAGTATGTTCACTGCTGCTTGCCTCGCTGCTGTTGAGGGTCTTGCTTTATGCATTAAGTCCAAAGCTACCAGCTGCTGTTAATGACTGACTGAATGTGACTGGAGTTGTTATTCTGTCTCGCCTCTCTCACATTTGAAGCATTTTCTTCCAGGCTCCCACAGCTTTGCATTGATATTGTTTCTGCTTGATCCTGAATGTGTTTTCCCCTCAGGAGCAAATCCTCCACAAACTCATTCGCAGAGACTCAGGGGGTCTCTGTGTTCTGATTTTCTGATGTTTCCCTCTTATTGTCTGAAGTGTTTGGGGTTAAAGAGTCTCTGTTTGAACAAATGAACAGCAATTTTATCCAGTTGGTTTGATCCAAGCTGATTAACAAAGATCGTGTTTGTTTAAGGATTAAAAAGCAAAGTGTCTGTTTTTCCATACATGTAGAAGCAGCTTCTAAAAAGGGTCAAATCTGTTTCCTGGTTTGTTAATGGCTGATGAACTATTTCCATTATGAATGACTCGGATCATCTTATATGTTTGTTGTACAATCTTGGCGGGGTGACATGTTTGAAGCTGATCTAAAGGAATGTTTTTAGTAAGAGTTTGACTTTATTTCAGCTGTATTTTCAGCAGAAAGACGTCACATCAGTGTACTCTCTTTGCAGAGCGAATCTTTATGTCTGCAGGCCGTCAGCCAGACTGATTTGAATCACTCAGAGTTATGTTTGGTCAGCATCGGAGTTTCCAAGGCACTGAAATCTTTAGCATTTCTTAGATATGAATGAGAACGTCAACATCGTGTTTGTGCTCCAGGGTCTGAATGACTCAGCGACAAACCGTCAGATCTACTTTGCCATCGCCCTGATGTCCTACCTGGTCACCATCTTGGTGAACCTGATCCTCATTCTCACCGTGTGTCTGGATAAAGCCCTCCACCAGCCAATGTACATCTTCATGTGCAACCTGTGCTTCACTGGGCTCTGTGGAGCGTCCAGCTTCTACCTGGATCTGCTCCAAGACTTTCTGGCAGACGCTCACCTCATCACGTACACCGGCTGCTTGACGCAGATGTTTTTCACTCATATTTACATCTTCTGCCAGTTCACTGGTCTGACTGTCATGGCGTATGACCGCTACCTGGCCATCTGCCAGCCGCTGCGTTACTGGGCTCTGATGACGGGCAAGAAGGTTGCGCTGCTGTTGCTTCTCACCTGGTGTCTGTCTCTGTTAGAAACAGCTGTAGGCATTCTCCTGATCAGCAGGCTGTCATTCTGCAGCCACCACATAGCCAGGATCTTCTGCACCAATTGGGAGGTGGTCAAGCTGTCCTGCTCAGACACCACTGCCAACAACTTGTACGGCATTGTGGTCATTATCCTACAAACAATGCAGATAATGATCATCCTGGTCTCATACATGCACCTGGTCCGAAGTGCTGCCCGCTCTCGAACTGACCGCAGAAAGTTTGTTCAGACATGTTTTCCTCACCTCACGTCGCTGCTTGTCTTCTCCTTCTCTGTGCTGTTTGACCCATTCTATTATCGTTATGGCGGCAGCTCCATGGCGGCGCTGCAGAACGCGCTGTCAGCAGAGTTCCTCGTGGTGCCGCCCATCGTCAACCCCATCATCTACGGCATGAACCTGCGTCAGATCAGGACCCGGATCCGCCTCTGGTTCACCACAGTGAACCCACAGAGATCGTTGTCAAAATAACATTGAGCCTGCGTTTTATCAAACTTTAAAACCCTTCAGTAAAAAAGATCCAACGTGTTTCCCGTTGTCGTGGTTCCGTTTTTTTTAAACTTTTAGATGAGTGTTTATGTCTCCTCAATACATGCAAGCATATTAACTAGTCAGTAAGAAAATACTCACTGTAAGAACAAAATTTTAATCTAGCTGCTGGTCAATAAAAAAAATAACACTGAACAACAGAAAATATGGTAGAAAATGTGAATATTTTATTGCATAACATATTCATATTTTCCACCATACTTTAAAAATACAATTTATATTATTACTTCTACTTGATCTGATGTTTAATTGAGGATGATTCTTGGTAGATTGGCCACACAGACTTTATTTATGTAGTTAATCTACAGTCAATGAAAATTCTTAATCACACGAACGCATGAAAAAAATAGAAATTAAACAATCTAGGAATTATAACAGAAATAATGATTATGAAGGACATTAAAAGGTCTGTGTGCTGAAACAAATAACAATAATCAACATTAATGCTTTACAAGTCAGTTCCGTCACACGCCATCATAGTTTTAGCATTTATCCACAATTTTAAACATTCAACTAATTAAACAAACGATAATAATGACACTTAGTGGTTAAAATATAATTAAAAGTGGTTGAAATAACACTTATACAATGCTATCCACAGACACCCACCATTTACTCAACAGTCCATTGTTGCACTGACTTTTACAGAATAGATTTATAAAGTTGCATTCTGTTCTACTTTTGGTCTGCTTCTCTAAATGGCTTCCATGTTTGCAGGCTGCTGCTCTTTTGTCAAGAAAAAATACCAAATACTGAGCTCTGTGTTGGGAACACTGTGAACTCTCATATGATTGGCTTAGAACCAGGAAGTAAACACGGGCTACACTGGGAACTGAAATAGTTCTGGACCGTACGTCTAGGTTTGAAAGGAGAAAATTTTGACTAATACATTCTTGATGGTGTTATGCCTTCACACCATGGCTAAATTGTGTGAATGTTGAACACTATATGACATGGGAAGGATTAAAATTGGGTTGTGAGTTTCAGGCTGGGACGGCCTCTCTTCACGGCAGGGTGCCTGCTGTAAATTCACACCACTCCCCCTGCTGCGCTGACCTGCCAGCATTTTGCCTGAAAGACATTGATTAGGGGTAAATGACACCTGGGAGAGCAGCTGTGCTCATCAGCAGGTATATATGAGAGACACACTGCAAACTGACTGCAGAGAAGCAAGGACCCACTGACAAACACTGAAGGGGCAGCCGGTAAGAAAATAAGTTTTATTTAAGATTCCTGCTGCGGTTCCAGAGCTTAATGTGTGATGGTTGCTGTGTTGGAGTCCTGCTTACATGGCTTGTGCACCTGTGAAGGTGGCTGCAGTGAGTTAAAACAAACATGCATTTCACATTGTAAATGATAAGCTTGGGGATATGTGTGATGTGGGTATATGTTTGGGCATAGTGCAATATGATGGTGAATGAGCCAGTGAGATTTTAGGTTAGTTGGTGCATAAAAATACAAGCAACTTTTATAAAGCTCTGCTAATTAAAATGGGAATTAGATTGGTATAATTGTTGTTTATGGTATTTGTGTATTGTAAATATTGGGTGTGTATTAATTGTAATATTCGTTTTCAAAGGTTTTTACCTGCCTGGTGTTCAAGCACTGAGAAGAAAAGAATCAAACAAAATAAAGAATGGGGAAAAAGATTCAACTGTTCAGTCTGAGTAATTCCAGCTATACTCTTGTTGTCGTGGGTCCTCCCCTTCAAGTGTGGGGTGCACTGGCAAAAGCACTTGACACCCCCAGACAAAAGGTCAGAGCACTTCTGACCAGACTCTCAGAAGACCACTGCTTTTCTCCTGGAGCCCTCAAGGAGAGGGGGGCTGCCACCCAGCCTTCACCTTTTTCTGCCTGAGACAGAGGAAGAAGGAGGCCGGCCTGAACCATGAGGGCTCACGGGCCCAAAAGCCAGGAGCCAGCACAGGGAAGAAATCCCTCGTCGCCCAGGGGATATAACCGGGCAACTCAGAGTTAAGTCTGCTGTCTTAGGCGTAAAAATGCCGGAGGAAGAATCCCTCCATGCCAAAAACAGCTTTGTTTATTTCTTCTCAGGAAAGCAGAATCCAGACGGAGCTGAAAAGCCAGCAAAAGGACCCACTTTCCCATGCTGAGAGGAAAATATATTGAAATCGTGACTGCAATCGGTTCAGAGGCTGTCTGCAGGACATCCAGGCCTCCGATCCCGACCATGCTTCGGCAAGCTCCTGGCCACATTGCTGCTGCTAGCCGGTGCTGATCAGACCAACGATTTTCCCTGCTTTCCCATTGTCCTTCCTTGGATGGCCAAAGTGGACCGAACTCACACGAGGTACCGACAGGTTGGGCAGAGAGACTAAAGGGAAAGGTTACATGGTCATTGGGAAATGTTTGTGTAATGCGTCCACATCGTTTTTAAACAAAGGGCTAACTGAATTAGCTAATGCTACCAGTCGGTTCCATGGCATTGCTGATATGGTTCAAATGTGTTTTATGGTTGTAACAAACGTTATCTCCACAGTGGTTTCATACATTGATGGGATATTAATGTTTTTATGTTATCCGGCCCACTCATTATGACTAAAATAAAAGCCAAAGCTTTTAAATTCAGCGCCAAAAAGTCTGCTAGCCAGAATACTATTAGCCGGTAACATCCGATTTCCGGTTATTCAACAAAAGCTGTTTTCAAGCACAAAAATTGCTCCGTTTCGCCCCACCATCGTTTGATAGTGCTATGAGCCGCATTAATATGAAATATTAATGTTGATTTAAATGCGTTTTGGTTAACTTTAGGAGTAACCGAGTTTAGCGTCCGATTGCTACAGCGACCCCTAGCGCTCATAGGTAGAATTTCATTGATAAAATAAAGCGCCCCTAAAGGAAATTATTTTACTGAGCAAATCATTCTTTGAAATGTTATTTCCTCATATAATGTTTTGTGAATGGGTTGAAACACATGCCAAACGTTCTGAATTAGTGAAGCTAATTTAACCTCAATTCACATTCTTTAAGACGAACTTTGGTTCTTTAACTTAAACAAAATGTTTAATCAAATAATGTTTTGTTTAACTCAGGATTTGCATTGTGAATGGATTGAAAACATGCCAAATGTTTTTTTTTAACTTAGTTAAGCTAATTTAACTCCATTCCATGGACATTAAGTCAGATCTGCAGTGAACCACAACTCACTGAATTATTCTGATGATGATCAACCACTTTTGTTTTGTCTTTTGTTTGTTTTTTGCATGTAAATAGTTCCTTAGCTTAACTTCTTTTTATCTTTAATTTTGCTTAGTAGTTTAGTTAAGTTTCACTAGCCTATTAGAGAATTTGTTAATCGAAATATTTTGTTAAATCAGATAAACAGCATTATATAGTGATGTCTGTATGTTCATTTTATTTCTGTTATTAAATTCTTAAACTTGAAGAGAAGTTGTCACTCTTCTATGTGTGTGCAGAGTTTGCTGTTTAAAAGATCACTAGTGCTTGAATTCATCCCTTTCAACCATTGGCCTGATATAAGCTTAAAAGCATACAATGCAACATTTTTCAGTTAATTAATGTGTTCCATCCCGTTTTGGATGATTAAATGAGTCATTTCAGGTCGAACAAAGGTTTTCTCGGCCGCCCTAGTGGTCTGTGGGGGAAATGCCGTACTTGCATGAGCCCTCGGCCCGCACCCACAGGCTCAGAAGTCTCGTGCAAGACCGCGAGAGTCGGTCTTGCTTTACGGCGAGAACTCCATGGGTTTTTGCCCTGCCATTCACTATATGCACGCGCGAAAGCAACAACAAAGAACCGCGGGTTAACGTCAAATAAACATGCAAGCATATCGAGTTGTTTTTTTTATTATTATTGTTTGTTTATTGAATGTTGGCGAGGCGGTAGCGTGAGTTTGGCGAGGCGGCCGCCTCGCCAAGATAGCGCTGCGGGAAACCCTGATGTTCATACTTTCACTGTGTTAGTCATTGTTTGTACTTCCGCTTTTTCGACTTTTCGTTGCGTTCACCTGTCTGCTAAGCTCAAAACAACCGCGCCTGGCTTGACGGAGAAACCAGAACAGCTGAGCATCTTCATGACAGTGCACTTTTACTTTCGCCCTCTGGGGGGAGCCTCGCTGGAAAATCAACCCCGGTTGAATAGTATACCTCTAAGAGCTGAATATCACCAGACAAAACTTAACAGACAGAGTTATCTATTAAACATTAAATAACTTTAAATGCCAGAAGCTGTCTGAATTTGATTATTAATTATAATTTTTAATAGGTCATTCAAACTCAAATAGTAGCTATAACAAAATATGGCTCAAATGGTGGTGATACAAGCTGTAATTAATTAGCTGTTATGGACTCATTTATGCTGGAACAGGAGGCCTGATCTGATCGGTTCCTGGCCGATGAGATCTATCCAGCAGCGTTGATAACTCAAATTATTACTGCAATTAGAGTTTACCGTTACTCCTTTATCACCAATCCAATGATAATGTCTCTGTTTTAATGTCAGATGTTAACACGAAAAGTGGTAACTCTATATTCTGAAAGACCATGCAACTGTGAATTGGAATGAACACAAACAATTACTATTCCACAAGTTGTTGCTTTTATTGAACCAAAAGCAATTCCCTGTTAGAGTAATTCTCTGATTCAACAACCGTGGAACTCTACTCACTACTAAACCAAACATGCAAAATATATGTGGAAATAAGGTTTAGCATTTATCTACAAGTAAGTCCTGTTTTAGTTTCCTACGCATATTTAAATTTTACATTATACTAGGTAAGCTTAGCCTGTTCAGTAACCAAGATCAAATCTGTCTACTCTATCCCCACCCCGAAAAACTCCTATAAAACATCCATCCCTTCCATAACTTACAAATACAGGAGTACCAATAGGGGGCATCACAGGGTGGGCTGGGCATTTCCCCACCAGAAAACGGCATCCCCTCTAAGAGATGGTAAAAACTGATGAGACCCTCAGGGAAATCCTGCTCTCAGCCAGTCTGAGCCATAAAACCCTGTATTGAAACTGCTAGGGCAGGCTGACCTGCCAGGAAGAAGAGGAAACATCTGGATATCATTTAACTGTAATGTTCCGAGATGTCAAGTAGCGGAATTAATCGCTCTGTTTTTGTACTCTGAGATAAACATTTACCAGAATTGTAAGTCCAGTTGCCAAGACTCTGATGTCAATAGCTTGCAGCATACACATCAATGGAGACACACAGACTCTTGTGTTTAACGCACACGCATCTGTAGGCCTTAAAAAGGCCAGCTCTGGATATGAATGTTAGAATTCTTTGCTCGGACCCGTTGCACGTCCAAGGTTAAATAAAGAACAATTCTCGTTGACAATGACAAAGGAACGCCTTCTCTCAAGTCTTCTTTTTTTTTTAAAGGTCTAATAGTTAAATAATTCTCCCACAAAACTAGGAGTTACAGTTATCATCTGATATTAAAGGGTCTTTAGTGTCAATCAGATCCTGGTTCTCCCTATATTAAAGCAAAAGATTGCATAGACTGTAGATCTTGGTGTGTGGGTTCGAAGCAGACAGTTTCCATTTTTTATCATAAGATAAAGATTTCAATCTGAAAAACTCACACGGATAGAAGAGACAATTAGAATTTATTGATACAATATTTTAAGACTTTGCCGCTCAGACCTCGGCAGGAAACATTCACGCTGAATTATACTTCAATATGCATAAGCAGGTGTATGAGAATAGGAATGATTTTCCAGGCCTGAAACTGGTGGTGGAGTGGAGATAGAAGTTTGTTCAGTCCATATGAGGATCTGTTTGAGCTAGATGTCCAATTTGATAAACACAGGTTTGCATGACTGTCCATGATGAGCAAGCTTGAAGCGACTGTGGATGCAAGGCTTTGTTTGCTGTTTATAAACAGAAACAAAAGTGTAATTAGTGTTCTTATCAAACTCCCATTCATGTGTCATTTATCCAAAACCTCCTTCAAACACTTCCAGATATTCCCATCCATCCATCCATCCTCTTCCGCTTATCCGGGGTGTGGTCACGGGGGTAGCAGTCTAAATAGGGAGGCCCAGACGTCCCTCTCCCCAGCCCCAGACACAGAGGGTCCCAACAAGAGACTTGGACAACTTTATTTGTCATTTTGTATGTACAGAGTGCGTACAGAACGAAATTTCGTTTGCATACAGATTGGAAAATCACAGTAAATTACAGGATAAGGTGCAGCGGTGATTTATGTAAACAATTGAAATGTAAACAATGCAGGGGAAATAGACAGTGTACGATTCACAGTGTACAGGTGAGTATTATTAAAACCGTGTAATATACAAATGTGGTACAGAGTCCATTTGTGGCTTCCGCAGTTCAACAGTCTGAAGCATATGTGCAAATGTGTAAATGTGCAGATATACGAATGTAATACAGTGTCCATTTTGTGGCTTTAGACCCTTTGGGTCTCCTCTTGGTGGGACGTATCCGGAACACCTCACCAGGGAAGCATCCAGGAGGCATCCTAACCTACGTACAGAAACCTTCATGGAGCGTCTTATTGAGAGTAAAATGCTCATTGCCCAAGCCAGAACTGAACACTCATTACCATCCAGCTCAATCGTCCTCTGCAAGTGGGAAACAAGGAGAGGAATTGGGATGAAGATGCCAGAGAACTCTGATTTCTTATTCTTCAACGGGAGGAGTTGCCTACGAACCCTAAGCGCAATTAGATTCATGTCTGCCATATGCGCTCAATGTCCTGAAGGCTGTCTTAACTTTGTGTTCTTGACATACTGACTCTTCTCATATTGTGTTACTGTTTTTTCTTTTTTTTTCCCAGTGTCCTGTCTAGCAATATGGCAATAGGAATTGATGTCTCAATGCCAGATAGAGCTCGACAGATTTTGCTTTTACAAGTGGAGCAAACGGCTTTCGCCATAGTGCTCCACTTGATTTATGCTTGTAAATAGCTTTATTATGATTCCTGCAAGGAGAATTTCAAATTATATGGACATGACAATGGGAGAGTAAAGGAAGAATAAAAAGTGAAAGAAAAGGGAAAAAAAAGAGTAGAGGTGAAAGAAAGAGGAGATAAAAGGGAGAGAATGATAAAACCTTCTTTGTCTGCTCCATCACCTGGAAAGAGAGACAAAAAGAACAGCACAACCAACAGACATAAAGCAACAGATACACTCGAATAACACCTAGATGCCATTGCTAAATCATATATATTATTATGTAAGCTGACATGTGTAATGTGATATTTGAAAAAAGAAAGTGAAAGAACATAAATAAATAAATAAATTATAAGATTACTGTATATAAGTGAACACTTAATACCTGGGACCCAGGTATTAAGTGTTATTAAGTATATTGTGTTACTGTTTTTCAATTGCTCTGTTCCACTGACTTGTTGTTTGATCTTATGACACTGTGATGTTACATTATGTTGATCAATATGGTTTTATGATAAAGAATGGAAACTGTTAGATTGCATAAACTAAGACCTATGGTTTATGCAATATTTTACTTTGATACAGGAAGAACCAGGATCTGTTTGGCATCACAGATCCTTAAAATACTTGGTAATGATAATTTTCAGATTCAATACGGGACATAAGAGGCCTGGAGACATGATGGCTGTGTATGAGATCCACTGTTTGCTGATTGCAAGGCCAAATGCTGTGTAGCTGCTGTGCGGGATGATTGTCTAGCATAAATTGTCTTTGTTTTGTCTCATGCCAAGGCAGGGCAGACGCAAACAGGGCAGACGCAGACTGAAGCGGGACCGTGGGGTGCGATTACTTTCCATCTATGTGATCTCTGCTCTGTTTCTCAATAAAAATGCTGGAACTTTATCAGAATCAGATCAGAATCAGAATCAGAAATACTTTAATAATCCCAGAGGGAATGTGCTGTTTCAGTACAATCGCCATCACAAATATCACAAACATTTCAGGGGGAGACGATTTACTGAGGCCTTGCTGCCAAGGAACCGCCTTACACGGTGCCAACAGGGCGCTGCCATTACTCTGTGGAAAAATAGAGGCCACAAAAAGGAAGGTGGGAGGGAAAAGACACATTTCAAACTTTATCCTAAAACAGCATACAGTTTGAGATATCAAAAACCTCTTGCACAAAAAGCACAAATAAGACGAGACACATAAAGCAGAAGGTAAACATTTGAGACTAGTCGCGTGTAAGTTCATCAGTTTATATGAGCATCGGTTATGTGTGTCTGTTTGAGTGAAAGTGTTTATATTTCCGTGAACGCTCTCCAGAGGCCGTTGTCCTTGATGTTATCAGCCGGCAACGGTTAAGAAAGCATCCGCAGGTGTCAGCAGGGGAGGGGGGAGCGGGGGAGAGTTCTGAGCTCTCTCGCCATAACAGTCCAGGAGTGATTAGATAGGGAAGGCATAGACCAAATATGTTATTTGTTATGAGACGAGCTGCACTGACTTTCCCTAAGCTTTAAGTCTTTGCTGGCTTCAAATGGCTAAATCCAATATTCCAAATTGTTGCGCTTTTCCGCATTTCACTTCCAGATTTTATCCCATCTCCCCTTGAGTTCAACCACCAAAGCCAGTCTGCGTTCCAGCACATACAGCTTTTCGGCTCTGCTCCTTCACCTTCCAGATCTGTCTGTTCTCCGCCTTAGTGAGCGCGTCATATGCAGCCGGCAGCCTGATCAAGGCCAAATGGCTACCGACATCCGCTGTATTTGCAGATAGATCAAAAATCCACCAAATCCAATGAGTAGAAATCTCCAAGTATTCTGAAACCAAACATGCAAACGTTTCAAACGTCCAGGAATGACAAAGTCGAAAGACACACCGTTTTCCATCCAAGAATATAGGGTGTATCCCACAAAATGAGTCAAATCAGGACCGGACGGGTCCCCCTTTCGTTGCCTACCCATTGCAAAATGTCATCAATGGCATTAAGAGACCAGCTTACCAGATCCATGTTTTTCAGAGTTCGGTTGATATGAAGAAAGTGCTCAGAAAGACAAGACATAGCAGCAGAAGCAGGAGAAGGTGGGGGGGTGTTGAAAGCTGGAGAGGAGAGAAAAAACACGACCGACCTCGAAGAGAGATAGAACAGAAAACAACACCACCGTTTCCTTATTCAGTAACTCTTGGAAGTCGGTTATTGTTTAGAATTCCAACAACACTTGAAAAGAGGTCTTCTGTTTCCTGGTGAAAATCATCAGCCCCCTCCTCCCAGCAGGAGTGCTCGTATTTCAGCTGAAATTTTTAATTATTGTAAAATGTAAATATATTTAAAGGGAAACAGGTTTGATGTTTTATTCTTTGTTCCATCAGACTGAAACTTTTTCTGATGTCTGGAGAAACCAATAAGCCAAACCTACACTGATTATTAAATTTCACATTTCCTCTGCCTTTTAAACCTCAGATTATCTGAGCAGTCTTTGCAGTGCAACTTAGTTCTTCAAAACTTCCAAACTATTCTGTTGGAGAGAAGTGTGACGTCGATGAGGTGGGTGTGGCTTCATGCTCAGGTGTGTCTACCTGTGATTTCAGGTGGATAAGATGTAGCTCTGTGCTCAGTATGTTCACTGCTGCTTGCCTCGCTGCTGTTGAGGGTCTTGCTTTAGTGCATTAAGTCCAAAGCTACCAGCTGCTGTTAATGACTGACTGAATGTGACTGGAATTGTTATTTTGTCTCACCTCTCTCACATTTGAAGCTTTTCTTCCATGCTCCCATAGCTTTTTATTAATGTTATTTCTGGTTGATCCTGAATGTGTTTTCCCCTCAGGAGAAAATCCTCCACAAACTCATTAGCAGAGACTCAGAGGGTCTCTCTGTTCTGATTTTCTGATGTTTCCCTCTTATTGTCTGAACTGTTTGGTTGTAAAGCAAAGTGTCTGTTTTTCCATACATGTAGAAGCAACTTCTAAAAAGGGTCAAATCTGTTTCCTGGTTTGTTGATGCCCAAAGAAATATTTCCATTATGAATGCCTCGGCTCTTCTTGTATGTTTGATGTACAATCTTTGTGGTCTGAAATGTTTGAAGCTGATCTAAAGGAATGTTTTTAGGAAGAGTTTGACTTTATTTCAGCTGTATTTTCAGCAGAAAGACATCACATCAGTGTTCTCTCTTTGCAGAGCAAATCTTTATGTGTGCAGGCCACCAGCTACACTGGTTTGGAACCGCTCACACTTATGTTTGGTCAGCATCAGAGTTTCCAAGGCTCTGAAATCTTTAGCATTTCTTAGATATGAATGAGAACGTCAACATTGTGTTTGTGCTCCAGGGTCTGAACGACTCAGTGACGAACCGTCAGATCTACTTTGTCTTCGCCCTGATGTCCTACCTGGTCACCATCTTGGTGAACCTGACCCTCATCCTCACCGTGTGTCTGGATAAAGCCCTCCACCAGCCGATGTACATCTTCATGTGCAACCTGTGCTTCACTGGGTTCTGTGGAGCGTCCAGCTTCTACCTGAAGCTGCTCCTAGACCTTCTGGCAGACGCTCACCTCATCACGTACACCGGCTGCTTGACGCAGATGTTTTTCACTCATATTTACATCCTCTGCCAGTTCACCAGTCTGACTGTCATGGCGTACGACCGTTACCTGGCCATCTGCCAGCCGCTGCGTTACTGGGCTCTGATGACGGGTCAGAAGGTAGTGCTGCTGTTGCTTCTCACCTGGTGTCTGTCTCTGTTAGAAACAGCTGTAGGCATTCTCCTGATCGTCAGGCTATCGTTCTGCAGCCACCGCATGGCCAGGATCTTCTGCACCAATTGGGAGGTGGTCAAGCTGTCCTGCTCAGACACCACCACCAACAACTTCTACGGCATTGTGATTATTATCCTGCACAGTTTGCAGATCATAATCATTGTGGTCTCATACGTGCACCTGGTTCGAAGTGCTACCCGTTCTCAGACCGACCGCAGGAAGTTTGTTCAGACATGTTCTCCTCACCTCGCCTCGCTGCTCGTCCTCTCCTTCTCAGTGCTGTTTGACACTCTGTATTCTCGTTATGGTGGCAGCTCCATGGCGGCGCTGCAGAACGTGCTGTCTGCAGAGTTCCTCGTGGTGCCGCCCATCATCAACCCCATCATCTACGGCATGAACCTGCGTCACATCAGGATCCGGATCCGCCTCTGGTTCACCACAGAGAACCCGCAGAGAATGTTTTCAAAATAACGTTGAGCCTGCGTTTGATTAAACTTTAAAATCCAGTAGAAAAAATTATGCAATGTGTTTCCTGTGGTCATGGTTCTGTTGTTTAAACCGAAATATGAGTGTTTAGATCTCGAGTGTTTATGTCTCCTCGATACATCTGTGCATATTAACTAGTCAGTAAGAATATATTCACTGTAAAAAAATAACATTGATCAACAGAACATATGATGGAAATTGTATGTTCCATCATATGTTCTAAACAATGAAATTTAACTAAATTTCATTGTTTAGTGAAAATTGTGTAGCTGAGTTATAAATTAATTTAATAAAAAATACTGTATTACTTCTACTTGATCTGATGTTTAATTAAGTTTAATTCTTGATTCACATAGAAAAGAACTGTCCCAAAAGTACTTGATTCGCATTAAAAGGAAATTTACTGTTAGAACAGCAGTTTTTTAGGGTTCTGGGTCTGTCTTGAAAGGGAGTTTTGCTTCCCACTGTCACCACAGGCTTGCTCAGTACGAGAGATTGCTACAAAGTTAACTTGACCTGATGCAATCCGCTGGGTTTGCTCTCACACAAGAAACGGAGCATGACTCTATGCCTTATAACAAACATGCACGCAATTAAAATCAATGGATTTGGATTGATGCGTATACATCTTTCTGTCATAAAATGCCTTGCGGAAGCATTTTGTGAATTTATATAAATACTGACCTGGTAAGACCTAAATCTACAATGAATATGAGGATGTAAAAGAAACGGAGCACATCTGGAAGTACATTTCTGTAAAGCTTTAAAACTTTTAGCTCAGTTGTAAAATAAAATAACTTTTAAATTTTGACAAGAAATCCCCTCAGTGGTTCAAAGTTATGAGGTAAGGTCACTGTCAAAATAGACTTGTACATAAAAAGACAGTTGTGTGCATATTAGTCAGAAGTTGTGCATAACAAACATTTGTAAACTCATAATAATTGAAATCGCATTCAAAAGATATATCAGAATCAGACATACTTTAATAATCCTAGAGGGAAATTGCTGTTTCAGTACCATCACCATTACATAAACATCACAAACATTTCAGGGGGGAGACGGTTCACTGAGGCCATGCTGCCAAGGACACTACTGTGTCCACAAGGCGATCTTGATTTGTTGAAGGAAGATTACAACAACATGAGGGAAGTGGAGGGAGAAAAAAAGACAGATGCTTGACAATTTATGCTCTCACAAATAAAGAGTGAAGCATCCGACAAAAAAACCCTCATAGCACGAAAAGTACAAATAACACAAGACACATATAGCAGAAGGTAAACATTTGAGACCCGTTGCGTGTAAGTAAGTTCATCAGTTTTATGAGCATCAGTTATGTGTGACTGTTTGGGTGAAAGTGTTATATCTCCGTGAACACTCTCCAGAGGCCATTGTCCTTGATGTTATCAGCCGGCCCACAGTTCAGCAAAAGTATCCACAGGGGGGTAGCCGGGAGCTTTTCTGAGCATTCTCCGCCATAACAATCCAGGAGTAGAGATATGGAGGGCATAATCCAAATATGTTATTTGTTATGTGGGCAAGCTGCACTGCCTTTCCTGTCAGCTTTAAAGTCTTTTGCTGTCTCCAAATGGTAAATCCAATTTTTCCGAATTGTTGGGCTTTTCCGCGCCTCACTTCCAGATTTTATCCCATCTCCCCTTGAGTTTAACCACCAAAGCCAGTCTGCGTTCCAGCACAGCCAGCTTTCGGCTCTGCTCCTTCACCTTCCAGGTTTGTCCGTTCACAGCCATAGTGAGCGCGTCATTTGCTGCCGGCAGCCTGATCAAGGCCAATACTTCAAAAATCCACAAAAAACAATAAGTAGAGATCCAAGTATCCTTAATCCCAATGCAAAAGTTTCAAACATCCAGGAATGACAAAGTTGAAAGACACACCATTTTCCATCCAGGAATTTAGGGTATATCTCACAAAATTAGTCAAATCAGGACCGGACGGGTCCCCCTTTCGTTGCCTACCCATCGAAAAAAATGTATCAATAGTATTGAGAGACCAGCTTACCAGATCCATGTTTTTCAGAGTTCGGTGGATATGAAGAAAGTGCTCAGAAAGACAAGACATAGCAAAGCAGGAGAGGGGTGGTAGGGTGAAAAGCTGGAGAGGAGAGAAAAGACATGACAGACCTCGAAGAGAGACAGAACAGAATCCCGATATAACATACAGTTTAAATAGGCAAGGCAAGGCAAATTTATTTATATAGCTAGTGAAGATTTTCAGTCATCCAGGTCATGGTCATTCCAAAAAAATTTAAAAAAACAAAGTAACTGGACTTGTTTTCCGTAGTTGAAGACGTTTCGCTTCCTCTCCAGGAAGCTTTCTCAATTCAAAAAGTCTGGAGTAATGTGGAGTAACAAGCTTTATACAATTGGCAAACAAAGGCCTTGTAATGGCTTAGATAACATGCAAATTCAACAGAAACAGGACCACCCCTTAGTAATGGGCGGTCGTTAAAGTCATTACGCCAGCAGATTGGACCGAAACTGGTCCACTCCTCTGTAACGAGGAGTCGTCAGGGTCGTTATTGGCTTGGCTTAAAGGAACAATGTTTTGATCACACGAATGAGGGTGAGAGTTAAGGTGATGATTGGCCGGAATTAATCCTATAGCTGTGTTGTAAGTTTTTGAGAGTTGAAACCTAAGGCCTCCTCCTCTGTTCAAAGTTGTTTTTTCTCTCTTAACGTAGATGGCTTCCTTTACACCCCTTTCAAACCATGTCTTCTTTGTCCAAAATGTGAACATGTTGGTCCTCACAGAGTGTCCTTTGTCCTTAAGGTGTAGGTGGACAGCAGAGTCTTGTCCTGAGGAGGTAGCTCTCCTGTGTTGAGCCATGCGTCTGTGGAGAGGTTGTTTGGTTTCTCCAATATAAAGATCAGAACATTCCTCACTGCACTGAACTGCATACACCACTCCACTCATCTTAGGTTTGGGGGTTTTGTCCTTGGGATGCACCAGCCTCTGTCTGAGGGTCCTGTTTGGTTTGAAATGTACTGGGATTTTGTGTTTGGAGAAAATCCTCTTGAATTTTTCAGAGACTCCAGCAACATATGGGATGACGATGTTTTTGCGTTTATTCTTCTCACCATTATGTTCTGCAGCGGGTCTTTTGGATTTTCTTGCTGATTTGACAAAAGCCCAGTTAGGGTACCCACAGGTTTGGAGGGCATCTCTGATGTGTTTCTGTTCCTTGTGCTTCCCTTCTGTTTTACTTGGGACATGCTCGGCCCGGTGTTGTAAGGTTCTGATGACAGAAAGTTTGTGCTCCAGTGGGTGGTGTGAGTCAAAAAGAAGATATTGGTCTGTGTGGGTGGGTTTCCTATACACTTCATTGTTGAGGTTTCCATCTCCTTCCATGTTCACCAAACAGTCGAGAAAAGGTAGCTTGTTGTCATTGGCATCCTCTCGAGTAAACTTGATGTTGTTGTCCACCGAGTTGATGTGTCTTGTGAAAGCTTCCACCTCTTTTAACTGGATTTTGACAAAGGTGTCATCCACATATCTAAACCAGTGGCTTGGTGGTGTTCCTCTGAACGTTCCCAATAAAAGTGAGGGAAGAAGGTTATTTATATAGCACAATTCAGTACAGAGACAATGCAAAGTGTTTTACATGATTAAAATATAGGAAAATAAAACAGAATAAAAGCAAGTAGGGATAGAATGTAGAAACAAAAAAGAACATCAAAACAGTTTAACTAAAACAGTAAAAGGCAATTTTAAACAAATGTGTTTTTAATCTTAATTTAAATTTATTTTTCTGGAAGTTTGTTCCAGATAAGCGGAGCATAGGAACTAATTGCTGCTTCTCCATGTCTGGTTCTGGTTCTGGTTCTGCAGAGCAGGCTGGAGCCAGAAGACCTGAGTGGTCTGGATGGCTGATACACTGATAACAAGTCTGTGATGTATTTAGGTGCTAAGCCATTCAGGGATTTATAGACTAACTGTGGATGGAATTCTAAACAATAATAACTGAATTCCCATCTTTACTAAATGAAGAGACGGCGGTGATGACGTTCCAGCACTTTTATTGAGAAACAGAGCAGAGATTCACATAGATGGAAAGTAAATCGCACCCCACGGTCCCGCTGCAGTCTGCGTCTGCCCTGTTTCTGCCTGTCTTGCTTTTCGGCTCCCCCTAATACTGCACAGTGACCTTCCCATGAGACAAAACAAAGACAGTCTATCGTAAACAACCAGTATCCCTCAGCAGCTGCAGCATTTGGCCTTGCAATCAGCAAACAGTGGATCTTATACACAGACATCTTGTCCCCAGGCCTCCTCTGTCCGAGTGGTGTGAGGCCATAGTGACTTCAGAATAATAATTCTTATAACATTCCTCTCTTTTTTTTTTTTTTTTTTTTGAGGATGGTGTTGTTGGCACAAAAACAAAACAAGATGACCCATCACAGGAAAATGTGAACAAAACACAGAGGACCCATTTCTGTAAACACGTAAAGTGGGACCCAACAGGTTCCCGTGTTGGAACCGGGCAGTGCTGGAACTTTTAGTACAGATCAACATGAATGCTTCATAGAGCTTTAACACACAGATCAAAGGTTTAGCTTTTATCTACAATTTAGGGTTCATCTAATTAAGTAAGGCCTGTTTTAGGTCCCTATGCACACATTATTTTAAATTTACATTAGGCTAGGTAAGCTAAACCTGTTCAGTAACCAAGGTCGAATCTGTCTACTCTTCCCCAACCCTGTAAAACCCCACTTGGTTCTCCATTCCCATGGACAATCATCACTTTCATACCTTACAAATCCAGGAGTACCATTGTGGGGTATCAGAGGGCAGGCCGGGCTTTCACCCACCAGAAAAACTCATCCTCTCTAAAGGATGATAAAAACTGATGTGACCCCAGGTGAAATCCCGCTCTCGGCCAATCTGAGCGAGAAGTACCTGTATTGAAACAAGGAGTTTCCATTACCAGCTAATATTAAAGGATCTTTAGAGCCAAACAGATCCTGGTTCTTCCTATATCAAAGCAAAAGGTGCATAAACCGTAGGTCTTTGTGTGTCTGAAGCAAACAGTTTCCATTAGTTACCATAAAACCATATTGATCAACATGATGCAACATTACAGTGTAGATCTCATAACACAAAAAAATCAAACATGTGAGTCAGTGGAACAGAGCAGTTACACAACAGTAACACAATATGAGAAGAGTCCGAAACGTCAAGAACGCAAAGTTAAGAAAGCCTTCAGGCCATTCATGGCACAAGGCAGAAATTAATCTAATCGCGCTTAGGGTCTCTTCAGGCAACTCCTCCTGTTGAAAAATGATGAATCAGAGTTCTCTGGCTTCTTCATCTCCAGTCCTCTTCTTGGTTCCCCCTCGCAGGCTGGACGATTGAGCTGGATGGTAATGAATGTTCAGTTCTGGATTGGGCACTGAGCATTTTATTTTGCATTTCTCCCTAATAAAACACTTTGTGAAGATGGTCTGCAGACACGAGTCCTTGTTTCCACTGGGGAACAGAAACAAGGTGTAATTAGTGTTCTTATCAAAAACCCCATTCATGTGTCATTTATTAAAAACATCCTCCAAGCACTTTCACATTCAAGATATTTCTGCGCACAATTATTTAGCTCTCAGAATTCTGCAATTTAATTATTAATTAAAAGAGTAATCTTTAAGTTCATATGTATTTGCAGTAATTTCATAGTAATCATTAACATAATGCTTTAAATGTGTGTCTTAACTGTTGTCTGACAGTTGAAGTTCTCTGCAACATCATTTCATTAACATATTCGTTTCATGTCATTTCCCGTTTTATTTTAAAAACCCAACTGAGGAAAAGAAAGCCTTTCCATGTGAAAGCCTTTTCCCTCTTTCTCTCTCTTTTTTTAAAGAAGTGCAAGCGAGGTGCAAATCTGCACAGAGAAGACAAATATTTATACCAAGCCAAGGTTCTTCACAACAAAGCAGTGAGCAGGAGAGGGAGAGAACAGGAGCTCTTTTGAAAACGTTCTAACATGGCTGAACAACCAAAGCTACTTAAGCAAATCAGAATTAGCTCCTAATTTAATCCCAAAATAAAGTAAACCTTATATGTGATTATTTGCCTTTTTTATGTAACTGAGGATTAAGGACTTTGATTAAGAAGTTCTTGGATGAATGCGTCTCTGTGTTCCTATTTATCTAGGCCCGGTAATCTGATCTATATGTTTTGAGTGCCTGGTTAGGAAAAGTTAATGTTCTCTGAAGATTTCTGTTTTCAGCAACCCTGAAAACCCAGAACCCTTTACAGTCAGTGTTAGGTGTCAGGTAACCTGTGGGACCACGTCGTCGTCTCTCTGGTTCCACCAGCTGTGTCAAGTTTACAACAGCTCCAAACCACAGCAGCTTGTCCCTGGGTGCTGTGCCCCAGGGGTCTCCACACCCCCCTGTGTGTGTGGAACATCTCTCATTGTAAGGATCTCACCTTACGTCCCGTTCAAGATGGTCTTTGCACAACAGGAGTTCCAATGTGGGGTGTCTTTGCTGCTTTAATGTTCCTCAGAGAAAACCTTCATTCATTGATATCAACTTCAAGCAGTTACCCTTTTATCATCACAGCCTCCCAGCAATCCTGACCAGATCCAAAATGTCTCCATAATTTAATCTAATTAAATTAATCTTACTTCATTTCTGTATGTAAGAGGATAACCATATCCCAGAGGTTAACAGTTAACAGTTAGCTAACCTCTGTTTTATGTGTTTTTCTCCTCAGGATGTTTTAACAGCTGGTTTAAAAGAACTATTTAGTTATTTGTGTTCTAGCTGAGAGATATTAAATCTCCATAAATATTGTAACCATTGTACACTGATGCGTTAATCCCAAATTTACCCATGTTATTTAGTAGAATAAGGCATTATTCTAATCTTGCAGTTTTATCCATTTAAATCCTTAACCTTTGTGGTGCTTTATTGATGTCTGCCAGAGTGGCAGATTTTACAGGCATCCTACTTATTTGGTTCTTATTTGCACCTCTGCTTACTTCCTGCAAATTAACATTTTGATGGAAAATTAATTTCTTTTAGCGGTGTTCCCTATTTCTTTTTGTGCATGTTGTAATTTGCTAAGCTTGTTGTGTCTTAAAGGTTCCTCTTTGCATTTTATTCAAACCCCTTGTGGGGTTAATAAACTCCAAAACATATCTATATATGTATTAGATTCTTTAAATAAAAACTTTGTTAGAAAAAGTAAAAGAAAATCCTTCATATTAGCGGCATCTCATCTCATCTTTGTTTCCAGACCAGAACCTCTTGTCCAAATGCGTTTGACCCTCTTATCGCTCACTAATAACAGCTCTGACTTAAAACGATTAACATTCTAGGGGTTTAATAATAGTAATCTTGATTGGTTTTAATCTGATCTGAAAGTTTTCTCCTAAGCGCATCCGCCAATGTGTTTGCCTACAGGGCGGCCATCTTGGGTCAGACCACAGATCAGACATCTGCTGTCAGAATGAATAGGAGGCAGCTCAGATTAATCTTATGTTCACAATGCTGGTGACCTTTCGGTTAGATTACACATATTTATTCAGAACCAAAGCAATTTAAACTGAAGTCAAACTGGATGAGATATGTACACGCAGTTGTAATTTTGCAGTTACATATTAATATAATAAACACACAAATTATACACACATATCTCTGTCATATATATACATATATATATATATATATATATATATATATATATATATATATATTTTTTTTTTTTTTTTTTTTTTTTTTTTTCATAGACTAGTCATCGTAATGCCTTTTATCATAAATCGGATCCAACAGGGTAGCTTCCTACTTCATGTACATTTACAAATGGCACTTTAAACTGTACAAAAAACAGATACTCATCAGTGAGAATCTGTCACTTTTTAAGAGTATGTGATGACAGCAGCACTGATCTACATAGAAGCAAACCTATATACAGACAAGTGAGAGCAGATGTGCCAATAGCAGCATTTAAAAATTATAATGATAGAAAAAATGATAGATGGTAATAGCGGCTCACCCGCTATTACCATCTAATGTAGAACAGATTACTTTTGGCTGACGTCACTTCCTGTTTGCGGTAAGGCGTATTGTATCACTTCCTGTTTTCACTGCGTGAGCAACGGTTTGTTGCTCCAGATTCTCTCGCTTTTATCTTTAATCTCTTTGCTGTAACATCTGTTTCTAACACATAAGCACTTTTAAAACATTTTCTGTTGCTGCACATCACGCTTGGGAACTCCTCGTGTTTCACGGTTTGCTCTCTTTGCGTGGTAGAAGGGCGCTAGCCTAGCTTTAGCCTAGCCTAGCTTTAGCTCCACAATGGCTTCCTCTCCTACTATTACTTCAGCTTCTCCGTCTCTGACTAAGTCTCCCCTTATCTCCTGCTCTCTGTGTCAGATGTTTAGCTATTCCTCTGCCTCCTTTAGTGATAATGGTACTTGTAATAAATGTAGTGTTTTTGTAGCTTTGGAGGCGAGGGTGTCAGAATTAGAGACCCGGCTCCATGCTATGGAAAGACCAGCTGATAGCCGCCCCTCTGCTAGCGCGGAGCCACATAGACCTAGCGTTAGTTCACTTAGTGGTCCTCCAGAAGCACCCGAGCAGCCGGGTAAGCAGGCCGGCTGGGTGACAGTTCGTAGGAAGCATAGCTCTAGATTTCAGCCCCCAGGTCACCACCAACCCGTCTGCGTTTCAAACAAATTTTCCCCACTCAGCGACACACCCGCTGAGAAGCCGATCCTGGTTATTGGGAGCTCAATAGTCAGAAACGTGGCACTAGAGACACCAGGGACCATAGTTAAATGCCTGCCAGGGGCCAGAACGGGCGACATAGAATCTTACCTAAAACTGCTGGCTAAGGATAAGCGTAAATACAGTAAGATTGTTATTCACGCTGGCGGTAATGACACCCGATCACGCCGATCGGAGGTCACTAAAGTTGGTGTTGCTTCGGTGTGTGAGTTTGCTAAAGCAATGTCGGACTCCGTAATTTTCTCTGGTCCCCTGCCTGATTTGACCAGTGATGACATGTTTAGCCGCATGTCATCATTCAACCGCTGGTTGTCTAGGTGGTGTCCTGAAAACGACGTGGGCTACATTGATAACTGGAGAACTTTCTGGGGAAAACCCGGTCTGATCCGGAGAGACGGCATCCATCCTACTTTGGATGGTGTAGCTCTTCTTTCTAGAAATCTGGCCGGATTTATTAGTCCTCCTAAATGCTGACAACCCAGGGTCCAGACCAGGAAGCAGAGCCGTAGTTTAACACACCTCTCTGCAGCTTCTGTACTGTTACCCATCCATTATCCTATTGAGACGGTGTCTTTCCCACGGCCAAAACTTAACAGATCAAAAACTTATCTAAAAGGAACAAATCATAAAAACCTAATAAAAATCAATACGGTTCACCTTGAACCTAAAAATAAAACAATTAAATGTGATCTATTAAATATAAGGTCTCTCCCTCCAAAGACTTTGTTAGTTAATGAATTGATTTCTGATAAACAGATTGATTTGTTTTGTCTCACAGAAACCTGGCTACAAGAGGACTACGTTAGTATAAATGAGTCAACTCCCTCCAATTATTCAAATTTCCACATTCCCAGATCTGTGGGAAGAGGAGGAGGAGTGGCAACCATCTTTCAGTCTGATTTATTAATTAGTCCCAGGCCAATTAATAACTACAGTTCTTTTGAACATTTAACCCTCAGTTTCCCTCATCCAAACTGCAAAGCAATAAAACCTCTTCTGTTTGTTGTTTTGTATCGTCCACCAGGCCCTTACACTCAGTTTTTGGATGAGTTGTCAGATTTCTTATCTGATTTGGTGTTAAATACTGATAAGGCTATTATAGTGGGTGATTTTAACATCCATGTTGACACAGAATGTGATAACCTTAGTGTAGCCTTTAAAACTATCCTAGATTCAATTGGTTTTGCTCAAAATGTGCATAAACCGACGCACTCTTGGCTCCATACTTAGACCTTGTGCTGACATATGGCATTGATTGTGAAGAATTAACAGTATTTCCTCACAACCCTGTCCTATCTGATCATTTTTTAATAACATTTGAGTTTAATCTAACTGAGTTCTCCACCCCCAAAAGAGGGTTCCATTATAGTAGATCTTTATCGGATAATGCTGTATCAAAACTTAAAGAGTCTGTCCCCTTTTTAATATCCTCCGTATTGCAGAAATGCCCTGTAGATGGCAGCAATGTTGTTTCTTCCAATTCACAAATAGATGTCTTTGTAAACGGTATGACTTCGTCATTGCGTTCTGCATTAGACAATGTAGCTCCCTTGAAAAAGAAGGTGATTATTCACAGGAAGCTGGCTCCTTGGTTTAATTCAGAGCTGTGTTCCTTGAAGCACAATGTTAGGAAATTGGAGAGAAAATGGCGCTCTACACACCAAGAGGAATCCTACTTAATCTGGAAGAATAGTCTATTGTTGTATAACAAGACCCTTCGCAGAGTTAGAGCAGCATATTTTTCATCATTAATTGAGGAGAATAAGAATAATCCTAGATTTCTCTTCAGTACAGTTGCCAAACTTACCCAGAGCCACAGCTCTGTTGATCCATCCGTTCCCTTAGCTCTTAGCAGTAATGATTTTATGGGATTCTTCATAAATAAAATTGATTCCATTAAAAATAAAATAATTGGCATCCTCCCAAACATGATTACCTCATCCTCAGTAAGTGAGGCAGCATTGGAGGAATCTTTAGAACCTGCGCAGTGTCTGAACTGTTTAAAAGCAGTAGAGCTTTCTGAGCTATCTAAAATTTTAGCTTCATCTAAACCTTCTACCTGTATGTTAGACCCAATCCCAACCAAGTTGTTTAAGGAGGTATTCCCTCTGATCAGTGGTCCTATTTTAAACATGATTAATCTATCCTTGGTAAATGGATATGTACCACAGGCTTTTAAAGTAGCTGTTATTAAACCTTTACTTAAGAAACCATCTCTTGATCAAGATGAGTTAGTAAATTACAGACCTATATCTAATCTTCTTTTCTTATCTAAAATTCTTGAGAAAGTAGTTGCTAATCAACTATGTGAACATTTACAAAGTAATGACCTACTTGAGGAGTTTCAGTCAGGCTTCAGAGCTCATCATAGCACTGAAACAGCTCTGGTGAAGGTCACCAATGATATTCTCATGGCCTCAGATAATGGACTTGTGTCTATACTTGTCCTGTTAGATCTCAGTGCTGCATTTGATACAGTTGATCACAATATTCTCCTACAAAGACTTGAGCATACTGTAGGGATTAAGGGAAAAGCATTAGGCTGGTTTAAATCTTATCTGTCGGACAGATTCCAGTTTGTTCATGTTAATAATAAATCTTCCTCAAACTCTAGGGTCACTTGTGGAGTACCACAGGGTTCAGTCCTTGGACCAATTCTATTTACTATATATATGCTTCCCATTGGTAAAATTATCAGACAGCATGGGATTAATTTCCACTGTTATGCTGATGACACTCAGCTATATTTATCCATAAATCCTGATGAATCCAATCAGTTACTTCGACTGCAGTCATGTCTTGATGACATCAAAAGCTGGATGACTTTAAATTTCCTGCATTTAAATTCTGACAAGACAGAAGTTGTAATCTTTGGGCCAGAGTCTTCAAAAAATAAAGTTCTTAATCAATCCCTTAATCTGGATGGCATTAACTTGGCCTCTGGTAATAAAGTTAAAAATCTTGGTGTTGTTTTCGACCAAGACATGTCATTTAAATCCCATATTAAACAGGTTTCCAGAGTTTCCTTTTTTCACCTCCGGAATATCGCCAAAATTAGAAACATTCTGTCCAGGAGTGATGCTAAAAAACTAGTCCATGCATTTGTTACTTCAAGGCTGGACTATTGTAATTCTTTACTATCAGGAAGTCCACAAAATGCAGTTCGAAGTCTTCAGCTGATTCAAAATGCTGCGGCAAGAGTTCTGATGAAAATCAACAAGAGGGATCATATTTCTCCAATTTTAGCTTCCCTTCATTGGCTTCCTGTTAAATCAAGAATAGAATTTAAAATTCTCCTTCTAACGTATAAAGCCCTTAATAATCAAGCTCCATCATATATCAGAGCTCTGATTACCCCGTATATTCCTAACAGAGCACTTCGCTCTCAGACTGCAGGTCTGCTGGTGGTTCCTAGAGTCTCTAAAAGTAGAATGGGAGGCAGATCCTTTAGCTATCAGGCTCCTCTCCTGTGGAACCAACTCCCAGTTTTGGTCCGTGAGGCAGACACCCTATCTATTTTTAAGACTAATGTTAAAACTTTCCTTTTTGACAAAGCTTATAGTTAGAGTGGCTCATACCCTGAGCTACCTCTATAGTTGTGCTGTGATAGGCCTAGGCTGCTGGAGGACATCAGGGTCTAATTTTCTCACTCTACTGATTTCTACTGTTCTTCAGTCTACTGTTCTCCAGTTTTGCATTGTATTACATTGAAATGACTGTCGTCATTTCAGCTTTTAACTTTTTGCTCTCTCTCTTTTTCTTCATAGTAGGTACACCTGGTCTGGCGTTCTGTTAACTGTGACATCATCCAGAGAAGACGGCTCACCCGCTACTACCATCTAATGTAGAACAGATTACTAGATCAATGTGTGCTTCTGTGCTTTTTTGTCTCTCTTGTTGTGTCTCTGTTCTGTCTTCTGTAACCCCAGTCGGTCGAGGCAGATGACCATTCATACTGAGCCCGGTTCTGCCGGAGGTTTTTCCTTCCCGTTAATGGGTGGTTTTTCTTCCCACTGTCGCTTCATGCTTGCTCAGTATGAGGGATTGCAGCAAAGCCATGTACAATGCAGATGACTCTTCCTGTGGCTCTACGCTTCCCCAGGAGTGAATGCTGCTTGTCGGGACTTTGATGCAATCAACTGGTTTCCTTATATAGGACATTTTTGACCAATCTGTATAATATGATTGAACTTGACTTTGTAAAGTGCCTTGAGATGACATGTTTCATGATTTGGCGCTATATAAATAAAATTGAACTGAATTGAATTGAATATAATACAAACCGCAATGTGTCAGAAAAGAAAAAAATCAACAAAAAACTAAATAATGCATCTTAGAATCAAAGAGATTACAAAATCATAGCAAAAAGAAAAATACTCTTATTTTGTAATGTCTTTTTATGTCTGTCCAGTAATTTAGGATCATTTGGTTTGTTATATATATATATATATATATATATATATATATATATATATATATATATATATATATATATATATCCATCCATTTTCTGACCCACTTAATCCCTTATGGGATCGCGGGTTTTGAACTGTGGGAGGAAGCCGGAGTACCCGGAGAAAACCCACGCATGCAAAACACCAGCCTTGAAAACCGTGACGTCAGACCACTGTTGTGAATTAATAATAATAATTAATTGAACTTTATTGATCTCACAATGGAGAAATTCACTTCTGCATCTTAACCCATCCCCTTGGGGAGCAGTGGGCTGCTACTGTGCGGCGCCTGGGGAGAAATCTGGGGTTAAGGGTCTTGCTCAGGGACCCAGAATGGCAGTTTGGAATGGAACTCAGAACCTCTGGGACCGAAGCTCTGTGCTCTAACCACTAGGCCACCACTCCCCTTTATTTATTTATTTCATAATATTTGAACTAATAATTGAATTTGTCTTCTCAAAGAAAAAATCCGTATACTCAAGCAGCCGCTGCTGTTTGCGTTCATGAAGAATAAAGGACAAGTTTAAACTTGAAATTTGTATATTAGTTATTGAAGTTGTAACTATTTAAACTGTATGTTGTATCTTTTGCATGAGATACAAATGTTTGTAATGCACAACTTCTGACTAATATGGACACAACTATCCTTTTTTGTACAAGTCTATTTTGACAGTGACCTTACCTCATATAAAGTCCTCTTTCAAGATGAAAGCAAAGATTTAATTTCATTTGGAAATCGAAGAGTCTAGAAGAGAGGCCCAGTGTTCATGTTGCGTGAAGTCCAGAGTGAAGTGTCCACAGTTAGTGATGGGTGCCATGTTATCTGAACTGGGTCGGTGGTTCCAAGCACTCTGGCACTCTGTCTGGAACTACTCTTCTATAAAGCATCACTTTTCAGCCTAATGACCTGGCAACTGTGGTTAATCAGTTCAGGACCGCACCTTCTCTCCCCTCTTCACGGCTAACCAGAGGGACAACAAATCAGACAGCAGACCGAGCCCTGATGAGGGACAAGCAGAGGACTCCCTGCTTTAATAACAACAGGCCACACGCTGCTGGAGTTTTATATTTTATTGTAGCTCAGAGAAACATCAGAACTTTAGCTTACATTGAAACAAAAGGAGTGACGCTGCGACAGGAAGCTCAGTCTTTACCAAAATAAAAGTCTTCGACAGCAGGAAGCCCCGCTCCTCATAAATATATCTGCATCTCTGCCAGTAGAAAAATACATAACTTGTCCACATCTAGTTAAAGCCGAGAACAGTGATAAAGGAGCATTCTGCTGTTTTTACTGGAAGATCAGCTTCTAAATTCAAACAAGAGCAGTTTAAACCTGTAGATTCAGATGGTTTCACAACAATTTATTATCTGGGAAAACTTAAATATGCCCAGAGTTGGTGGAAAATAATCAGGTTTTCATTTTACTATCAGAAAAAAACTAAATATTTCAGCAGCGAAACACAGGTTCTATAAAGCTCTGAAGTGGTCAGGAGTGCACTACGAGTCCCAGAATGCACTGGTGTGAGAGTCAACCAACGAGATCCTACGCATTGTTGAGAAACAGTAAATCTAGTGAAAACATTTTACTAGATTTTTTTTTTTTTTTTTAACTGAAATGATTTCTGACAAGTTGGCAGAAAGTTTTTAACAGAAATAATTTTTTTAGGCACAAACTTGTCAATTTCTAATATTAAATCATCTTTTTTATGTGGTTAAGATCAAGTGTTACTGAGTTTCTCACATAAACATTCAGCAGCTGTGAAGGTTTTTTCCCCTCAGTGTTTGGTTTGCAGATCAGCCTGAAGCTCATAAAGCATCTGAAGTCTGAGGCGACGTCTTCAAGCGAGGAAAATTCACAGAAAACATTTGAACCAAATCACATTTCTCAAATGAACTGCGATTAAACTCAGATAATTGTTTGGTTTAGTTTTCCTCTGAAACTGATTGTTTTTACGTTTCTTAAAAAAATAAATAAAACAAAAACTAATAATTTACATAAAGAAACATCTGAGTTTTTTATGCCTCAATAAACCTCCATATCTGAACCGACTGTTCCTGCACCCTGACAGGTGACCGTTGGCCAATCAGAGGACAGGAAACCCTCAGGTGAACATCGTCAAATGGAGTTCAGTTCAGTAAAGCGGCTGCAACTCAAACAGGAAGTGATGTCATCACAGGAAGTAGGAGGCGGAGCTAGACGACGCGGCGGATCAGGTGGTTCTTGTCAGGTTCCAGGAACTCGTCCAGCAAAGCGACCGTTACCTTCCGGAGCTCCTCCTCCAGCTGGGACACGTCACTGCGGGACAGAGAAAGAGATCAGTGATGTCACAAAGTCCCGCCCCCAGTGATGTCATATACCGCATCAGCTGACCTTTGTCCCGGTGCGGCGCAGAACTCGGTGTAATACTTGATCTTTGGTTCGGTACCGCTGGTGCGCAGCGTGGCCACCACGCCGTTCTGCAGAGTGAAGGTGATCATTTGGCTGCTCCTGGACACGGGAAGCGTCTGTGGAGGAAACATCAGGAGTTACAGGAACCGTCAATCAGAACCAGGTCGGATCAGAGCTGAGATGGGTCTGCACACCTGCACACTTATAATTAAGGCCAATTTAGAGACCAGTTAACACTCTTGCTGCAAGGCAGCAGCTATCAGCTCTGGTCCTACCAGTTTAGATCCTAATCCAAAGTATTTATAAAGCACATAAAAAAATAATAAAAAAAGTTTAAGTTGCACGTGAATTCAGGAACACAAACGGTGACGTCGGTGCGCAGCTTTAAGGAGCATTTTAGGTGCTTCAGCCCAGACCCCTAATTCCTCCTCTTCCTTCTTTAGAAGGAGCGTTTTACAGTCTGTTTCCACTATGTTTATCCCTCCCGCAGCAATGGAAAAAAATATATTTCTGAGTCATTATGTGGCGTCATGACACAGCAGAGTGGAAAATGTCGGACCCACAGGGAGGCTTGGTGAAACCCGGTCATGGTGGGAAATGATGTCATAGTTGATAAACCAACGCGTAGATTAATGATGATCAGGGGTATTTTAGTTGGCCAGAGTATAAATCTGATTATCCAGATTATGCCTTTATAGTCAACTGTGATATTTTCTAATAACGTCACAAAAACAAAACAAAAAAATTGTGTTGCCGTTAAGTTGCTGAACCATTTTTTATACAACTTCTCCTTGCAAACTGGCTTATTTTTTTTAAAAAGAACTATTAACTACAACATTGTTTAATAAAGGAAAAGGTTTCATGTGTCCTGGGTGTCTTAGTCAGGCACCGTTGCCCTCAGATGGCTCAATTTGCTGCACTGTAGCTATAGCTGCCCCAAAGTTATGGAATAATCTTAATTTGTGCCAAACAGGCGTCTTCTCTGAGTTTAACAAACTCCTTAAAGCACATTTATCTGCAGAAGCCTTTTGACCATCCTGAGAGGTTGACTATTTGTAACTTGTCTAATTTTATTTTAATTAACTGTTAATTTGATGCAATCAACTCGTTCCCTTACATAGGACATTTTTTGACCAATCTGTATAATCTCATTGAATTTGAGTTTGGAAAGTGCCTTGAGATGACATGTTTCATGAATTGGTGCTATAGAAATAAAATTTAATTAATTTTAATTTATATAATTTTTATGTACAGCACTCAGTGGACTGTGGATTGTCATATCTGTCATCGTACATATCTGTAATTTAGTTTTGACAAGTCAGAATATTAGCGATATAAATTTACTGATTAAATGTTAAAACAGCTTGCCATACAGATACTAAATTAAATTATAGACCACCGTTTAACCCTACGAGGGCGCCACACTGACTATTTTATACAGAAAAGCAGGATTTCATCAAATATGCACTACTTTGTAAAAATAATGAACAAAATATGTAGACAGTACTATAAGATAACCATGTTAACAGTTTACTAGCAGAAAATAGTTAATTTGGAGGCTAGTTACTCTTTAATAGTTGATGAGGTGTTATTTTGCAAATATGCTGCGTTTGTTCCAGAACTCTGGTGCTTCATTCAGGTGGACCTGTGCAAACCACAACCTATGGTGGCCATATTACATTTAGAAAGTAGGATTGAGGGATCAGTGAGGAGGGGCTGGGTGTAAGAGGTCCAAACAGGACACACTCACTCCAGTACCTGTACTACTGAGGCGTTACAGTACGTCACGTGTTTGAACTGAGCTGAATCTACAACCTGCAGAGGAAAAGAGTTTGATTTTGTCTCACTGATCTGAGGTCGGGCCGGCTGCTGTCGTATCCCGTGGTAACGTCCCTGACGTGGACGATCCGCACGCCGCCGCACGCCTTCGGATACGAGTCGTCTCCGTCGAAGTTCCTGATCCGGCTGAAGATCCTCTGGATGGTGGGGGGGTCGTTACAGGTGACGTAGGAGGTCTTGGACACATGGTAACCGTACCTGCAGACAAAAAGTGGCTACATAAACTAGACAGTCAAAATAACAGTATAAAAAACACTCAGACTGTGGAAACCCGTCTGCAGTCAACAACCAGCGATCAAACAGAAAAACCTGCAGCAGCTACAGGAAAAAAAACATAAAAAATGACTAAAACACACAAACACTTCCTCAAACTTTGTATAATCCAGTTTAAAACCCTATAAATTGATCTCTCCTAGGAAAATAGAATCAGCAGATTCCCTCGAGTACGAAGCTTCCTGCATGTCAAATATGGACGTTACTCATCATTTTAAATCCTGTTAGTATGAGTTCCTGAGGATTATTTAGTAAAATTGGGTTTGTTAATCATATGTCGGCTAATTTTGTCAGTGCAGTGAAACGTTATAGTTCTATTTTTTAATGCTCCTGCTGCTGTTCTCAGTGGAGTCTGATTCATAACTGCAGATGTCAGAACTGCTGCTGTATGTCGCCCTCTGGTGGTGAGGTTGGTGTACAGCTCCACTATGAACGGGGGAAATATGAAGCTTCCCCCCTGCCTGGAACCATCACAGGAGACAAAACTTATCCTGACTAAAAGATTTCCTAAAAGTCAGTCGAGATTCTGATGAAGAAATCCAATTACTTCCTCTTTTTAACCCCCCCCCCCCCCCACATCGTGCAGCATCTTACGTCCTGTAGATGTTGTGCAGCTGCTGGTTCAGACTCAACCTCTTTGTCTGCAGGTATGCCGCCATTTCTGCCACGACCACGGCCGCACTCACGCCATCTTTCTCAGGGACCATGCTGCCACACAGGAAACCTGCAGATGCACGACTTGAATGAAATAATTTTACCTTAGAATCAGCTTCTTTTCAACAGTAAAATAATTACATTTACCCGTAAGGGGTGATGAGACTTTATAACGTCCGCCATTTATAATTTATATTGCTAATCCGTCAGTAGTTGTCACTGTAAAGCCAGACAGACGTTCAGAGGCTCACACTTCCTACTTAGCAAATGTTTTACTTTGATGAAAATCAGAACATGGCTGCAAAAATGTAATAATTAGATGTTTTTTTTCTGTGAATATAGCTTAAAACAACCTTTAGTGTCACCTTTGACCAGGAAAAAAAATATTAAAAATGGGACTTCCTTCTCTCATCTCCACAGTTCTTCCAACATTAGAGATATTCTGTCCTAGAGTGATGCACAAGATTTAGTCCATGCATTATTTTTTTCTTTTAAGGCTGGAATATAGTACTCCTGTACTATCCGCCCATCATCCATCCCTGTTCGTCCGTGGAGCGTTGCATCTCCAGCCGTCATTGGGCGAGAGTCGGGCTACAACCTGGACAGGTCAGCAGTCCGTAGGGAGGAATACCAAGTTAAATCTTCAAATTCCTGTTATCATTCAATTAAACTTATTCAATGTTTATTTTCCATTACATCGATCAGAGTTGACAAAATTATTTATCTAAAGAAAAGATTCTTGGTTACCATGGGGGGTAAAAACCATCATAATAAAAAGTAAAATGGACGGGGGGCTTGAAGGCATTGAGGTAACGTATGGTTAGATGAATAATATTAACCTTCTAAAAACGTATAAAACTAAATGCAACTGAAATTAGTCTTAAATATTAATTATTTTTGCCATATTTTCAGCTGGGTTCTGAAATTCACTGATGATGAGGTTCATAACCAGTTAAACGTAACGTGTCGTCTTTCCAGAGAGAGAACAAGCTGTTAACAGGCCATTTTAGTGTCATCCTTTGTTCTGACTGCAGGAGTGAGTCGGACACAAAATCTTTTATATTGTTGTTAATATTCTATATATTGGTGAAGACTCTCAGTCATCCAGGTCATCAGGTTCAGCTTCAGACTAGAACTCTGTGTGCTATTGTTTAAAACATTCTAGTTGTTAGAAACCACTGTTACATAACGTATTTAATCATTTTAAAAGGGATTCTGGGTAATCTTCAGAGCAACGGGTTCAATGCATTAAAACAGAAAACAATAAAAAGGGACATCATTGACCCACTTTGTTGGGAACATTTTTCATTCTTCAAAGCACGGAGCAACAGGAAACATTTGAGAACCACAGCTTTAAGCTACGCAGGCAGATAAGGAAGGTTTAGTGTGTTTATGGTGACACCTACTGGCAGATTAGTACAACTACAGGTCCCTTTAGCTGGGCTCACATCCATCCATCCATCCATTTTCTGATCTGCTTAATCCCTCATGGGGTCGGGGGGGTTGCTGGTGCCTATCTCCAGCGTTCACCGGGCGAGAGGCGGGGTGCTGGGCTCACATGTTGAACTCAATCTAAATAATTCTGTTACATCACAGCCTTTTAATCTATTTAGATTAAAGAGCGCAGTGGCAACAAAATCTGTCAGCAGGTGTTTTACCTGCAGCAGAGCAGTTCGTAAACATTTAGGACACAGATGTTGTTAGTTACTGTTGGAGGTCATTCATGTGTTCCCACTCCTTATCATCAGTGCCTGGGTTCTGCTCTGTTCTCCCACTGGGATAACGGAGTCACACAGACACAGACAAGCTTAAAACATCAGCAGACAATCAAAGGTCTCACCTATAGACTCTTCGAAGGCAAATATGACCCTGTTTCCAGTTTTGGAGAGCTCGTGGATTCTGTTCCCGATCCATTTGAAGCCAGGAAGTGTTTCCTGTTGGAGCACAGAGATGCAGAACCTTCCTCAGTCAGCAGGTGGCGGTATTTAAGCAGGAAGCTGTGCGTCACATCAAAGCTGTGTTTCTGCAGCAGTTTTACAGAGATCTATCAGAACCAGTAACCTTCAGATGTTTATTCAGGGACAGCACATGCTCAATCATTGACCCGTCCCAGTCTCTGATCGGACTGTAAAGTTACATAAAACCAAGTTATACCTTAAAATAAGATTAAAAAACTACACAGGAAGAGAAGGAGAAAAACAGCTGATTGTTAGAACAACGAGGAGCAGTAGCTGCAGTCCAGCGGTTCTTTTGACCAGAAACACGTAGAAGTGTCCGACCTCGAAGTGGAAGCCCTCGATGCGAGCGAACGCCTGCAGGATCTTTGACGACACGGTGGTGGCCAGCATGTAGACGCTCTCCGTGTCCGCTGGGTCCGGGTGGTTCTCCTTCCAGTTGAAGAACATCCACCATCCCAACAGGGCCGCTAGGTCGTTTCCAGAGAACACCTTCCACCCACGCCTGGAACACATGCAGACGGGCCTCAGCACCACAGGACCAGCGGTGAGCACACCTGTATAACCCCCCCCCCCCCCCCCCCCCACACACACACACACACACACACACACACACACACACACACACACACACACCCCCAGAGCTAAACTCCCCCTGCTGGATGGGTGTCTAACTGCAGCAGACGTCACGTACCCGTCAGACCGCTCGGCCACGGCCAGGCGGTCCGCATCAGGATCTGTGGCTAGAACGATCCGAGCGTTTTCCCGATCAGCCAAGACGAGAGACAGCTCCTGGAAGACAGAGGAGGAAAATAAATCAGAACAACTGCAGAACAAAAGGAAAAAACCCCGGAGGTTCCGTCTTTGCGGAGATCCACTTTACCAGGACAGACTCTCCCTCTTCAGGGTTTGGACAGCGAACTGATGAGAAGTTCGGGTCGGGGTCTCTCTGCTCAGGGACGGGAATGGGGGGTGCAAAGCCAAACACCCGGAAGGCCCGCTGGACAAAGTCGTGTCCGACTCCGTGGAAAGACGAGTGGACGAACTTTAGCGTGCAGCTGCTGTTGAGATCCCTGAAAGACAGAGAGAAGAGAAGAGAACCAGGAAAACTGCTCAGATCTGGAGATACAGGAAGATTCAGAGCAAGGGAACAGGATACCTGTGGAAGCAGGGCAAGGGAACAGGAAACTACTCGTGGAAGCAGAGCGAAGGAACAGGAAGCTACTTGTGGAAGCAGAGTGAGGGAACGGGAAGCTACTCCTAGAAGCAGAGTGAGGGAACGGGAAGCTACTCGTGGAAGCAGAGCGAGGGAACAGGAAGCTACTCGTGGAAGCAGAGCGAGGGAACAGGAAGCTACTCGTGGAAGCAGAGCGAAGGAACAGGAAGTACTCGTGGAAGCAGAGCGAAGGAACAGGAAACAACTCGTGGAAGCAGAGCGAGGGAACAGGAAGCTACTCGTAGAAGCAGAGCGAGGGAACAGGAAACTACTCGTAAAATCAGAGCGAGGGAACAGGAAGCTACTCGTGGAAGCAGAGCGAGGGAACAGGAAGTTACTCGTAGAAGCAGAGCGAGGGAACAGGAAGCTACTCGTGGAAGCAGAGCGAAGGAACAGGAAGCTACTCGTGGAAGCAGAGCGAAGGAACAGGAAGCTACTCGTGGAAGCAGGGCAAGGGAACAGGAAGCTACTCGTGGAAGTAGGAGGAGGGAACAGGAAGCTACTCGTGGAAGCAGAGCGAGGGAACAGGAAGCTACTCGTGGAAGCAGAGCGAGGGAACAGGAAGCTACTCGTGGAAGCAGAGCGAGGGAACAGGAAGCTACTCGTGGAAGCAGAGCGAGGGAACAGGAAGCTACTCGTGGAAGCAGAGCGAGGGAACAGGAAGCTACTCGTGGAAGCAGATCGAGGGAACAGGAAGCTACTTGTGGAAGTAGGAGGAGGGAACAGGAAGCTACTCGTGGAAGCAGAGCGAGGGAACAGGAAGCTACTCGTGGAAGCAGAGCGAGGGAACAGGAAGCTACTAGTGGAAGCAGAGCGACGGAACAGGAAGCTACTAGTGGAAGCAGAGCGAGGGAACAAGAAGCTACTAGTGGAAGCAGAGCGAGGGAACAGGAAGCTACTCGTGGAAGCAGGGCGAGGGAACAGGAAGCTACTCGTGGAAGCAGAGCGAGGGAACAAGAAGCTACTCGTGGAAGCAGATCGAGGGAACAGGAAGCTACTTGTGGAAGTAGGAGGAGGGAACAGGAAGCTACTCGTAGAAGCAGGGCGAGGGAACAGGAAGCTACTCGTGGAAGCAGAGCGAGGGAACAAGAAGCTACTCGTGGAAGCAGATCGAGGGAACAGGAAGCTACTTGTGGAAGTAGGAGGAGGGAACAGGAAGCTACTCGTGGAAGCAGAGCGAGGGAACAGGAAGCTACTCGTGGAAGCAGAGCGAGGGAACAGGAAGCTACTAGTGGAAGCAGAGCGAAAGAACAGGAAGCTACTCATAGATGCAGAGCGAAAGAACAGGAAGCTATTCGTGGAAGCAGAGTGAGGGAACAGGAAGCTACTCCTAGAAGCAGAGCGAGGGAACAGGAAGCTACTCCTAGAAGCAGAGTGAGGGAACAGGAAGCTACTCGTGGAAGTAGGGCAAGGGAACAGGAAGCTACTCCTAGAAGCAGAGTGAGGGAACAGGAAGCTACTCGTGGAAGCAGAGCGAGGGAACAGGAAGCTACTCCTAGAAGCAGGGCAAGGGAACAGGAAGCTACTCGTGGAAGCAGAGCGAAAGAACAGGAAGCTACTCGTGGAAGTAGAGCGAGGGAACAGGAAGCTACCTGTGGAAGCAGAGGGAAGTGAGGTCTTCCATGTAGCGGCTGTTGATCTGGGTCAGAGGGTCGGTCCTGAGAGAACTGTTATCCACCAGCTTCTCGTCCCAGCAGGAGGCGTTCCAGGGCTCAAGCTGTTCTTCTATACAGCGCAACACCTCCTTATCATGAGGAGAGGCGATCTGAGCACCGTTACACCAGTACACCTGCAGAGGGACAGACACAAACATTCAGATAAGATAGGCTTTATTGATCTCACAATGGAGAAATTCACTAGAATTTCTCCATTTCTCATTCATGCTAGAATTCCAGGTGGTTCAGTTTTCCACAGACTGAGATTAACAACTGCAACTGAAGTTCTGACTGAGGAGCAAAGGGTTAACTTAGACACTCAGAATTTCAAACGATGAGACTTCCTGGTGAAGTCTTTGTAGACTGTAAACACAGGATGAGCACCACAGGAGGTCGTGTTTGGTTTCGGTGATCCCAGAGCCTGACCTTGTAACCATTGTCCTCTTTTGGATTGTGTGACGCAGTGATCATCACCCCAGATGCTGCTCCAAGCTTCTTCACGGCGTAAGGCTGGAAAACACAACATGGAAATTAAACAGTTGTTTGATAAAGAAACACCTCAACTGGGGTTAGACGGTTCCAGAACATTATCTGTTTTAAACTGCAAAGGATGTTCTGGAGAATCAGCGAGGAGGATTTATTTCCTCAGCATCATTTAAAAACAAAACAGCAACAGGAGATACATATGATAAAATTGCAGCTGATGGGATAGAGACGACATCACAGACATGTCTGCAGGAACAGATGCGACTGAGCTTCCTCACCACATAAGGAGTCGGGACGAACGTGGAGAAAAGATGAACAGGAACGCCTCTGCTGAGCATCACAGCAGCCGTCAGCTTCGCCAGCCTGGGACAGGCAAACACACAGAGACCTCGTTAGGACATGACATTCCTGATCCCAGCCGCGCTGGGACAAATGTCCAGTTAAACTTCCTGTCAGGAGAGATACATTTCTGTGGTTAAAACTCCCGCTGAGAACTCCCGCTTCCTGTTAGGCCAAATAACTTCTAGCATTCGGACAGAAACTTCCTATTTGGACAAACTTTCTTCTCAGAACGCAAACTTTACGGATGGGATACAAAACGTTCTGTGGGACGCAATCCTCCCTTCTGGATTCCAACTTACCATTGGACAAAAAAATTCAAGATAGGAGGCAAATTTCTTTCAGGACTCAAGTTTTCCCTGACTGAATGTAGACTTCTGATAGCAAACCTCCAATCAGGACCCCAATCCTAGTCAGGACTATAACTTTCCTGTTAGGACACAAACTTCTTTGTCTGTATGTGAAACTCTCCTTGTCCAGGATTAGTTTTCCAGCTGGAATGCTGCCCAGTTGGGATAACAGATTGCACACAGGACATAATTGTCGTGTTAGACAGCATTTTACTCCTGCTTAATCAAGAGAACGATGGATCTCCATCTCTAGCAGGGAGCTACACTATCAGTGATTTGTGAAAACGCCCATAAACGTTCATTCTTTTCAGTCTTCATTTCCCCTGCATTAGCTTCACCTCCTCATGTTGCTTTTTAGCTCTCTGACAGCCAGCTGTGGGTTTCAGCTACAGAAATATCCTGTTACACAGAAAAAATAAACTGCCAATTTTATCCTATTAAACCACATATTCAATGTTTGTGTAAAACACTGGAAATGGAACAAGAGCTCCTGGTGACCACCTCAGACTGCTGCAGCCGCTCTCCTCCTGACCTCTGGTGTCGAATCCAACAACCACTCCCCTGCTGCTGAGGTCAGCAAAGCACCTGCACAGGTACGCATATAAACCCTGAAAGGAGAAGGAGCAACGAGTCAGATGCTGAAAAGATGCTAGCTGTTTCACTGGTCTGTAACTAGTATAAAATAGCCATTATTTATGTAATAACTGGTCTGTAGACTGACTAGTAGTGTTACTGGTGTGTTAATTGCTCTGTAGACTAACTAGCAGTGTTACTGGTGTAACAACTGGTCTGTAGACTGACTAGGAATGTTACTGGTGTATTAATTGTCTGTAGACTGTCTAGTAGTGTTACTAGTGTATTAATTGGTCTGTAGACTAACTAGTAGTGTTACTGGTGTAACAACTGGTCTGTAGACTGGCTGGAGTGGTGTTACGGGTGTATTAATTGGTCTGCAGACTGATCAGTAGTGTTACTGGTGTATTAATTGGTCTGTAGACTGACTAGTAGTGTTACTGTTGTATCAATTGTCTGTAGACTGTCTAGTAGTGTTACTAGTGTATTAATTGGTCTGTAGACTAACTAGTAGTGTTACTGGTGTAACAACTGGTCTGTAGACTGGCTGGAGTGGTGTTACGGGTGTATTAATTGGTCTGCAGACTGATCAGTAGTGTTACTGGTGTATTAATTGGTCTGTAGACTGACTAGTAGTGTTACTGGTGTGTTAATTGCTCTGTAGACTAACTAGTAGTGTTACTGGTGTAACAACTGGTCTGTAGACTAACTAGTAGTATTACTGGTGTAACAACTGGTCTGTAGACTGGCTGGAGTGGTGTTACGGGTGTATTAATTGGTCTGCAGACTGATCAGTAGTGTTACTGGTGTATTAATTGGTCTGTAGACTGACTAGTAGTGTTACTGGTGTAACAACTGGTGTGTAGACTGACTAGGAATGTTACTGGTGTAATAACTGGTGTGTAGACTGACTAGGAATGTTACTGGTGTAATAACTGGTGTGTAGACTGACTAGTAGTGTTACTGGTGTATTAATTGGTCTGTAGACTGACTAGTAGTGTTACTGGTGTATTAATTGGTCTGTAGACTGACTAGTAGTATTACTGGTGTGTTAATTGTTCTGTAGACTAACTAGTAGTGTTACTGGTGTATTAGTTGGTCTGTAGACTGTCTAGTAGTGTTACTGGTGTATTAATTAGTATGTAGACTGTCTAGTAGTATTACTGGTGTGCTAATTGTTCTGCAGACTAACTAGAAGTGTTAGTGACTAACTGGTCTGTAACCTGTGTGGACTGGATGATGGTAAGGTCGTTGATCCGGTTAAATCCTGCTCCCATCGGTGCTCGGAGTCCGGCTGTACCGAAGCTCATCCGGCCACATAGTCTGGACCTCAGCTCATCCAGACAACCCCCTGCCACCAGAGAGTCCACCTGAGCCCGGGTCCAGGGGTTCTATAGGAATCCAGAGAATAAATATAGACTATTAGTCTGTGTTGAGTCCTGGGATCACCCACGGGAACCCGTAAAACGCAACACCCAGGTCCAGTTACAGCAACAGTGAGATGTGTGGAGTTAAAGCGGTTCAGATGGACCAGCAGGCTCAGAACTGTAGGAGGTGGTTCTAATCTGGTCATGGTCTCAGACTGCGTCCCGTCATCTCACTCATCTTCATCGACATGTTCTAGCTTGGAGGATAAAGATAGAAATCCTAACATGTGGGAATCCTTTCCCGGCTGCTGACATTTACAGAGAAGGTCACGGTAACCTTTAAACCCACGCGGCCCTGAGGGCAGAGAGGAGGTCCTGGCTGGACATCAGGGAGTACACCAGGAAAAATATATGAGTTTGATTTGGTCTGGTTTTATATCTACCAGCAATCATTCCACTTTTTTCTATTTAAAACATACAGACGAGCGTCAGTGTTTCCTGTTGATGGGTTTACAGAACATTGGGCTGTGAGCCGATGGATGTGTGGCTCTGAAAGAGGCTGGTTTACTCTCATCATCCTAATAATGACTGGACCCTGCGCAGACCTCCTGGTCACTGAGGACATGTCCAGTAGGTGAACCTGCTCGCCTACCAGACATCCAGTTAGTTATCACACAGACCCACCTCCACCCCTTTAATCAGCCAGACCAGCACCCTCTAACGGGGCTGGTTCCAGGTATTTCCTGCTGATCTGAGCTCAGGATGGGAATAAATCCGCACTCTGGTCCTTTGATGGCGCAGGCGTTTCATGAGTGCAACAGCTGAGTCATGCTGCTATAAAATCACCTCATAAGTGGCATTGTTCTTATTCTGCAGACACATCTGCTGCAGTCCTGGCTCAGAACTTCCATGCTCAGGTTTAAAGTCCGCAGACTGAAACAATCGGAACCAGACGCTCTGTCTGCAGGTTTAATGCATTAATTCAGCACAGTAATTAAGCCCAGGTGTGACTTTGCAACAGTGATCATCTCTTTATCAGCCTCTGATCTAAACGCGTTAAGCAAAACATCTGATAAAAGTTTTGATTTTGTGGCAGAAGCGTGTTCTTTATTAGAAAATAAACAGGCCATTTTTTTTCCAGGAGGCATCAAATATTACTGCGCCACTTTATTTTAACTCCCTTTGTGTTTTTAAACTCGTTTAAGTGAGACGCGCTCTCAAAGTTTTTAAAGGAAGTCCGAGATAACGGTAATTTACTGCAGCCAGGAGGCTAGACCAGCCGAACCTGGAGCCCGAGTCACTGTGACCCGGGTTAACAGACACTCACCCTGTCCCAGTCTAACCACTGCTGCACCGCCGTGTCCAGCTGGGGGTCCCCGGTAAGCTGCCACCGCAGGTTTGCGTTTAGGTCCCCGGTTCCCACGATGTCCTCCATGCTGACAGACCGGGGCGGGATAATTTAAAGCTCGGCCATCAGACAGAACGGAACAGCTACTGTTTGCCGGTTGTCTGCAGCCTGCCTTCCCCGAACAGCACGCAGTCTCCACCGGGTTGTTGTTGTTGGGGCTGCAGTGCGTCACCTCTGACCGCCCGCCTCTTCCGGACAGCAGAGAGCTCAGCTACCGTTAGCATCCCGGCTACCACTAGCATGCCGGCTACCGCTAGCATGCCGGCTACCGTTAGCATCCCGACTACCGCTAGCATCTATATAATGTCTATGGTTAGCATCCCGGCTACCGCTAGCATCCCGGCTACCGCTAGCATGCCAGCTACCGTTAGCATCCCGGCTACCGCTAGCATGCCAGCTACCAGTGTTAGCAAACCCGGCTACCGCTAGCATGCCAGCTACCGTTAGCATCCCTTGCAGTTTACATAAATTGACCAACTAATTTAAGAAAGAGAAACAATGTTATATTTATTAATATTCTTGTTTAAAATATCTCATTTATTTGCATTACCACGTTTTATAATTCAACTGACCTTCACTTTTTTTTATTCAACACTTTTATATTGAAGCATTCAATTTTAATTACACGTTTTAAAAAAAAAAATATATATATATATATATACTTATATGCATTTATAAATACATAAATCCCACAAGCCTTTTAATTTCAACGTATTGTTTTTCTAATTTCCTGTCTCCAGTTTAAGTTTTCCTTATGCATTTTGGATAATAGTGCAAATGTAAGTGAACTCTTGGATCAACTGCTCCTTGGTCAATCAGCACCAAAGTGCAGGATCCACATGAACGAAACACATCATAGTAAAAAAGTGATATTAAAATGTTTCGGAAATACTGTTAGAAATATATCCATTATAAAATATGTGGTAAAGTGAATAAATGGGATATTTTAAGCATAATATATAGTTATCTTTTTTATATTAATTGGTAGAATGAAGGTATTGCCAATCTGAATCTATGCTTTCAAGAATGTATAATCAGTGTAGACAGATCCAGTCCAGTTTTGACCATTTTATTTATTTTAGATTCTGATCTAGAGCTGATCAAATGTGGTTCTGGATCTTTGAAAACAGTTAAACTCCTTTACCAATGCGTGAATCAAATACAAACTTCTGTGCAGGAAACTGACCTCATTTTTCATTAATTTACCTTAAATATATATATGAACATACTTTAATAACAAATCAGAAGATCAAGCACATTACTTTTGTTATAATACTTTCTAAATACATATATCCTATAAAAGAAAACAAACAAAACTACTCTGGGTCCCTGAGCAAGACCCTTAACCCCTGATTGCTCCCCAGGCGCCGCACAGTGGCTTCCCACTGCTCCCCAAGGGGAGCAGAAGAAGTGAATTTCTCCATTGTGAGATCAATAAAGTTCTATTATTATTATTATTGTATTATTAAGAAATATATTTGTGCACCAGATCCTTTCACCAACAATCAAAAACAGTAAATTAAAACATACAAAAATGGATCAGTTTAAAATAAAACTCGCTGATGGACCCCTTCAAATTAAAACGGCCTTTAACCATCAAACACTCAGATGTGTTTTTTATTGTATTTTTTATGCAGCAGCAGCTTTAAGCCCTTAAAAGGAATCCCCAACATGTTTCCACATGACGCAACAAGTGGTGTTACCTCTGAAGGAAAGGCTGTACTGAACTAAAACAGGACTGGTTCTGGTGAACTGCAAGGTGGTTCTGTTTGGTCCAGGGGCCAACATGATGAAGGTCCATCTCCTGCTCTATACTAACATTACTCAGGAAATCACAATCCTGGACCCGGTCGAGGCAGAGACCCGGTTCTGATCCTAGACTGGGTGGAGCCGACCCTGTCTAGCTGTGACTGGTCCAAAATTCTGACGTTAAAATCTTAAAATAGTTTAACCTAAATTTTATTTCTAAGGTATTTTAAAACATTTGGTTCTGAATCAGACAACAAGCCCCAAACTGTTGCAGAATTAGCTCATGGTCTGATCACTTGGATCTTTATTTTATATTAGAAAACAGAAAAGGAGGTGGCAATCCACAGCCTTAGTGTTCCTGATATGCAAATAAAAAACGTCTGTTTCCAGTGGAGAAGAAAAAAGGCATCGTGAAGTAATTTGAGCATCACGTGAAACTGCTTCTATGCAGACGACAGGCCGCTGTTCTGTTGGGGTTCTGGTGTCTCCCCTTCAGTCAGCTGGCAGCTGAATTGCTCCCTGAAGGCGTCCAGCAGGTGAGGGATGGTTTCCTCCACGCTGACGTCTCTCTGCAGCTCTCTGCTCAGCGACGTCACACCTTTACCTTCGATCCCGCACGGCACGATGTGGCCGAACCACGACAGGTCCGTGTTGCAGTTCAGAGCCAAACCATGAGACGTGACGTAACGGCCACAGTGGATCCCTGGGAACACAGAACCACTCGGTCAAACTGAGGCATCTCGATCATCTCTGCAATGACTGATGAAAGGACATTAGACATGGAACCGCCTCTTTTAACCGTAAACCCCCTCACTAAGGATTCTTTTTGTTCTTTCACTCCATCACCAGGATCACGGGCCTAGTGAACCTTCAGATCAAGCAGCTGTGCTTGCAGAACCAAAGAACCGAGGCCTACAACTCAGTGATCTTCTGCTGGAAACGGCAAACTCAGCGTCGGGCTCCGAGTCGCAGCCCTCATGCACCGACCTAAAACCTGCAGCGCTTCAAACACAAGCAGCTGTTTTGTTCCTGCATCAGATTCTGCTTTTCAACATATTTCTCAGGTCAGACACTGCAGGATGAGAACGTGTCTCATTTCTGCGTGAACCGGCAGAATCGTGCTGCTGCAGCTGCTGTCTTTTCAGCTTTGTGGCACGTCACGCGCTCATAGTTCCTACGGGTTCTCAACTACCACCCAAGGTGGATCAAAGCCGCAAGAATGGTGGGTCGACTTCAGCCCTCCTACATTTTGGGTCGGGACCCTTCAGCTGAGCCTGAATCATAGAAAGGATGATCTGAATGGAGCGACAGTGAGGAACAAAAATCCCTGGACGGACGCACAGCACTAAAGTAGAGGCAGGTGATATTTAATAAAAATGCAAAAACCATGATTAAAGACCAGTAATCTATTGTAAAATACAAGAAAACCCATAAACTGGCACAACATAGATTTATACAGACTCTAAACCACAATAAAGAAGAGCTGCAGCTTTTGATTATTTTAGTAATCGATTAATCTAGCGACTATTTCTTCAATTAATCATAAAGGAGAAACTCCACATAAATTAACATACCTCAATAATTTGTCTTAAATTAAAAAACAAACATTAACTGAACATTTTAAATGGCAGAAAAGAGTTTAAAAAACTAATTTTACAGCTTAAATGCAAGATGTATTTATTTTACAGTTTTGACTTAACTACTGTTGTGAGAGGGTTGTTCTTTCAGCAAGTGACATTTTAGAGTCTGTAGACTCCTGTTAACGATTTGATTTCTAAATGAGTAGACAATTATTTCAATAATCGATTCATCCAGTAGTTTCAGTCCTACAATAAAGATGCACAAAACCACCTAAATATGTCCAAGGCTGCTCTCAAGAGACACAAAACTACTGAAAACAGGCGAAAAAAACACCATGAAGTGACAAAAATTACCATAAAAGAAAAAAAAAACACTGTAAAGAGGAAAAAAAACATCTTTCAAGTACGATGGAGAATTAGAGGCCATTTTAGTTAAAAGGGAAAAAATTAAATGGCCACAGAGGAACAAGTTTAAACCAGAAGATTGACATTTCTAGATTAAATTCACGTTTTTACAAGAAATTAATGCAGTTTTTTTTTAGCAGAAATTGACTCCTCTGTGACCACATTGTTTTTTTCCTTTGATCTTCTCTTGCCCTAATACTGCGTTTTCCCAACTAAAGGCAACAATCCTTTCATTTCATTAAAGGTTATTTATCGCCTGCAAGTAAAAAATCCAGTAGCTGTTTATATTTTGTCACCCACATTTAACAGATCCTCCAGCAACATTCAAGCTTTCTGCAGCTGCAGTCCTACATGATTACACACGTTTCTACTTTTTCCTTTAAGTACATCTTGTACAGCTGTTAGCCTGAGAGATTAGGGAAAGAGAGATGAATTAATTTAAGTTGCATCGTGTATTCTCACACTCATTAAACATCTAAAAAAAGGAGCTGCTGCTGAAGACGTCGGATCAGTCCGTGTCGTACCGATAGCGCAGATCTTGTTGTCTCCGACCCAAACTCCAGTGTGAGGAGACGTTGCTGCTTCTACACCCAACCTGCTGCAGAGGGAGATGACGGTCTTCTCCAGCTGACCCACGTACCAACGCACGCTCTGGGAGAACAGAACATCCGTTACAACCAGAACCACAAACCTCACGCTGTCTGCTCAGGTCTGCTCAGCGCCGACCTTCCTGAAGCCGCCCAGGTGCAGGACCGGGTAGCAGACCAGCTGCCCCGGTCCGTGGAAGGTGATGAGTCCTCCTCTGTTGGTGCGGTGGACGTCGGCCCCCAGCAGGCGCAGCCGGTCCAGCAGGGGAGCCGGGTACGGTTTGTTCCGGATGCCGGTGGTGTAGACCGGCGAGTGCTGGCAGAGCAGCAGTGCGTGGGCTGGACCGGACCGGTGGCGGTCCACATAGGCCTGCTGCAGCCTCAGACCTTCCTTATAGGACACCTGGCCCAGACGCACCACCTCCACCAGGGGCCTGCCGGTCTGCATCCAGAACTGCAAGGAGGGCAAAAAACCGGCCAAAAACAAACACGGTCCGGTTAGAGGGCTTCATCTGAATCATTGGAACAAGAATTAAAACGGTTAATTTAAGAAATCAGTATTAATTCAATTTAATCCAATTTTATTTATATAATGCCAATTCATGAAACATGTCATCTCGAGGCACTTTACAAAGTCAAAATCAATCATATTACACACAATGGTCAAAAATGTCCTATATAAAGGAACCAGTTGATTGCTTTAAAGTCTCTCCAAGCAGCATTGTCCATGGCTTTGCAGCAATCCCTCATACTGAACGCATGAAGCAACAGTGGTCTGATCAGACCACTGTCAGAGTATTATTATTATTATTATTTTTAACAAATATTCCTCCTAACCAGGAGGAGGTAAAGGGGCACTGGCGGGTCGGCCTCAGGTGGACCTGGGATCCTTCATACAACCTGCAGCTGCAGGTCAGATGTTCTGACAGGAGATCCTGCTGAGAGCCACAGAAACCGGCACATGCAGAAGCCGACCAGGATTCTCTCTGCTTTTAGACTTTCCCCTGCACCGTGCCGGTCCAGTACCTCCCTGACTGCAGCTGGAAAACAGCTGCTTCAGGAGAGAAAACCTCTTCCTCCGAGCTGCAGGTAAAGCCCAGAACCGGAAGCTCTGCTCTGACCAGGTAAGAACAGCAGGTGAACCTCAGACCTGATCCGGGAGCTCACCTGTCAACGTCACCGCGAGCTGACACACAAGTCCTCCACCTGACTGCCGTGAAATCTCACTGGGTTTCCGGTTTGGTGCTGCACTTTCAACCGGAAACACACTGAGCCCTTCACAATAAAGCTATTTAACTCTGTATTATAACCAGAGCTCCAGGGGAATATTACACGTTCATAAAAAAAACCATGACTCAGCAAGTTTAAGAAGAACACAGATAACTAAAATTCCATTGGATTGTCCAGAGTATTTCACCTTGCAATACATCCTGCTGCTACAATACATGCACTACTCACATGGCCTTACACATTACCTTTCTTTACATATCAAATTTATGTATTTATTTATTTTTACTGCTGAATTCCTGACAAATGTGTATATTTATAATGCCTTCTGTTTTTAACTCGGATCACTGCAACAAAATTTAGCATGTGCAGTTAAATAACAATATAGTCTATGTTAAGTCTCTCTGCAGAGTCCAGACACAGTGCAGCCCACCAGCTGCTGACACTGAGCAAGCTCTGCACTGGTGGCGGTATTAGTCCAGTGAATTCTCCTCCAGCAAACTTCTGCAACATGCTGGACCTTCTTTAACGTCCCCAACCCTTCTTCCTTCAGCTGAGTCACGTAAAACGTCCCTAATGACTGCACCTCTAAAATAAAAGTGTAATCGGCAATGTGTGATGGTGGTGCTTTGCTGCCTTTAGATTAATTTGTGAGTGGAAGCAGCTTTATGGAAGTCCTTGAAGAAACCTATTAACTTTGAAAGTGGAAACGGTCACATAGATTCCAATGTAGAGCAACGGCTAATTAACAACAATTAAAGTGAGTTGATGTATGATGATGTCATAGACTGCTGGGAGTAAAGTAAAGTGGGTGATCACATAATTTAAAGTAATAAAAAGCACTTTTGGTCTATAACCAACATTTTTGTTCACTGTTTTGCATATAGTTGTATTTAATTATTTTACTTCGTTTTTTGCATTAAGTAATTGCAAAGCATAAGTGTCGCTTATGTAAAGTTATTGTGTGCAAACTGTATGTGTTTTTCATTCACTGTTTAATGTCAATTGTTCTTTTTATAATTTCTTACTACTATTATTATTGTTATTGTTATTATTATCATTACATTGTCGTAACGACATTTTGCTTTGTATGCACTCTGCACATACAAAATAACAATAAAGTTTGTCTAAGTGTAAGTCTAGGTGAATGCTATCTTATGAATCAAAGACAGTGATAAAAATAAAGCCATTGTGGTTCTTTTGTAAGCATGTGTAGATTGCTGATTAATCTCTCTCAGGGGCCCAGATAGGGTGGGGACCCCTCTGAGCTAAACCATTTAGATTCAGGTGTAGCAGGGACACGTTTAAAATATGCAGGAGACTGAACCTCGAGGACTGGAGTTGGGAAACCCTGCACCCTTTAAAGGCTCCTTGGGCATTTTCCTGAAGTTTCCAACTATCCCAATGTGTCTCATTTCTGCCACTCTGATAATTATGAGATACTGTCTGATAATAATTATGACTTAGCTATCTCGTAATAAGATAGCTAAGTCATAATTGTGACATTAAACTTTTTTTTTCATCAGAGTGGCAGAAATGGGCTTCCATACCACAGGAACAACCAGGGAACATTTGTCTGATATTTTTAAGGGATCCGGTGACGTTGGCGGGACAGTTGACAGCTTAGGAAACATGTCCTCCGGGCTCTGGCGGTCAGTGCGGACAGTTCAGAGCTAGAAGAGAGAAGATCGGTCAGATCAACGATCTTCACCAAAGGATCGTCTGGTGCGGGAACGGGTGCTTTTATTTTGAAAGTTCTGACTCCCGCCACAGCAGCCTCGCGCCGCTGGATCCCGGCTCCGCGGTTGGCGGGCTGCACGCGCGTCCAGCTTGCGCTCGCGCTGTTTTCGGCAGGGGGCGGGGTTTGTTTTCAGAGCGGACCTGAGAGACAAGATGGCGACCGCAGGGATCGCCGAACACCGAGCCAGTCCGGCCGGCACCGCCGCGGACGCCTCCCGGTCAGGGCCCGGCGCCGCCGGAGCCACCAGGTGCCGCTCCGGGTCCGGCACGCCGGAGAAGTGCTCAGCCTGCTCGGAGAGCCGGTCTGGGTCCGGCCCGGCCTGTCTCCGGTGCCCGGCCCGGAGAGTCCGGGGCAGAGAGGAGCGAATCCGGAGAAGAAGTGACTCCGAGAGGAGCAGCGGCAGAGCGGGAAAGAGGGACGCCGAGAGCCGGAGAGGTCAGTGTGTCCACCGGGGGGGAGAGAGCCGCCCGGGGGGCGCGGAACCCGCTCTGACTGGGGGTTCGGTCCACTTAGACCTGCTGGAAAAAAGAACCAGGAAGGTTCGGACAGATTTAGGAGGAACTTTAATAAAGTTACGTTTACAAAAACAGCAGGAATTTACAGTGGAAACGGTCGATGTGGACCGGGTTCTGTCCCTCCGTGGACCGGGTTCTGTCCCTCCGTGGACCGGGTTCTGTCCCTCCGTGGACCGGGTCCGTTCGGGCAGGACTTGATGGGATCCGGACGGTTCGGTGTGGTTCTGATGATCAGCCATCAGTCCGGGGAGAATCAATGAAAACATCAACATGACGGTCCTGCTGCTGCTTTTTGGGACGTTTTTCCCGTTTTTACCTCAGATTTATTTTTTTATTCGCCTGTTTCTGCTGCGGCTGTTCGGTTTGCCTCAGAGAGGACTTGTCCAGACATGTTCTGCTGCAGGAGGAGTTACCACAGTCCTGCTGGTTCTGTAGTACTGTGGTACTGTGTAGTACTGTGCAGTACTTTGGCAGTGGTTGTGCAGATGTGAAGCTTGTGGTTTTCGCTGGAAGCCCCTGGAGAGCCGGACCTCCTGCAGGAGGTAAGACCTGAAAACAGGAGTCCCGGATCTCAGCAGGAGGCTCAGAATAAAAACTGTCCTGATCCGTTTAATGTGGGAATGAAGCTGCTTTAACGGACAAATACGTTTGTTTTTAGGTTTAACCTACAGCAGACAGGTGGGTTTCGGTTTGATCTGATTGGTTTAATTTGCTTTTATGAATCATTCATGCATCTGAGGTCTTATTATTATTATTATTATTATTAAATGTAACTTTAGTTGGAATCAGTGTTGAACGTCCTGACCTCCTGTGCTGAAAAGCAGATGTTCCTCTGGTTAATGGGCCTGGTTCAGGTTCTTCCTCTCCAGATGTTCAGGAGGTAGGATCTATCAGACCTTCAGATCTATCAATCGGTACGTTGTGGGTTCGATTCCAGCTTCCCCTTGTCACATGTCGATGTGCCCCTGGGCAAGGCACTTAACCCCAAGTTGCCTACGGAGCTGCGTATCGGTGTATGAGTGCGTTCATGAGAGCGACTGGGTGAATGTGGCTTTAATGTACGGCGTTTTGGGTGGAAACGCGTTAAATAAGTTCACATTTACCTTTTGCTTCTACTAAATTCCCGTCCATTGTCCGTGGCTCTCTTGGCCAGAAGTGGCTCCTCTGCGGCCCTCCGGCTCCAAAAGTCTTCTCCTTGTGATGGATGGACTCACGCCGCCTGCTGCCAGCACTGACCAAGCTCTGCACCGCCCTGCAAAAAGAGAACAAGAAGTAAGTAAAACTTTCTTGAAATGAGCGTATTTGTCCTTGATTTGAGAAGGTAAATAAGAAATATCTGCCAGTGGAGTTAGTATTTCTACCCCTAAAATAAGATAATTGGATATACTACACTTGGAATAAGATGATGGAGATCACTTGTTCCTATATTAAGTGCAGGTAATCTCATTTAGCTGCTCAAATCGAGGACAAATACACAAATTTCAAGAAAGTTTTACTTACTTTTAGTTCCTTTTTGCAGTGCGGGGGCGCCGTTATTCTGCTCCACGAGTCTGGTTCTTGGTTCTGCCAGACAGTCTTTGGTGGTTCTTGTCCTTTAGTACCAACCCAGTGCAGCACTGCTCTACCCGGTTATTAGGGTTTTCCATCAGTAGCGGTTCCACGGTACCAGACCCCGTTAACAACTTGGAGTCCAGAGCGAGACGAGTCGACCTGAAAACCCGACGTCAGAAGTAGAGCTGGACAATAATTCAATAGCAATAAATATCGATCGATAGACGTATGTTGATGGTAGAAAAAAGAGTCAATAAAAACTTCAATAGAATAACAGTTTTCCTTATGCATTCTATCATGTAGGTTATTATTACATCATTACATCCTCCTAACCAATCACAACGCAGACCCAGGAACCAAGCTCCGCCCACTTCATAGAGTTCAGAGAGCACACGTTCTTTTTTCTTTTTTTAAAAACTTACAGTTTTGGTAAAAAGTTTGAGTTAGAATTCAGAGTTTGTGTCTGTATCTAAAAATAGGTTGCTAAGCAACAACATAAAAGGGCCAGGGCTGCACTTAAAATATATGTTTTGAATTTGTTGATAATTATTGATATTGATCAATATGATTTTTATTTTATCGATATGCTTTTTTTTCCTATATCGTCCAGCCCTAGTCAGAAGACTGCCGGCCGTATGGAGCTCAAACAGTGACGGCTTACAGCGACATTGAAAAGAGATTTGGTATTATAAAAATTAGACATTGCAAAATTTAGACATTGAAAAGTCAAACATTGTTAGAAAGTAAAAGCTTATGATATTCTCATTCACATCAAACAGAGCCAGCTTGTAGTGACGTCGTAGCTGAAGGAGGTCTGCAGTGACACTGAGAACATCTCATTAAAAAAGCTGCAGCATAAAATGAGAATATCATAAGTTTTTACTTTCTAACAATGTCTGACTTTTCAATGTTTGATTTTTACAATGCCAAATCTCTCTTTTTGTCTGGTTAAGCCGTCCCTGTTTTAGCTCCAAACGGGGCTGAGGAGGCTGGATGGAGCAGTTTCTGATGAACACAAAGCACAACCTGGACTAAACACTACTTCCAACGCACTCCATCAGATGTCGGAAGTTAATTAGGGGGAAAAGCTCTCCAGCTGTTGTCCACCTGTGGCCAAACACCTGAGCTCAGCTTCTACACACCTGTCCACCCAGCAGGTCCTATCCAACGACTCAGCGTTTTTAGCTTCAGGCGGACCGGAGAGTCTCCTCCAGGAGAACCGCCTTTGTTCACGTTCCTCCTCTTGGTTTCTCTCCTCAGAGGTCTTCGTCTGTCCGACGCTCCTCCCCAAGCCTGCAGACGCACCTTCATGTCCAGCGGGGAAACACAAGGTGAGATCCGGTTCTGGGGGAGACGGAGAAGCTTTGTTCTGACGTGGGCTCGGGTCCAGATCGCTGTCGTTCCTCTTCCTGTTCCAGCTGCTGGCGTCCGACGACCGAGACGAGGCGAGGAGGTGGAGCGCTCTGATGGGGAAGGACGAACCCGGGTCGGTCCGGCGCGGCGTGGACCCGGTGAGTCTGACGGAACCGCGGTGTCCGCCTGTGGTGCTGCGGTTCTGCTCACCCGCTGCTGTGCCCCAGGGAGTTCTGTCGGACTCGGAGAACGAGGAGCCGATCAGCAGGAGGATCAGGAACATCTCTGCGTTCATCAGGAAGACCAAAAACTCCTCGGCTGTCAGCAGGTGAGCGGAGCGGACCGAACCGGACCGAACCGAACCGGACCGGACCGGACCGAACCGGACCGGACCGGGAGTTCTGCTGCAGTCCGTCCTCTGACCGCCGTCTGTTTGCTCTCCAGTGTTTCTCAGAGGAGCCGGAGCTGCACCGACCCCATGGAGGACCGGGGAGGGAAGGTGAAGGTCGTCGTCCCGCCGGCGGCCGTGATGGAGCAGGTGGGTCGGACCGGGACGCCCCCATGGCGATGGCCCGGCTCGCCGCGGCTCTGACCCGTCTCCTGTGTCTGCCCTCCAGGTGGGAATCAGCCACAGCTCGGCGGCTGGAATCCTGCTGTCGTCGGAGAACAGCCGCTCCGTGTCGGCTCCCATCACGGCGCCCGACCGCAGGCTCACCTGGCGGGCGGTCCTCACGTCCTCGGCCCCGCTGAGCCTGCCGCCGCCGCCGCCCCGCGCCGAGCGCTCCATCAGCCCCGAGAGCAACGACAGCATCTCCGAGGAGCTCAACCACTTCAAGCCCATCGTCTGCTCGCCGTGCACGCCGCCCAAGCGGCTGCCGGACGGCCGCCTGGTGGAGCCCACCGTCGTCAAGGCAACGCCCCGCAACCTGAGCCGCAGCCTGCACAAGGCCACCAGCTACGAGGCCAGTCCCGCCGTCCTGCAGAAGTGGCGGCAGATCGAGCTGGACCGGCAGGGCCTGAACGTCAGCTCCCGCGCCACGCTCACCAGCCCGGTGTCTGAGCCCGGCAAGCCCGACGGAGGGGGCGGAGCCTCCAAGGCGCATCAGCACCGCGGCGCCGTGGCGTTGTCCAACAGGAGGCGGCTGCTGTTCGAGCCTCCGGACACGGACGCCTTCCAGAAGCAGTCCGTGACCATCCGGGTCCCCGCCGTGCGCTACGGCTGCGCCACCGCCCTGAGGGGGCGCTCGGACTTTGAGCCGGAAGGCGTCACGCCGGAGCCCTGCGGCGGGCCGGCGCCGCTCGCCCAGAAACGGTCGCTGTCGCCGCGCAACAACTCCGGGTTCCAGCCCGGAAAATTGGTGCCAAAGGACTCGGCGAGTCCCAGGAAGGACTGGGACGGCGGCGTCCACCACCAGGCTACCTCAAGGAGGGGCAAGAAGAGGAACCAGAAGACCAAACACCTGGACCTGGACCTGAAGAGGAGCCGGGCCGGCGTCCAGCAGGGGGCGCCGTGTCCCGTCCAGCAGGAGCAGCAGGACAGGGCCCTGGCCCTCAAACTGCAGAGACAGTTCGACCTGGAGATCCGCAGAACCAGCCCCGACAGGTACTTCCTGCGCTCCTGGAGGTCCTCCCAGAACCGCAGGAGGCGGAGCCTGAGGACGTCCCGGCGAATCAGCAAGAAGCTCTGAAGGCGAGCCGGGCTCAGCTTCCAGTAACTCAGATATGCAAAGAGACCAAAGGACAGTTTTCAGGCGTGGAACGTTTTCTTCCAAACACCAGCAGAGCACCAAAAACCAACGGAGCTGTGAGCAGAACCTGAACAGAACCTCCTGATTCTGGTTGGCCTTCCGGATCAACGGGTTCAGGTCCTCTGCTCCACAGAGACAGAACGGCTTTGATGACCATCAAGCTGCTGGTTACTGATAATCAGCCCATCGGTTCTGGAGATGCTCCGGGCCAATCAGGTTCTGACCTCAGTGTCATGACCACACCTGGAAGCAGGTGAACAGGTGACGGTTTCAGCTGCTCACAGCATCATCCGGCTGACTCCATATTTATCTGTGTATTTATTGACGAGTCAGCGTCCCCTCACAGACCTCACAGCCAATCAGAGCGCAGCAGAGCGCTGCCCGTTGGATGTGGGCGTGATGGGGGTCCCGGCCTCGCTACGGACCCAGACCCGGTTCTGATTCTGTGACGGACGCGCTGCAGCGGGGCAGGTAGACCTCCTGGTAGCCTTCAGCGGATGAATCGATGCGTCTCTGACATAAATTCATGATTAACTGCATTTAATGAGCTGCACCGCATCCTGGTCAGAAGGCTCCTTTCTGTACATCATGTAAACGAAGAACTGTGCAGGAATGAAATAAACGGCATAAAACAGGAACGAGTTGCCTTAATATTTTATTACTTTATTTAGATTTCCTTTATTTTTACTTGGGGGGGGGGGGGGGTTGCCATTGAAAAAAATTCTGCTTTGCATATTTGCTGTTTTTGCTGTTTTGGTAAATGTCTTTTTTGTAATTTAAATGATCAGTTTATATTATATATTGCTCATATTTTATATATTATATATAAATATTTTAGATATTTTAGATATTTATTTTAGATATTTATTTTACATTTTAAGTAGACAATAGAAATACTTATTAAAAATACAGTTTTAGTATTTTTGTATTTATTTTTAATTAAATTAAATAAGGATTTATCTGTTATCCTTTGAGATTTTTTAATGTCGGTTTGTTTTCTAAGCAATATAAAATATAAATGTAGATTCGTTGCTTTTATTATTATACATTTAACGATTGAAGTTTAATTGTTTTTGTAATTTCTTTTTCGACCTTACCTGTTATTCACTTGGTTCGTTAAGAAGTGATGGATGCAGAAAAGGGCAGAAACAAAGGAGGGATGGACTCTTTTTTTTTTAGCTTGATTGATCAGAACACTAATTACATGTTCAAATAAGAATCTCCACTTTGAATTCTTACAAAAAATAAAATAATTATATACAGGAGATTAAATTAACTTGTGTAAGGCAAAGGGAAAAATAATGAACAGGCATTGACATTAAACCAGTGGAATCATACAAATCCAATCTCCAAAAGTATAAATACATATAATAAATGTATTTAAGGATTTAAATTCAAATAAGCAGGTTCTGCCAAAATTGACCTGTGACTACACGAATAGAAGACATGTTCAATAGTTTCAGTTTCAACCTCAAACCTTTTCTTAAGAGTTTCTGCTGCTGGGTTATAATTATTCATAATTTTATATTGTACTTATTTTACTTTTGGCGAAATTGGCCATTTTAAATATTTAAAATATTTTTCTACGTTACACGAATCGTCAATTATTCGAATTTTGGACTCGGTTTAAGTTGATTGATTGGCTCTCGAACAAACGTCTATGCGTGCCTACGTCATGACGCAGCTGCCTTCGCCGCCACGCAGACGAACTAGACGACCAACTCTGAGCCAATCTGGTTGGACCAGCTCACAACTTCCTTATTTGGAAGGAAAAGATGGCGGCTCGGAACGGGAAGAGCGGGCTGTTGGAGAAAGTAAGGCTTTAAAGTTTGGACGTTTTTCTGTTTCTTCTGCTTTTAGGTGGACGTTGGAGGTTTTATTTTCTCCCGGAGGTCCGGCAGCCAGCCGCCAGGTTTCATGTGTTAGCAAGAGCAGCGGGTTTAATGGCCGGTTTTCCGGTGAGCTAACGCTAGAAACACTTAAAGTAAATTCAGTTATTTGTATTTTAATAAAGTAAAATACCCACTTGGATCTGGTACAGGTTCTGGTTCCGTTCCTGCATGGACGATGGTTCCAGTTGGGCTGCAGCTCTTTGTGCGTCTGCAGCTGTTACGCACGGCTGCGCCAGACTCCATTCAGAAACAGCAGAATATTAATATAATTTTTAAACCGGGCTTCAGAAACGCCGGGAGACTGAAACGTTCCTCCAGGGATGATCCGTGCGACTGTTCGGCTTTGGTCAGAGACCCGGAGGGTTTAAAACGGGCTCAGTGCAGCAGGGTTACATCCGCCTTTATTACGGCATATGGAGAGCCAGAAACGGTCAAATTCAACCGGTGCACCGTTAGAAAAACCCACTTTATGCTACTGAAATCAGTATAAATACTTTTAAGATTGATTTATTGTCTGTACATGGAAACGAGAATAGTTAATAGAACACTTAATCAGATATACTAAAGAATAAATAATCAAGAATCAGGAGATAAACGTAAACTAGAAATGCTGAAGGTATCTTAGTTCTATTCTCTAAAAGCTTCTATTTAAAAGTAGCATGACGTAAAAGAACAACAGAGCTTTCAGATTTTAGTTAAATTATGGATTTTTCCTTTAATTGCTGAAATGTAGCCTTGAAAATCAGACACTTAAACCCTTGCAGTATCGTTTTTTAGTGACAGTAAACCACAGTGTCATCAGCATAAAGTGTGTTCAAGCATCAGTTTCTTCTTCTTCTTTCTTTAGGAGTTTATTGGCGGTTGGCAAACAGCTTTTTGGTTCTTGTCGCCGCCACCAACTGATGAGTGAAGGTTAGAATGGCAATAATGTTCCAAAAATACACAAGCTTCAGTTTTCGCTCGTGCCGTTTGAATAAACCTTAAACAGAGCTGGACCTAAAGCTGGAACTTTTGTGATTCATGTTCCACCTTTTGAGTCGTCTGAATAAAAGTTAACTTGTAACTTTTATTTTTACGCGCAGTGGTTATGTTTGTTCCTGTAGAATCTGATGTATATTAAAAACAGCCTCAAACGATATTGATCGGTGGAACAAGGAATTTTGCTACCGTTTACAGTTTTTGAAAACAAGCAGCGTATTTTAATCCTGATATTGGGAAAATATATCCAACTTTTGAATGCATCTGGACCACATGCTGCTAATTCAGCCGTGTTCTCATGCATCAACATGTTATTTTAGGGTGAAAATATGAACTAACCGTCTGGTTGGTTGATTTAATCGAGGTTGTGCGAATGCAACATGCAGCACCAAATAAATGTTGGTGTTTAAGGGAAATAATCAACATTTAAGGGATTGTTGGGACAAATGGCAGCACAAAGGCGCATGTGATGTCGTCTCAGTGGCAGATTCTTTATTTAACCAGGAAAAAAATCCCATTGAGATTAAAAACCTATTTTTCAAGGGAGTCCTGGCCAAGAGGCAGCAAAGTTACACTTTTAACAGAGATACATTAGATTAAATGACAGGTACATAAAAAAACATATCAAGTAAAACGATTACAGATAACTGAGACTGTCTCAAATTCTTTCATTTTCAATTTAAGATAATTTAAGGATAAAAACTCCAGTCTCTTTGTAAAAACTTCCACGCACAAGGAGCTGCGTAGCTGAAGCTCTGTGTGGGCAAAAGGAACCGTGAGCAACAGCTGATGGTTGGATCTCAGGGCATCAGAGGCGTTTCTGTATAAGTCAGGTAGAAATGTAGGAGGGCAGTAATCCAGGAAGGGCCTGGTAAATAAAAGTGACTCTGCCTCCTTGTAAAGAGGAGTTTAAAAACCCAGAAAGAGCCAAAATAATGACAGAACAGACAAACCCAGTACCGGTTTGGAGCAGTAAGCAAACAGATCCAGAGTCAGAGTGGCCATTTGGTGTCGGTTCGTGGCTTAATGGGGGTAAAAATGGACTTGAGAAGCGATTCTCTGAGAGAAATGGGAACACTAAAGAAGAAGGTGGAAACTGTGGGTTAATTACCAGCAGCAGGATTGGCTGTTCTGGTATTATCTGATGATGAGGAGGTCGTTGGTTGCCAGGACAACGAGGCTGTGCTGTTTGACTTCATGGCTGGAGCCAGGGAGACGGGCTGTTTGGTGCGTTAAGGTTTCGTTTGTCGACTGATGATGAAACTGTGTTCAGGAAACAGGAAGTCACGTAGACCTGTGAGCTGCGAACCCACCGGGGGTCAAAGCCGTAGTTGCACCTACGCTTCCTGCTCCACACGGTGGATTCCCCTCCACGCGGGTTCTGAGGTCCGTTAATAAGGCGTAAATGGGGCTGGGCGGCCGGATCCTGATCAGCCTGTCTGTGTTTCAGTGGAGGATCGACGAGAAGCCGGTGAAGATCGATAAGTGGGACGGAGCGGCGGTGAAGAACTCCCTGGATGATGCTGCCAAGAAGGTCAGCTCTGTTGTTATTGTCTGCTCTAAACATTTTATTTAATTTAATTTAGTGAAAAAATGTCACTTTCTGGCTGCGACTGTGCTGCTGCGCCCCCTGCAGGTGCTGCTGGAGAAGTACGGTTACCTGGAGAACTTCCAGCTGGTGGACGGCCGTCTGCTGATCTGTACGGTTTCCTGCCTGTTCGCCATGCTGGCGCTGGTCTGGGACTACCTGTACCCGTTCCCTGAGTCCAGACCGGTTCTGGCCTGCTGCGTCATCTCATATCCTTCGCCTGCTCTGGTCCCACCGCTGGGTTTTACTGCAACCACGGCTGAGGAGGGCTCAGATGACCCGTTAGATCAGGCGTGTCCACAGTGCGGTCCGGGGGCCATTTACGGCCTCTGTACAGAATTTAAAGAAACATCTGGTCCACCAGCACAGGTGGCTGATGAAGATGGAAGATTTTCGTTTTTAATTAGGGCAAAATTATTACAGAAAAGTTAAAATCCTACAATTGAAAATGTTAAGTACAACACAAAGTATTCATCTGTTAATAAACACACTTTGGAGATTCTGTATCTATATCTATCCAATATATTTAATTATTCAAATGCAGACTTTGGTGCATTAAAATCTGCTTTGAATTAAATTATTAAAATTGGCTAATTACAGCAAGTGTTTTCAAAGAAAACCGACCCAAACATGGTTCTTATGTTACTAGACCAAAAAGAGTTTATTGTTAGAGTCAAATTAAATTATTCAAAATAATTTGCAAACAGGATGACAACAAATCAGCAAAAAACCTTTTTAAATTTTGGATCTACAATGATTTACACATCGATTTCCTACAAAAAAATCTGGCAAATTTACTTAAAATTATCAGCAGATAAAAAATTAACATAATTTTTTCAGTTTTAAGAGATTGCCTTCATTTTTTGGCCCTTGAGTTCCTCTGAATTGACTATTTAGGCTCATGTACTGAAAAGTTTGGACAGCCCGGCATCAGATGAACACTTTATGCATTCATAGATTAAAAACGCGGTCCTGGTGGTTAGTTTATTTATGTCATGCATTGTGTTTGAAGTGATGGCGACTCTGTGAGCCCCTTAACTCACCTTCATCACGTACTTCATCATGATGGGCATCCTGACTCTCTACACGTCCTACAAGGAGAAGAACATCTTCCTTGTGGCCATGCAGAAAGATCCTGCTGGGATGGATCCGGATCACGTCTGGCAGCTGTCGTCCTCCCTCAAACGGTCCGAGCGCCGCTCATTCACCACGCGTTAAAAACACGCACAGCTTACACTGCAAACTACAACGAGACGCTGCACTGACAAAAACACAGAAACATTTCCCTCACCACGCGTCACAACAACCTGGTTTCTGCAGAGCCGATTCTGCTGCACACAGCATGTTAACCTTCGTACTGCAGCGCTTGTTCCACAGCAGCTGGAACCGAGATGCCTGCTGCAGGCTTTCTGAGGCGTTTTAAATGTCTAAAATATGAACGTTCTAAAGTTGGGGCCTAAAGTCTTAAATGTGTTCAACTTTGTCTTTCTAAGTCTTAAATTTATCAGCTGCTGGTTTTCTCTTTCGTTGCCTTTTTAATGGGAAACGTCCTCTCAGCTTTCTGTCGTTCCATGTCGGTCCTCCCTCTGACAGGACTACAGGACCCATAATGCCGAGCAGCAGGAGGATTAAAATCCCTGCTGGACGTGAAATAACGGCCAGAGAAAAGCTTTTCTAAACCTTCTCCCAGCCGTGCAGACACACAACGCAAAACGGGAACTAAAAGTAAGTAAAACTTTCCTGAAATTAGTATTTTTCCTAGATCTGAGCAGGTAAATAAGACTATTTGCCAATGGAATAAGATTTATGCATTTAAAATAAGAACAATTCATCTCCATCTTATTTCAAGTGGAGAATATCTAATTATCTTATTTTAGGGGTAAGAATACTCCACTGGTCAATAGTCTTATTTACCTGCTCAAATCTAGGAAACATGCTCATTTCAAGAAAGTTTTACTTACTTTTAGTTATTTTTATGCATTGCAGAACCAGGAACGTGTCCTCCTTGTCAGCACCTTCCTGGTTCCCTTTGCAGTCACATCGTAGATCCAAACGCGTTTACCTCACTGAGCTATTTAATACACTGGAGTGCTGATTTTGCCGAAAAACTGAAGTCACTGGCCGCCATCTTGCTCCTCCCTACTCTCACAGAATCCCACAGGATTTGGTTGCAACAACAAGCAGTTTTCTGGCTGAGTGAAAACGTTTCACAGGTAATTCTACAGTCAGTGGATGTACTAACACTATCAACTACTAGGAAATTAGGTGCTGAGATATTTTACAGGTTATTAATATGAACTATGCATATATGTATATATAAATATTTGTATATATATATATATATATATATATATATATATATATATATATATATATATATATATATATATATATATATATATATATATATATATATATATATATATATATGTTTTATATGTATATTTAAATTAATAAAATGCTAAATATTTCAGCACATGACTTTTTCAGTGCTTGATAGTTTTAGAACATAACATAAAAGTATATGGCATTTGACATTTTAAAAGTCTTAAGCCCCCCCTGAACATGAGAAAATCCTCGTTATTCGATGCTGTAGCGCACATACTCCCTATTTACTGGAGGGAAATAGGGAGTACCAATATGGCGGCTGGTGGCTTCAAAGCGACTCGTTCAAACAGACGGTGATTAGCACTCCAGTGTATTATATCGCTCAGTGGTTTACCTTCACTTATTAAGGCCTCAGGTTGTTTTTCTCTGGGTCATCAGAAAGAGTTTGGATTTAACTGACTGTCGCTGGCAGAAGCCCGGTTCTGTGGGTGTTCTGGAAGAACCGGGGCAGCATGATGTAGTCACTGCGCCGTAAAGGTTAGCCGGCTCTGTGGCGGTCTGAGCGACCGGCTGCAGGATTTCAGGTGGAAACATTCCTGGGCCGCCGGGTCCATCGGGTTCTGAGTCTGTTGGATCCGCGCTGACTCTCCCTCTCTGCCGCCTCTTCCAGGTTCGACGACCAGTACAGCCTCCGGGTGTCCTTCACCGACGGGAAGACGAAGAAGTCGCGGGACGCCGAGTTCACCCAGTCGGTGTCGACGTTCTTCGACGAGACCGGAACCCTGGTGATGGACCAGTTTGAGAAGTACGTCTCCAAGCTGCACGACACGCTGGCGTCGGAGAAGAAGACCAAATGAGACGGCGGCGCGCCGGTCAGGGAGGGTCCGCCGCCTCCACGCCTCGTTGGTTTCAGTTTGGTCTCGAACGTCAGACTCGCTTCGGTCCTTCTGGGTCAGAACTTCCAGGGTTCCACACGGTTCCCGTTCCTTTTCCCTGCGGCTCGCTTGGAGACGGAACATCTCAGGTGGGTTTAAAGACGTCCACATGGGGCTCACACCGCGATGATGTCACGGGGCGGAGCTTTCTGAGCAGGACGTCACTGATTGGACGAACGGAGGTGAGGCCAACGTCTTTAAACAAATCTGATCAGCCGGTTCCTCCTGCGGCTCCAGGAGGAACCGGCTGATGGAGCCGCCTGGAGCTCCAGGAAGAACCTGACGCATCGAGTCAAACTGAAACCAACCGGCCGAGTGGAAGGAAGCAGGAAGACCCGAGTTTCCCAGCAGAAACCAAACCTGGAGAACATCTGACCTCTGGGCCGCCGTCTTCCTGCTCCCAGTCTGAACTTCCTGCTTCGGTTCTCCAGAGGCAGCGTTGGACCAGCTTCATCATCCCCCCCCCCCAAAACGAGTTTCATTCTAGCTTAAAATGTTTCTGTTTCTGTAAAGTCACGTGTTTAATCTCCTGGTCAGAAGCACCAATCACAGTGAGGTATGCCCCCCCACAGTGGGCGGAGCCACACACCTGAGCAGGTAGAGAGAACACGGAGTTGTTTGCGGTTTGTGTTTGGAGGAACTCCAGCTGCAGTCGACGGGACAGGAAGTGGACTGAACGCCGACCAAACCTTTATTTTGTTTTAATTGTTTCATGTTTCTTTGTGTTTCTGTTGGTTTCCACCCACAGGTTTGTAAAGAAAATAAACTTATCTAAAGGCTTCCTGAGTTTTAAAGTTTTCTGCGTTATAACCTCCGGGGGGCGCTCTAAGCTCAGTCACAGTTTTCCTACAGTTTTAAAACAATCAAACTACAAACTTTAGGCTGTTTTATTGGGATTTTATTTGACAAATTGGAGCCTAATTACTAAAACCAACGAACAGGCAGAATCCAGCCGTTGAATCTCAGTCAAATGTCAATTAACTAAGTACAAATACTTTGTTACCTTAAGTAAAATGTTGGTTAATTATACTTTACTGGAGTAATTATTCTTTAGCCTACTTTTTAATTCCTCCCCTCACAATTTCATCCAAATATCTTTACTTTCTACTTCTTACATTTTGAAAGTAGTGCCGTTACTTCTATTTTATTTCAGCTTGTTTTCGTTCTGGCTTGTCAATAATAAATGAATTAGATAAATAGCGCCACCCGGACAGCTGGAGGTTGGAGGCAGTACTGCACCAGGTCTGCAACACGCCCCAAAAAACCTATGATAGCATTTTTTAGGATGCTTTTTTTGCTACAATTTTTTTGATTAACTACTTATATTATTGATTCATTTTACAGGACTGTCTGCTGTATATGGATAACCATACCAGGGTTAATATAACACCAGGGTAATGCACTCATTTTCATCTGACATTGTTCTCATCAATTCCTGCAGCTGAGCTCGGATGTTCCTTTACATTCCAACAATAAGTAAAATGTTATTCATAATATGTCTCTGAAGTTTGACTTTTTCCACCAATACTTTTTTTCTGCTCCATGAAACCATGTTGATGCTCAATGTTGCACCGATATGGACCTTTTAATATAGTTGCATTGTACTAAATTATGCTTTTTTAAATAGAAATATATGTGGGGGAAACATTCCAACTTAATTTAACATTAACATAATATATCATTATGGTGATAGTTGCTGGGGGGGGGGGGGGCAGATGGGACCAATAATGGCACACAGCCACGTCTAAGCTTTTGTCTTTAGGCATTTTTTAGCTTAAATTAGCTTTACTTTTATAGTTGAAGTAGTAACTTTTCTGTTTGCTGTAGTACCACAGCTCGGCCAGCAGGAGGAGCACCGAGGGGGAAATGAACGCAAACTTTTCTATAGACAGAAAACAAAAAAATAAACTGAAGTAAAAACTTCCAGACAATTTTAATTTTTGAAACTTTAACTATTAAGTTTATGCTTCTGCTGTCAATTTAAAATGGCTACAAATTTAAATCCACATAAAAAGTCTACCTGCTTTATTTTAAAAGAGCTGTTTTAATTTGATCTTAAAATGACAATTGAGCCAAACTGTCCATTAAGCTCAGCTCAAAGCTGAACTGTCCTGAAATAGTCTTGTTTTTTTTTTTTGTTTTTTTTACAGATGAAATCCGCATCTTGAGCTTTTTCCTCATATATTTTCTATCAAAATAAAACAGCTTTTGATTTAACTGTGGAACAAATGTCTGAACCTGCAGCTGTAGAGTGAATAAAGATGAGTTAAAGGGGACATATTGTGCTTTTTAGTGCCTTCCTTTCCACATTGAGATCATTCAGTTGTGGTCAAAATAAAGTGGTACTGCTGTGCTGTGGTGTCAATCCCTCGTTAAATAACCGCCACGTTCCCCGTTTTTACCCCTGTTCTGGCCTACATCTGTCTGAGAGCAACTGTTTTGGTGCCGTCTCTTTAAATCTAAAGGAGGCTCTTCACACCCCGCCCCCTCCAGGTTGCAGAGCGTTTAACTCCGCCCTGTTCTGACATTTTTGTAGTCTGCGGGGGACGGTGGGGTGACCAGCCAAACATTTTTACTTATCCACATGCAGCTTCAGCATCCTTCAGCTTGGACTACAAGGCGCTCAGAGAAATAAAGATGGCAGATCTGTGTAGTTGGTAAGCTGGACGTCCATAACCCTATTTATCTGTGATGCATTGTTCAAAATTTTTTAAAAATAATAGAGAAAACTGAACAGCTTGAGCAGTATGACCCAAACAGAATATAAAGATTTCTACACAGATGCTGAAGAGACTGCAGTCAGATCCTGTGTGGGCGTGCCGGCGGTGCAGGTGTATTAGTCCTCAAGTGTCCATCCTGGGTCCGACTCCAGCCTGCAGTCCTTGTCTTCCCCCTGTCTCAGCACCCTTCCTGACAGCCTACTTAAAAAAAAAGGGCCACAAAAACCTAAATATAAAAATAAATAGGAGGGAAAGTGTAAGAGACCAATAAGCATTGAACCAAAGCTGTTCTCTGGGAAGAACCGAGACAAACGCAGACCAGGTGTGATGCATCAGTTTGTGCATTCATATAATTGTAAAGTGCTCGTTCTCTCCCAAACGTAAAGGTTCCTCCTGCAGCAACAGATTTTCTCCACACCTTTTTAATCTTTTTGTAACATTTAAAATTGAGACATGTGAGACAATTGAAGCCGGGGATCAAACCAGGACAACCGCCCTAACTCTTGCTCCACTTTCACCCTGCACCATTGATGCCTGATTATAATATATTATTTGTGTGTGTTCAAGGCTGAATAAACTAAATGACTACTAAAAAGCTCCAAATAGTTGTTTCTGACTTCCTGTGTTGCAGACAGTGGTGATTCTAGTATGAAAGGACTCCTGGGCCAGCCTCTCCTGCTGTTGCCCCCACAACTAACGCAGGTTCAGCAGATTGTCAAAGCTTTGGGGGGGGCTGAAGAGCGTAAAGATAAGGGTACCAACTCTCCACTGACTGCACATTAAGACAGAAAGCTTTTTGATGAAGCAACTGATGATGAGTTGTGTGATTAATCGGATGCCTGGACGCCCCGTTGCTGATGCTGCCCTGAGCAACTGCCCACACGGCTGTCGTCCAACACCAAGATTGGGTGCAGCATTGAAAATCATTTTGTGTTTAATCATAAAAATCATGGCGGAGACAATAGTCTTCGTTTTACACCGTGCACCTGTGCCTATGGGAGTGGGCGGAGCTAAACCAGGGATAGGTTGGTGTTCTAAGGCGTCTCAAGGCTCGTTTTCTATATTGAATAAAATAAACATCTGCATTATCTCTAGTTGTTTTTAAAAACTCAGCATCACAGCACATAATTATCACCATCACTGTTTTAGCCCCTAATGTTGGCGGCTGGGGGTGCAACGTTGTGGGCAGTGTTGAGGCGGGAGGAGTTAGTTTCCAAGAGGTGGAGACACGACACTGAGCTTTTTTAAACTGAATAAAAAGTTTCCTGATTTATTCTGAGCTTAGTGCTACCAACATAAAGGTTAGCACTGATAAGATGGGCGTGTTTAGACAGGAGTGACTGTCAGTCAGAGATCTGGGTTTTACACCAAGTCTTTGTCGGGAGTCCCTTATTTTGTCTTCAGACAGAAGTTATCAAGATTCATTCAGCATTTCACCCAAAAAGCAACAATTCTGCCTCCTTTTTCTGCTGTGGGTGATTGCTGTGGGCGTGGCTGTCATACATGAGGGCGGGGTTATCAGTCAGGGGGAGGAGGCTTCACCTGGCTGCTGGCTGTGGTGAGTGTGTCCTCAGAGGGAGATCACCACTGAGCTGCAGTCTGTCTGCCATGGCCTGTCTGATGGCCGCCTGGTCCGTGCACAACCCCACTGTGACCAACTCCATCATCATGGTGAGTTTTAAACAGCCACACACGCGTAGCATGAGCTGCAGACATGTTAGACATCCTGCAGGGGAGGCAGACAAAGCTTTAGTCCTGCAGACACCGAGCTGGTCATTCTAAGTTTCTCATGCTGATGGATTTCTGTTGCTCAGGTCCTCAGACAGGCGGAGACAGAATCTGATGTTTTTTTAGTGTAAATGCAAGTAATTAATGAAAATCAGCACATAATCCCTCATATGAACAGTTGCTTCAGTGTGGGAGAAAAGGAGAGGCTGAGCATGCTCAGTGGGTCTCGGGAACAGGTAAATCCACTCCCAGGACAGGGGTCCACTGTCCACAGCATTGGCGTCCACTGGGGACAGCATGAATATTACATTTTACAACATAGAGAAACCCACTGAGAGCTGGAACCTGGACTGGACCAATGACAGCTTTATGTAGGTCCTTCAGCAGAAAAGGTTCTGGTTCTGAGTCGTAACTTCTGGTCTCATATCAGCTCACACGTCTCTGATTTCTCTGTCCTGCGTTTGTTTAAACTAGCATAACCTCAGAGGTAATTCTGGTTTAAAATATAAAGCCAACCACTAGAGGCAGCGTCGAGGACGTGTCCGTATTTTAAATCTTTTTAAAATAAACTTCCTCAATATGTACCGAATCAGCTGCTAGTTTTCACGTTAATATCAAACAACTCAAACATCTTTATTTAGCCCCCTGGTGTAATCAGCCGGTAACAGTCAGCGGCAGCAGGGGTTGGCTTTAAAGGCGAGAAGTTAAAGTCCATTTTTGGCTTTAAATAATCCTTTCCAACAATATTATATGAAACCTACAGAGCTGTATGGACTCCAGGCTGATTGGTTGCCCAGGTGTACCTGTGATGTCCAGGTTCTCAGGTGTGTGGAGCGTTCGGTTCTGCTGATTCACAAGCAGCAGTCAGCGTGAACTCTTGTGTCCGACAGTGACCTCTGGGCCAGATTAATGTCTCAAAGCGCCCCACATAAACAGGAGCTCTGCTGAGCAGCTGCCAGCTAATCTGAGCGCGCTCACTGCTCTTCTCCAGCACCAACATGTCCTCGCTAACAGAAAATCTGCACCAACTTCACCGTCATGAAGTAATGACGTCAAAGAAGCCAAAGTCGAAAGAAAAACTGTGAAGGCGTTAAAACTGTTAGAACGAGGTCTTTCCGGGTCTGAACACATTAACCAGATACCGTCTCACCTCCAGAACACCAACGGGCCCCCGGACCTGATGCTTGACCCCCGGACGGTGTGCGTCTGTTTGGAGGAGGCGGTCAGCAGGAATCCGGCGGGAACCCAACAGACGCCGCTGCTGCAGAAGCACCAGAAGAAGGTGGACGGACCCATAAAGAAGGTGGACAACAGCCTGACGGAGGCCCAGAGGTTCTCCTCATTACCACGGAGGCCAGCGGTCAACATCGCGTTCAAAGATGTCTCCTACTCAATCAGAGAGGGACCCTGGTGGAGGAAAAAGGGTAAGGAAACTCACCTGAGGGGGGTCGTACCTGGCCGATGGAACAGCAAAGATGAGGCCTTCAGCTGTAGATGCTGACTTCCTGCAGCAGAAACAACACATTTTCTTTATTAATTAAGTGATTAATGATTTATGCTGTTTGTCTAAATAAATAAACGGATAAAACCAGTTTAAACGACAGAGTCTGGGTGGAACCTGAGCTTTCACCTCGCTCAGGTAAACCCTGCAGGCATCTCTGCTCGGGACAGGAAACCAACCTGAAGCCTTCAGCCAGGATCTACCTGAAGCATTTTCATGTCGGAGTCTGGACTGGCAGAACCCGTTTGGGTCGCCTCGTTACGTTTCAGCCTAACCGTGCTGGGAACCGTCGGACACGATGTTCTGGGCGGGTTTTAGCGCAGAATAATTCACTTTGGGCGGTTGGATGAAGCATGAGGAGACAATCTGTGGACGACAGACCCGCAGCCGTCTGATGACAAACATCAGAACAGCAAGTAACCCAAGAGAGAAACTAGAGTCCGGTCACAAGTGGAACCAGGTGGAACCAAGTGGAACACAATAATGGATTGGTTGGAACGAGTTGCCATAATTCAGATCAAATTTTATCTCTGTTATCTGAACCAACAAACAACTGGACCAACATAAAGAAGGACATTGGGTTGGCGCAGGAAGAACGACCCGCCTACGGAGGCCTCGCTCCTCGCTGCGGCTGACCCGGGTTAGAGTCCAGCCTCAGGTCCGGTACTGCATGTCTTCTCCAGTTCCTGTCCGCCTACTTTGTAAAAACGTAAAAACCCAGAAAAAGAACACCAAGCACAATCTCTATCGTCATTATGTGACCATAATAACATTTTGGTGAGAAATCAGCCCAGAAATTTGACCTGATGGTCAAATATGGAACATTATGGTTCTGATTTCTTAACTCTTCAACAAACCTCATTATGTCCCACCTCCTCAGATCCAAATCAGACTTTATTCTGAACACAGAACCACTTTAGATGTTTTTAAATCTCAGTAAGAACAACCGTCCCTGTTTTAAGCACTAAAACACCAAGAAACTGAGCACAGCTTTACTCTGCCTGTCGATTCTGGCCGGACCCGATCCCTGGCAGAACTCTGGACCCACACTGACACCCTGTTCTGCTTAGTTTCTGGATGCTGGAAACGCAGAAAAAAATTAGTTTTTTCCAGCTCAAAGTTCTGGAAAGCATCAGAATGTTTGGAAGTTCAACAGTTTTCATGAGAAGCAGTGAAGTTTGGTTCTGTGGACCCGAGGACCTGGACTCTGTCAGGGGACAGATTACCGTTACAGAAGCAGGTTTATTCATCGTTCTGAAGCCGGGTCTCACCAGGAACCTTGTCTTCATCTTCTAAAGGTCCAAATCAGAACAGAAACCTGAGCGGATCGGGTCCAGAGAGTTCTGTGAGTGGTTCTGGACCAGGTACAACCAGCAGAGAGCCACTCATGATTAATCTGGTTCTGCTGGACGGTTCTTCCTGTTAAAAGGGAGTTGTTCCTTTCCACTGTCACCCTATGCTTGTAAACAGGGACTACAAAATGAACTGATCGGTTCTGGATCAGGAACAGGGTCAAACTGGGCTCTATGTAACTGATCTGATTACCTGGACAGTCCTTTTGAAATCTTATGACCTGCTGCGGACTATATGCACTTTTAGCTTCTCATGGAGGCCGTCGGCTCATCCAGGTATTTGAACATCGATTCACGGATCTGTTTTCAGAGTCGCATTAACGCTCCATCTGAGCTGAGAAAGGACGGACAACCCGGAGGAGATGAAGACGCTGCGAGCAGCAGTTTGTTGTCGCACCGGTCCGACTCTGTCTGTGTTCCTGCTGGATTACCAGGATTTAATCTGCTAATCTCACTCAGTGTCTCCGTCTGGAAATAGCTGCAGGTCAGATTAAGGAGCTCTGAGAGGAACTTCTCTGTGATGAAGGAAAACCGGTCCTGAGTCTGCAGAGGCCCAGAAACCGCTCCCAGACTGGCGGATGTTAATCTCAGCCTCTGACTGCCATTCATTTAGTCTCCTGATTATTAGGAAGCACCATAAGAGCCGTGACTGTAAAACTCAGACGGTAACAGAAACGCCCGGATCACGTTTCAGCTCTTTGGACCGAGACAAAGGCGGCGCTGCAGGGACAGAGAGTCCTGATCTGTGGCGCGATACGCCGGCGTTTAAACCAGCAACTTCAGTCACATTTCAGATGCTGCTGTTTTGTTTCAGGATAATAAGAGACCTGCTGGAAAATAAGATTTCTATGAGTTATATCATCACTGCTGTTTCATCCCACGGAGGATTCTGGATCATTTTATGTTAACGGTTTTTATTTTTAAATTAAATTAAATTTTCTTTATATTGCGGCAAATCATGAGACACATCATCTCAAGGCTCTTTCTAAAGTCAGACTCCATCAGATCCTCCAGGTTGGTGAGAAAGTTTCCTCTCTAAGGAAACCCAGCAGGTTGCATCAAGTCTCTCCAAGCAGCATTCACTCCTCCTGAAAGAGCGTAGAGCCACAGTGGACAGTCGTCTGCATTGTTGATGGCTTTGCAGCAATCCCTCATACTGAGCATGCATGAAGCGACAGTGGAGAGGAAAACTCCCCTTTAACAGGGAGGAGAACCTCCAGCAGAACCAGAACCAGGCTCAGTGTGAACGCTCATCTGCCTCCACCCACTGGGGCTTAGAGAAGACAGAGCAGAGACACAGAAAGCACAGAAGCTCACATTGACCCAGGAGTACTTTCTATGTTAGAGAAGACAGAGCAGAGACACAGAAAGCTCAGAAGCTCACATTGACCCAGGAGTACTTTCTATGTTAGAGAAGACAGAGCAGAGACACAGAAAGCACAGAAGCTCACATTGACCCAGGAGTACTTTCTATGTTAGATGGTAATAGAGGATGATCTGCCTCCCCTGATGATGTCACAGCTAACAGAACGCCAGACCAGGTGTACCTTCTATGAAGAGAAAAATGACAGAGAACAAAAAGTTAAAAGCTGAAATAACAACAAACAATGCAGATTGGAGAGCAGTAGGAGAACTCAGCAGAGAGAGAGAAATAGACCCTGATGTCCTCCAGCAGCCTAAGCCTATAGCAGCATAACTATAGAGGTAGCTCAGGGTAACATGAGCCACTCTGACTATAAGCTTTGTCAGCTTGACAGCGTTGTTTTTTTTTGGAGGCGAGATGTTTACCTCAGATGAGTTGGAAAGAAAACCTTCATGTTCTACTAAAGTTAACAGTTCTGTCTTTGACGTTTTTTGGAGCCTGGGTGGAGGAAAGATTTCTGATTACTGGTGAAGAGGTCTCTGAGGAAGTTAAGCATCGCTGTAGAAAGGCTCTGGTTGGCCAGCTCTACCTTGCCTTTCTCAGGATCATGGATGTGGTTTTGGTTGACTTGGTTTTCCTTTGGATTGGTAGATTGGGATGGAGGTCAACCTGAAATTAGTAAAGCCGGGCACTAAAGATGAGTGCCTGTCCGAGATGTCTCTGATTCAGGAGGAACAGCTTCTTACTGCAGAGAGCAGGTTCAGAGGTGTCTGGTTCCTTTATTAGAAGATGTTTTGTCCCCAAGTAAGAAGCTTTGGGGAAGACCTGGGACCCTCCTGGGGGGTTGAAGAGAGACAGATGAGGATCTCTAATGAGAAAATTCACTCCTGATCTTAAACCAAAATCCCTCTAACTGCTGTCTGCAGCAAGATGGACTCCGAGTGTCAGAGCCAGGAGTACTTTCTATGTTAGAGAAGACAGAGCAGAGCCACAGAAAGCACAGAAGCTCACATTGACCCAGGCATTTTAAAGGGAATAGAACTTTAAAAACTTTAAAAAGCTTTTTGCTTTTTACAGCAAAAAGCAGTTAATTTTCCACAATCTTATAGAAATAATTTGACAATTAGCGATCTCTTCTTTTTTATCCTTATGTAATGGAAGCAGAAATCTGCTCTATTGTCCCTCAGTGGAGAAATTCTGGTGGACCAGCAGCAAAGTGAGAGGCAGATTCACACAAAGGTAAAAATAAAAGGTAAAGGTAAAAAAAAAAACATAAGAAAACCTTTTGTACACTAATTAGTTGTTAAAAAAGATGCATTCCCAAAAAAATTAAGAGTAGTTGCTTCATGTATGGGAATTTTTTGCATAAAAACAACAACAGACTATTTACAGGACTGTGAAAACAACAGGAACAGCAGAGATGTGAACACTTGTTCTGGTCGAGGTGTCCTGGAACTTTTAGACGTGTCGCTGGATCAACACACCTGAAACAGACGGCTGAATGATCTCCTCAGTTCTCCAGAGTAACGCTGATGGTCTAATTATCAGACTCTGGTGTGTTGAAGCAGAAAGACATAAAGCTGCAGGACCACCAGACCTCAAGGACTGGAGGTCAGGACTCTAAAGCCCAACAGCTGCTGGGAGGAAGGATCTGCGATCACGCTGCTTAATGCATCCAGGATGCAACAGTCTGTCTGTCTGGCATTTGAGTCGGTGATTTAAATATTATCCTTATGTAGAGGCCTGGAAAGATGGAAGTCCTGCTGGAAGCGATCATGATCCACAAAAAGCTCCAGGCAGGTGCGTCTCTGGAGGATCTGGTGAACCCAAAGGAGCCGACGCTGTCGTTCAGTTTTCCACAGTAAACAAACGTGAAGTGTGACTTGCTTGATGAAATCCAGGTCCGCCATGTTGAGTTGGAGGATCAGTTCTCCAGATGTGCTTCACCGTGTTATCAGAACATGGGCTGATAACACGGTGAAGCAAGCGAGGTCATCGTTTATGAACGCGAAGAGTCAAACGACCAACGGAAAATCTGCCCGGATCGCGTTTGGTGTGAACGAACCATAAAGCTTCTGATTAGTGCTAAATGAGCTGGGATTTAAATTTTTTATAAAGTTGCTTTAGCTCAAAGGAACTTTAAAACACCGTCCTGATGCACGCTGAGCAGCTGTGGAGACGACACCCAGAGCTGTTTCTAAAACTCATGAAGTTAGAGAGGCTGGTCATCTGCTGGGTCAGTGTTCATGAAAAGTTTTATACACCTCTGACTGATTAACTGCATTTCTACGCGTGTTATTGTGGCGCAGATTAACTCGTACACAGTTAGAGGCCACAGACTTAGAAATTATACACAGTTAACACACGCAAGTCTTTTCTAAGTTTTAGACACCAGCGTTTTAATGAAATGTGATAGAAACATGTTTTTTCCCTTCTGGAGCTGATTGAGGTTCAGCTTACGGACCGGTTCGGGTTCTGAGAGGAAAACGTTCTGAGAGGAAAACGTTCTGAGAGGAAAACGTTCTGAGAGGAAAACGTTTGGTGCACCAGTGGAACCAGTCGGTCTGTTGTAGGTTCGCTTCCTTAATGAGCCGCCACAGACAGGTTTTCCTTTGTTGTGGGAAATAATGATGCCTGATCCCTGAGTTAGTTATTAAATAGAAGGAAAAGAGTGGAGAGGCAGCAGAGCACCTTATCTGACTCCGCTCTGGCCGCCTCCCCTCTGCAGCTGCTGACAGAGCAGTTTTCAGGAGCTGGGTCAGAGGTCATGGGCCTTTTCAGAACCTTAATAAGAGAATCTTCCATCAGCACCTTAAATGTCTGCAGCAACATTTACGTTAGTAGGATTACAGCAATGCCCCCTTGAAAACGTCTCGGTTTGGTCGTGAAATGTTAACAGCTCCTAGCTCCTGTCTCCTATCTCCTATCTCCTAGCTCCTATGTCCTGCTCCCTGACCTTTCAGCAGAACTCCGCCAGGGAGGAAAGGAGCTTCAGCTGCTGATCTGATTCCAGCCTTTAACTCTGACATCATTAGTGACGGAAACATGGAGGATGGAGTCAGATCCGGGCCTACAGCTTTCAGAAAATTTACTTATCATGTCACGCAAAGGATTGTGGGATTCCTTATGGCTCTTTAGCACCAGTGGCGGACATCGCAAGGTTCCTATGCTGAAGCAGTTGCAGGAGGAAGCATTCTGGCTGCCTTTCCTATCTCCTTCCTTCCTGACGGCGCTTATTATGGCAGAAGCTGAAGCTCTCCACTTTGGCTAAAGAATCCTGACCCATTGGACCTTTTGGGATGCAGTCTTGGTCTTGACTCCGTCACACATTAGGTGGTCTTTACTGCAACCCGACCACGTTATACAATGAAGCGCAAATCTGTTTCTACATTTTTTGTTGTAGTTTGTAATGAATACCAAAATTTATGGTAAACAAAAACCTAAAATAAGAGAAGATTTCATTTAGGAAGAAAATGTATCTTAGATTACGCGATTAATCAAAGACTGTGACAGACTGGCGACCTGTCCAATGACAGCTGGAAAAAATTAAATCAACCCTGATCTACTTGTCTGCAAGCCTAATCTGACTCACTGTCAGGTGATTTGGTGACTGCCTGATGACACTACAACTCAACCAGATGTGTCGGCTCCCCAGATAATTTCTGTTAAGCACCAAACATGTGTGTCCAGAGGGGTTTCTGTCCCTGACTGTAGTTCAGAGTCCAGATCAACCGGGTCTTAAACCTGAATGGTTCATTTGGTCAGATATGAACCCTGCTGGGGTTTGGCACCGAGGAGCGGCGACCTCTGCAGAATCGTGGTTAGCATCAGCCGCTCCCTGAGAGCCGTGGTGGCTGGAGGTGAACTGGGTTTATTTAAATGTTCCTCTGGTTATCTTTTAAAGTTAAAGTCAGAGCAGAACCTTAAAGTGTAAAGATGTTAGGCTGTTGAATCTGCTGAGATGTGGACCGGCTTTGGTTTCCTACATGTGAAAGCAGCTCCTCTGAGAAAATGACCGATCCAGCAGCAGCGGTTCTGTTGGGCAGTGAGTTTGTGAGTGAAGCTTCTTCAGAGGAGATAACCGGCAGCAGAATCGTTTCTTGTTGTTTTGGGTTCTGAGTTTCTGAGGAACCTCGACCCGCTCCGGTTCTCTCGCTGCTGCCGGTTTTGTTCTCTGGCTCTGGAACAAAGGAAAGGAGCACAGATCAGATTTCTGTGGAAGCGGCAGTTTCCTCTTTGTTTCTGTTCAGGTTAAACTTTCTGTGTTCAGTGGGAACATTCCTCATCTGCTCAGGGGTGAACAGCGCCTGAAACAGGCTGTTCCGCATCTCCTCTGGTTCTGATCCGTACGTTTCTAACTTCTCTCTGATCAGCTCAAACTTTAGACTCCTCTTGGTTCTGGAGGTTAGAGCTTGACGAGACCTCAGCCGGATCAGGTCAGGGTCCGTGTCCGACCCAAACCCAGCTTCACCTGTAGCGATGAAGACGCTGCTCCGGTCTTTGGTGGTGCTGATTGTGGATCACGATGGCTTCCTGGACACGTCCCCAGAACTCCATCTGGCATAACATTATGACCACTGAGAGCGAATAACGCTGCCTACATCTGTTGGTGGGTTGGATGTTTTAGCCTACGAGTGACCATTTAGTGGAAAGCACAAGAACCTGAGCAGGTCTGAAGTGGACCGAGCTGAAATGATTATGGAGAACAAGCAGGTCCGGTCCTTGGAGACCCCACCGTCCAGCTAGCAGGACGTAGAGGACCTGCTGCTTGGTGCCAGATACCAGTGACACCTGGAGGGTCCGGTAGAGTTCATGTCATTGGTGTGGACACAGTGACAGGCAGGTGGTCATAATGTTATGTCTGATCCGTGGAAGCCTGAGAACTCCATGGATCATGAAGGAGAAGATCAGGACCTGTACTGCAGGTTGCAGCAGCAGCGCCGCTGCAGAGGGTTACTGTCGGTCAGTGGGATTTAATCCAGTTCCCAGATTAAACAAGATAATCTCGTTAAGGAGAGGTCAGACTCCCTCAGCAGATAAACTGCAGAGGTTACTGAAGAGCATCTTCATCGTTGTTCTTTTCAGGTGTTTGGAGGCAGATTGATCCCAGATCCAGCGTTTCCTCTTCTTCGCCAGTTCAACGTGTTTTCCCACCGTCTGGGTGAGAGATGCATGAAGAAGAAACGTTCCTGACGGCAGCCGCTGGACTTTCCTGCATTAAAGCTGCCTTTCCAGAACAGGAGATGGGTTCTCCTGTTCTGGAGCGGGTTCTGGGTTCTGGTGCGACCCTGGACTACCACAGAGCCTGGCTGCAGGGCCTAGTTACAGGTTCTATACTAAGAACATCTGGAGAACTGATCCTCCTGGTCCAGGTTCTGTCTGGGAGAAGGTCCGTCCCAGCAGCCTCTGAACCATCTTAGCTTCTGGTTTCTTCTGTCCACAGGGAAGCTTGTTAAGGGAACTCTGTGGACCAAGGTTCTCTAAGGTAATTGTGCTCGCTGTGGTTCTATCAGCTGCTGATGAACGAGGGTTCTGGATGCAGAGAGGTCTGATGGAGTTCCTCCTGGTTCCTGGTTCCTGGTTCCTGACGTTCTGCTCTCCTTCTCTGCGGATTGTAGGTTTTAATAGTTTTTGTGATTTTCTCCCAGTTGGTGTGAAACTGGACGTCCTGGGAGACGTTCCTGATTACTTCTTTAGACCCCCCCCCCCCCCCCCCCCGCTTCAGACAGCACCAGGTGTTTCAGTCCTAAATGTTCTCCTGGACAACCTTTAAAGAACGTGATGGTTCTGGTTCTGATAGAACTCAAAGCCAAAAGCCATTTCTCTTTGTTTCTATGAACTGTTAGAACCTTTTTTGATCGAAGTTCAGAACCAGAACGTTTCCTCCTCTTCAGTCTGAGCTCAGCCAGCGGAGTTCGTGGGAATCTGTGCCGATGAAACCAGGCAGACAGAAAGCGGGTCTGAAACCAGAGCCGTGGTCCGAAGCACAAAGAGCGGCTCTGGGTGCAGCTGGGAACCTGCGGACTCATTGTTCCCGTCTCGTTTCAGGTTACAAGACTCTGCTCAGAGGGATCTCTGGGAAATTCACCAGCGGGGACCTGGTGGCCATCATGGGGCCCTCAGGAGCTGGGAAGTCCACGCTCATGAATATCCTGGCGGGGTACAGGTGAGCTGGAGGCTTCATGGTGTTCTTGGTTTTCCAATGCAGACGGAAACATGTAAGAAATCCACCGAGTCCCTCATCTTCACACAGGGAGACGGGGATGAAGGGCGAGATCCTGATCAACGGCCAACCCAGAGACCTGCGCTCCTTCCGGAAGGTTTCCTGCTACATCATGCAGGACGACATGCTGCTGCCACACCTCACCGTGCAGGAGGCCATGATGGTAGGTCCACCCACAGCCATGCTCCCCATCCCGGATCAGACGGCCCTGAAAATCCTGCACAGCCAGTTTTCCTCTAAATGTTTCAGGTGGAAAAACAACCAAAGTTAAGTTATGATTCCCTGCCAGCGGTCCCAACGAACGGGTCCCCAGTCCATCACTCAGCAGTATACAGACAATCAGGCACTCACCAAAACACGTCTCAACATTCATGCTTTTGGACTGACTATCTGTGTAAATGCATAAAGAGAAAAAATGGAAAAAATTGATATATGCATCCAGTGCCTTGCTCCAGAGCACTGCCCCACGGCGTAGACCCCCAAACCCTCAGTTCCTCTGCAAACGCCTGAGGGCTTCAGGGCAAACGTCTAAATTATGGCCGACATCAGTCCATCACCTCATAACGACCTCTGAAACGGACCAATCAGAGCCAGCGGAGGTGTTGGTTTGGCGGCTCCTTAATTCCTGTTTCATAGGAAGCAGAAGAAAACAATTTTTATTCGTTTGTTTGCTGAAAAGCGTCTCAGCAGGAATAAAAGAGGAACAAATCGGTCAGTTAGGGATAAAACTGCCAGACTTTCCATTTGAGTGAAAAATATTTAAATTAACCCAGAAACACAATAAATCACCAAACATGAAACAGTTTATAGTTTTCAAACAATCTCGTCAACTTTTAGCCAAAATTACAGACAAGAACAGCTGCAGCCAACGAAGAAGTTGCTTTTCTTGCAGATCAGCTGTGATGGACACGTCAGCTGTTCTGTTTAGTTTGTGGAAATCTTCACACTTTAGAGCAAAACGTGTGAGATTCAACCTAAACCTGAGCCGCAGGGCGAATGTTTGACCCCACGGCTTTGATTGTTCGGCTTTTAAAGGCAGATCCAGGACCAGATCTAATGCAGCTGAGCATAACTTCCCCACGCTGTATCCCCATGACGGTACCCAGGAAGTGGGGAACGGAGTAACCACAACTACAGAAAATGGTGAAAAAGCTGGATGATCAAGTTGATCTGAAAGTCAACCAAACACAAAACCCACTTCATGGTCTCAGTCACATATTTTCAGACCAGGATTCAATAGTGGGTCATAGTGGACTGCAGGCTGTACATTAAAAAATACCAGACCAGATGGCGCTGTGGAGCTCTATGTTCACAATTATCAGTAGGACATGATCGTTCTATATAAAGCAATATTGTAAAAAAGACAGATTCCCTTACCATAAAATTCTGTTATAAACATCTGTGTCTATATATCAAAGTCTGCCAATAAACTAACAGCTCAGCAGATTAAATCCTCCTGAGGCGCCTTAATTTTGGGGCCGACCAACGTTTGTTTAAATAATGAACATCTGAAATCGCAGTGAGCATGCCCAGTACGCTCTCAGTAGACATAGTGGGGAACAAATCCTACGGCCCCAAGATCGGATCGTCCAATCAGAACGCTGGAAATGCAGATGTTGCGTTTACGTTCTGCTGGATAGTGTGAGACCATCTAGACAAGGCACATTTATCTGTATAAAACATTTCAGTACAAGGACAATGCAAAGTGCTTCACGTGATTAAAACATTAGAAAATAAAACCAGAATAAAAGCATGTAAAAAAAAAACAGTTGCAATAAAATGTAGGAAACTAAACAAAATAAAACATTAAAAACGGAAACTAAAAGCAAATATTAATCTAGTGTTGGTTGTCCTTGCTGGATCATTGAAGGATCGATGTGAATCCTTTCTGTTCAATAAATGAATAATGTGAGTGAGCCTGTATTTGTAATTTTATGTATAAAAATATAATTACATTTAGCTTATATAAAATGGATTTCCTAGTCTGTTGGTTTATGCCAATTTATCCGTTTAATGTAAACTTGATCAAAATCAGATTTTATGCATCACAAAAAAAATAAATAGTTGCTGCTAGTTGGTGTTGAGTTTTTGTGCACCGCTTAACTTATCGTGCCAAAGAAGGCGCCGGTACTCACGTGTCTAAAAACAAAAGAACATGTCTGGTCTCAGGGACTGTCTCTGCATCATGCCCCCCCCCCCCGCCCCGCTCTGTAGATTTATAACCGGCCTCTCCGGTCCAGTGCAGGTCCAGGTGCTGCAGCGGTAAAATCTGTGTGTTTCTGCAGGTCTCGGCCAACCTGAAGCTGCAGGAGAAGGAGGAGGCTCGGAGGGAGATGGTAGGCTTTGGCTCCATGCAGGTTCCACGCTCCCACTCTGGAATCTGTCTGACACGCAGCTCTGCTTCTGTTCTCGGCTCCGTCAGGTCCAGGAGATCCTTACAGCTCTGGGTCTGCTGGACTGTGCAAGAACCAGAACGTCCCACCTGTCGGGGGGTCAGAGGAAGAGGCTAGCCATCGCCCTGGAGCTCGTCAACAATCCTCCGGTCATGTTCTTCGATGAACCCACCAGGTGGGAAGACTTCTGCTGTCTGCTGGGTTCCTCAGATCACTTTATTGACCCGTTTTCTGCTTCTTCTTTAAAACTTTTATGCAAATGTTATTTTCCTGACTGGACTGGGTTCTGGTTTTCCCAGTTAGTTCAGTCCAGATTGTCCAGATTCAGACTGTCTTTCTGAGAAAACACTGACCTTCGTTCCCGGTTCTGTTTGGGTTCCAGTGGTTTGGACAGTTCGTCCTGTTTCCAAGTCGTCTCTCTTCTCAAAGCTCTGGCTCGAGGAGGACGGACCGTCATCTGCACCATCCACCAACCCAGCGCCAAACTCTTTGAGCTTTTTGACAAGGTGGGGCCAGGAGAGCAAACCTGCTGACTCAATACGTTGATGACATTTAGCTGCAGACACTTCCTTCCCCTCTGGACCCAATATCCCCCCCTAGACCAGTCTCAGAACCAGCTACACGCTTTGGCTCCACAATCTGAAACCCTTTCCAGTTTATTCAATTCAGTTCAATTAAATTTTATTTATTTTGCACAAGTTCACATCACACATCATCTCAAGGCTCTTTCCAAGTCAGATTCCATCAAATCATTGCATAAAAGCTCCTCACTACCTCATTATTTGTGATTCGTGAAGGACGGACTAATCCATGTAACTTGGCTTGATATCACTCAAAGGAGGGATATCAAAGCCCTCGGACTATGATATAAACTTTTTTATCTTTTATCATTTTATCTTTTACACGCTCTAATGTGAAAAAAAATGCTGTACATGTTTATTGTCTATTGTTTGTTGTGTGGTCTCAAAGCCGGACTATGTCCTGAAAGGAATTTCACCGCAGTAACACGCTGTGACAATAAAGAATCTTGAACAGCCTACCGTTAGAAATCTAGAACCCAAACAGACCCACCATGCCTGAACTGTGTCTGTGTGTTTCAGCTCTATGTGCTGAGCCAGGGTCAGTGCATCTACAGAGGAAAAGTGTCCAGTCTGGTTCCGTACCTGCAGGTCCTCGGACTGAACTGTCCCACCTACCACAACCCAGCTGACTTCAGTAAGAACACCAACACAGTATGAATCCCACACCAAGACCCGTTCTTGATTTAGAGTTAGCCTGAGAACTCTGGTTTTTAGAAGTGGTTCTGACAGAATCTTCAGTATCCGTGTGTATTAGACTGCAGGAAGCATGATCTCAGTTTGTAGCTGAGGAAAAAGACTCCATAAACAGTGTCTGGTCTCTGTAGACCAGATCAGCTCTGAAAGAGTCTGGTATACCTTCAGATACTTCAGTTCAATTACTTTATTTCTTTAGCACCAACTCACAACACACATCATCTCAAGGCTCTTTCCAAAGTCAGACTCCATCAGATCCTCCAGGTTGGTGAGAAAGTTTCCTCTCTAAGGAAACCCAGCAGGTTGCATCAAGTCTCTCCAAGCAGCATTCACTCCTCCTGAAAGAGCGTAGAGCCACAGTGGACAGTCGTCTGCATTGTTGATGGCTTTGCAGCAATCCCTCATACTGAGCATGCATGAAGCGACAGTGGAGAGGAAAACTCCCCTTTAACAGGGAGGAGAACCTCCAGCAGAACCAGAACCATGCTCAGTGTGAATGCTCATCTGCCTCCACCCACTGGGGCTTAGAGAAGACAGAGCAGACACAGAAAGCTCAGAAGCTCACATTGACCCAGGAGTACTTTCTATGTTAGAGAAGACAGAGCAGAGACACAGAAAGCACAGAAGCTCACATTGACCCAGGAGTACTTTCTATGTTAGAGAAGACAGAGCAGAGACACAGAAAGCACAGAAGCTCACATTGACCCAGGAGTACTTTCTATGGTAGAGAAGACAGAGCAGAGGCACAGAAAGCACAGAAGCTCACATTGACCCAGGAGTACTTTCTATGTTAGATGGTAATAGAGATCTGCCTCCCCTGATGATGTCACAGCTAACAGAACGCCAGACCAGGTATACCTTCTATGAAGAGAAAAATGACAGAGAACAAAAAGTTAAAAGCTGAAATAACAACAAACAATGCAGATTGAAGTGCAGTAGGAGAACTCAGCAGAGTGAGATAAATAGACCCTGATGTCCTCCAGCAGCCTAAGCCTATAGCAGCATAACTATAGAGGTAGCTCAGGGTAACATGAGCCACTCTGACTAGAAGCTTTGTCAGCTTGACAGCGTTGTTTCCTTTGGAGGCGAGATGTTTACCTCAGATGAGTTGGAAGGAAAACCTTCATGTTCTTCCAAAGTTAACAGTTTTGTCTTTGCTGATTACTGGTGTAGAGGTCTCTGAGGAAGTTAAGCATCGCTGTAGAAAGGCTCTGGTTGGCCAGCTCTACCTTGCCTTTCTCAGGATCATGGATGTGGTTTTGGTTGACTTGGTTATCCTTTGGATTGGTAGATTGGGATGGAGGTCAACCTGAAATTAGTAATGCCGGGCACTAAAGATAAGTGCCTGTCGGAGATGTCTCCGATTCAGGAGGCACAGCTTCTTACTGCAGAGAGCAGGTTCAGAGGTGTCTGGTTCCTTTGTTAGAAGATGTTTTGTCCCCAAGTAAGAAGCTTCGGGGAAGACCTGGGACCCTCCTGGGGGGTTGAAGAGAGACAGATGAGGATCTCTAATGAGAAAATTCACTCCTGATCTTAAACCAAAATCCCTCTAACTGCTGTCTGCAGCAAGATGGACTCTGAGCGTCAGAGCCATAAAAAAGGGAAGTTAATAGAATCCCATCCATCCATTTTCCCCAATAGGTACACCATTCTCACTCACACCTAAGTAGAATTTAGAGACGCCAATTAACCTAACAGTCATGTTTTTGGACTGTGGGAGGAAGCCGGAGTACCCCGGAGAGAACCCACGCATGCACAGGGAGAACATGCAGAAAGACCCAGGGTAGGATTTGAACCCAGGACCTTTTTGCTGCATGGCAACAGCGCTACCCACTGCTCCACTGTGCAGTCCGGTTGATAGAATTATTATGTACAAATTTATTTGTCCATAATTTTTTTGCAGTTAACAGAAAACAGGTTAAAAAAAAGTTACAGTTAAGTTTGTTGTGTTTTGAAAGTCATACCGTTATTTGGAAAGTCTTACTTCCTGAAAATGGCTGATAGCTACAGAAACGTAATGGAAGGAAAGAGAAGCACAGATTACTAGTTTTTTGACAAGCTGTGTTTAAAGGAAATTACATGTAGAAAGAGAAACATTTGTATTTTTTTACTAATGACTGCTTTTCTGGCATTTTTCTAGATAAAGATATTAGTTAAATCCACAGTTTGCACGCTTCCTTTACTTTTGCTTCAAGAATGACAGATACTGGATCTGCTGCCATAACACTGACCAATCACAGCTTCTCCACAGCCTGATCCAAAACATCCAGCTGCACCTTTAAAGTGACGCTCCAGGGATGTTGGAACAGGAAGTCTCCAAAGCCAACCGTCTTCTCAGCCGCTGCGTCCTGCCGACGTCTGTCCTTCATCGCTCTCATCTGTCTGTCTCCTCCACAGTTATGGAGGTGGCGTCCGGGGAGTACGGGGACCAGATGGTGAGACTGGTGAAGGCGGTTCAGGACAGGAAGTCTGAGGAGGACCATCAGACGGAGCTGAACGGAGACACCAGCCTCCACCCGCTGCTGTGGCAGGAGGTAGAGAACAGCCGTGAAACAGATCTCTGTCAGCGGAGAGCGGGAATAACCCGACTCGGTACGCTGCGATGGTCCTCACAGCTGAACGTTTCTGCTCTGCTCAGGAGAGTTCTTCATCTGAAGGCTGCCACAGCTTCTCAGCCAGCTGCAAGACCCAGTTCTGCATCCTGTTCAGGAGGACGTTCCTCAGCATCCTCAGAGACTCGGTGAGGAATCCCCAAAGATCCACACCCCCTGTTAAAGTGCAGCTTTTTTTTTTTAAATTAGACCATTTCATAGGTTTAAACATTTTCCACATATAACATTCATCCGTGACACGTCAAAGAAAAAACAACAAACCTGTTAGATTAAAATGAAAAAGCTGCAATGACTCGGTTGCACATCCTGGTTCTTAGTTAAGGTCATTCTTTTTGTTGCTGAAAAGGCAAGTTTATTGGTAAAGCACATTTCAGTAAAAAGTCAATTAAAATGTTGTCTTGTTACTGAAATGTGATATAAAATTTGAAAAATTACATTTATCCTCGTCTTCAGCTTCGGTCACCTGCAGGTTTGGGGTCAAAGTTCATCCGTTCATGATTTCCTCCATGGAAACTCGTGCGACACGCAAAGAAAACAACAAACACAACTAACCCTACCCACTGCTCCAAGTCCAAACACAGGGAAGAACAGGAGACTGTCGTTAGATGTAGAACACGACCAGTTCGTAGAATTTGTGTTGGACCGGTCTCCTTCTCCTGACTGGTACCTTTGTTCAGTGAGATCCTCTGACCCGCTAACCTTTACATCCTTTGACTCAGGGGTTCCCAAACTTCTCAGCCCACTACCTCCAGAATACACCGCCAACCCCCTTTTGGTGGAGTGAGGGGTTATTATTCTTTCCTTTCTGGAAATTACAAGAGTAATTTTCAGCAATTTCCCTCTGGGATTATTAAAGTAGGTCTGATTCTGATTCTGTCTGAGTACAGTCATAAAATTGCAAGAATAAAGTATTAAATTTATGAGAACGCTTACAAAAACATCACCGTTTTCCCCCTGAATTAAAACAAACATCTTTTAAAGTTATACTTTGGTTTCCATTTCACAAATAAGGAAATATTAAATATTTCTTAGCAAATAAGCATTAAAATATTATTCGCTGGACTTTCAAAATGATAGTGTGACTTTATTCTTATAATATAACAACTTTTTTCTCATGATTTTCTTTGTTCTTGTACACTTAAGATTATGAATTTATTCTCGTAATTTCCAAAAAGAACATTTATATTTTGGCCATTGCAGATTAAAGAAAATTAATTATTTGCCATGGACGAGTACATTTTCCCAAAAAGTCAGGAATTATGAGATTAATTTCACTTATTTTTTTCTGAAGGCAAAAAGTCATAAATGTTTGGGAAACATCTTTTTTCACGACTAAAGGCATAGATTTGCTATATTAAAACAAGTGTATCTGGAACATTGTAAAGTCAGAAATGTTAATTCGTTCAGGATAAACGTCACACCCTGTGAGGAAAATAGTAATTTATCCTGGTTTTAGTTTTATTCATCCTAAATATGATTTTAACTGGCCTTTAACAGCGTCTGTGTGCAATTAAAATCTATCCAACAGCAGCTGGTTTACATGAAACTGCAGCAGATTTTCAGTAACCTCTTCTTTCTCCTGTCTGCAACGCTGCGGTCGGCTGAGCAGGTGCTGACCCACCTCAGGATCTCCTCTCACATCGGCATCGGCGTTCTGATCGGTCTCCTGTACCTGGGCATCGGCAACGAGGCCAAGAAGGTCCTGAGTAACTCGGGCTTCCTCTTCTTCTCCATGCTGTTCCTCATGTTCGCCGCCCTCATGCCCACGGTGCTCACATGTGAGTCCTCTCAGAGACGCTCCTGGTTCCTCCGTGCAGCACCGAGTGGTTCTGTCCTTCATCTTTCTGTCTTCTGTGCTCAGTTCCTCTGGAGCTGGGCGTCTTCCTGAGGGAACACCTGAACTACTGGTACAGCCTGAAGGCGTACTACCTGGCTAAGACCATGGCTGACCTCCCCTTCCAGGTAACGCCCGGACAGACGGCAGCAGACGCTGTTTTCAGATAGTTTGGTTCCACCACGATATGTTTAACAAGAAAACATCTTCAGTGCAGCTGCAGCCTGGAAACCAAACATGAAGATGTTTCGTTCTTCCAATCCTATTAGCAGGCTGGAATAGTCTAGCGTATTAAAGAGCCAGAGCCTGATTTGGATCTTTGAGGACAGCCATGATGGAGTAAAAGACGACGGCGCTGAAAATGCTGCATTGCACCTGAACTGTGCAGCGTTTCCTGTCAGAAACACAACAGCAGGGCCCTCTGAAGTCAGAATTGGCTCCAAGCAGCCCTGACTTCAGCATCCAACATGGCTGCCGTGCGTCTGAAACATGGCGGCGGTCACGCGTACACAGAACTGCACCGCCGTGTTCTGGTAGAACATGTTCAGTGTCTGAGCTCTGTACTATTCCTGAAACGTGCAGCTGAAGCTTTGCTCCGTGCTCCAGGTGGTCTTCCCCGTGGTGTACTGCAGCATCGTCTACTGGATGACGGCGCAGCCTGCGGACGCCGGCCGGTTCTTCCTCTTCCTGTCTCTGGGGGTCCTCACATCTCTGGTGGCTCAGAGCCTGGGTTTGCTGATCGGAGCCGCCTCCACCTCGCTGCAGGTCGCTCCTCAGCCCTCGCCTGTGCGCCGTCTGCTGCTTTTCCGTTAAGACCCGACTCAGGTGTGTTTGCTCCTTGCAGGTGGCGACCTTTGTGGGTCCGGTGACGGCGATCCCGGTGCTGCTGTTCTCAGGGTTCTTTGTCAGCTTTGACACCATCCCCTGGTACCTGCAGTGGATGTCCTACATCTCCTACGTCAGGTGGGGGCGCTGAAAACACCTGGGTGTGGCATGAGGCTGCTGGTGCTGGTCCTGACTGTTGGTTCCTGCCGTTGGGTTTCAGGTACGGCTTCGAGGGCGCCATCTTGTCCATCTACGGTCTGGACCGGGCGGATCTTCACTGCGACGAGGACGAAACGTGTCACTTCCAGAAGTCCGACGCCATCCTGAAGGAGCTGGACATGGTGGAGGCCAAACTCTACCTGGACTTCATCGTCCTCGCCATCTTCTTCTTCTCTCTGAGGATCATCGCCTACTTCGTCCTGCGCTACAAGATCAGGTCTGAGAGGTAGACCAGGACCAGAACCAGGACGGGGACCCGACCAGTGCGTCTGCATCTGGACTCCGATGAGGAGACGCTGTAGTCTGGTTGAAGTCCAGCAGGGACCGGAGCTGGTCTCCTGGTCTCTGGAGGTTTTTCTGTGCCACAGTCTGAACTTCTCAGGATAAAGGCCTCACCGGGCCTCTCTGGGCAGGTTTCTGACACGAGATTCTGATCCAGAGGTTTTCAGGACCACGAGGACTTCTCTGCAACGGTAGTGAATCATTTCTAGGTTTGTGAACGGAGACGTGTGGACTCGCTCAGAAATAAACCCGTCTCATGTCCCGAGTTCTGGCTTCAGTGTTTGCTTCTCGGTCTTCATCCTGAAGCGCTTTGTTCGCATCCGTTTAAAGCTTTGCTGAGCAGTCATTCAGTGGTTTGGATTGAAATGTGTTCTGGATGTGTCCAGATCAGAATCCACAGCAAACAGTCTGACAGTTTGTTCTGATCAGTCTCAATGAGAACCTGAAGCGTCCACAGAGAACCAAACTGGGTCTAGGGAGGAGCGGCGGGTCTCCTTGTCTGTGAAGGTTGAAGAAAACACTTATTTATCATCAGTCCGTCCATCTGTGTGAACGTCCTCCTGTAGAGCTTTCAGGTAAAATCTTCTCAACCAGATCCCAAAGGTTAAAGTTTGAGGTTTTCTGCTCGGTTTCAGACTTACCCTGGGATGGAAACTGAAAGTCTGCTCACTTCAGAAGCTGGAAACTTTTCCAAACACGCACATTTAAAACCCATCAGGAAAAGAGAAGCTGATTTTATAAACACGCAGGAATCACCTGAAGTTCGCCTGTTTCTTTTCACCTACCATCGATTTGAGCTGCAATGTGTCCCTCTGACCAGCAGGTGGAGATGTTCAGCCTCAGAAGACAAAACTCCTGACATGAGGGGTGATTTTACGCCCCCCGGTGGCTGAGGGCTGTCAGTGCAGGTCCATTTCATTTAAACATTTAAAATGAGATGTTTCTTTTATTTCACTATGATCTACAAACTGATGACCAGTAATCAAGGATTCATCTGTGAGGAAGATCAACAAACCACAGAACTGCTGACAATGACTGAAACTGTTTATTTTCTTATTTCCTCTTTGTATCCATGGATTTTATGCAAGCAGAGGAACCAGCAGAGAATGTCTGGTTATTTCTCCTAAAACAAATTTCAAGCTGTGTTATAAACCATATTACAGCCATCCATCCAGGTTCAGAGGCTTTCTCCTGATGGTGGGAGCTGAGCAGGGCCTGGTTATGCGCTTTATATATATTTATATTTAGGAAGTCAAGGTTCTGAAAGAATTTTAATCACTGTTGGGATTCATGAAATTAGCTTTTCGGTTTTCTCCATCTCTTGTTTGGCTCTTTGTTCTCACAAATTCAGCTTTTCATCCAAAATTGTTCAAAAAATATATAAGAAATAAACACATCCAGACTAAAAATCCAGTTCAGTTCAGCACTTTTATTACTTGGTTAAATTTAAGCACTTTAGCTTTAGTGTGTGTGTGTGTGTGTGTGTGTGTGTGTGTGTGTGTGTGTGTGTATGTATGTATGTATGTATGTATGTATGTATGTATGTATATGTGTGTGTGTGTGTGTGTGTGTATATACATATATATATATATAGATAGGTAGATAAATATATATATATATATATATATATATATATATATTTATTTATTTTTGAGTAGTATATATATATATTTTTTTGAGTAGTATATATATATATAATATATATATATACTACTCAACAAATAAATATATATATATATATTTATCTATCTATCTATCTATCTATCTATCTATATATATATATATATATATATATATATATATATATATATATATATTTATTTTTGAGTAGTATATATATATTTTTTTTTTTTGAGTAGTGTATATATATATATATATATATATATATATATATATACTACTTAAAAATAAATATATATATATATATATATTTATTTATCTATCTATCTATCTATCTATCTATCTATCTATCTATCTATCTATCTATCTATCTCTATATATATATATATATACTACTCAAAAAAAAGGGAACAACAGCACAATGTAACTCCAAGTCAATCACACGGCAATCAGTTTCACCTGCTGCTGTGTAAATGAAAAAGACAACAGGTGGACCGTGGAAACTAAAGGCAATTAGTAAGACACCCCAGTAAAGCAGGTTCTGCAGGTGGTGCAGCTCATCCAGGATGGAGCATTAATGCCAGCTTTCTGTCAGCGTGGTTTCCAGAGCATGGAGGCCCTACCAGGAGACAGACCAGTACATCAGGAGACGTGGAGGATGCCATAGGAGGGTGACAACCCTGCAGCAAAACCTCTGCCTCAGCCTTTGAGCAAGGAGGAAATAGTTATTGAAAAAGCTGTTTTAAATATTAAACAGCTTCCTGACAATGACCGACCGCTTTGATGCTTTTCAGTCTCACCGCAGTACAGAGACCGTCGTCGTCAAAGTGTTCAATGACGTCCACATAAATACAGACTGTGGAAGAACCTCAGTGCTGGTTCTGTTGGACCTCAGCGCAGCATTTGACGCTGTTGACCGTGATATATTATTAAAGCGACTGGAGAGCAGGGTCGGACTAGCCGAGGTTATAACAAGAAACAAGATTAGTTATCATAACTATGCAGATGATACTCAGCTCTACATCCCCATGTCGCCGGAACGGATGCTTAGAACAAATCAATGCATGGGGCGCCAAAACTTTCTCCAGCTGAACAGAAACAAAACTGAAGTTATTATCTTTGGACTTAAAGAGATACGAACCAGAGTCAGCAGCAGCTTCAGTTCTCACAGCTACAACCTAGAGATCAGGCCTGAAACCTGGGAGTAGTGATGGACTCAGACCTGAACCTCCAAATTACAAAGTGGACCTTCTAGACCTGGAGAACATTTCCAGGATTAAAGGACTGATGTCTCAGCAGGATCTGGAGAAACTAATCCATGTTTATCTTTAGTAGAACTGATTACTGAGAACGTAGAGAACATGGACCCGGTTCTAAAGTCCTCACTAAGACTAAGAACGTAGAGAACATGGATCCGGTTCTGAAGTCCTTCCACTAAGACTAAGAACGTAGAGAACATGGAGCCGGTTCTGAAGTCCTCACTAAGACTAAGAACGTAGAGAACATTGACCCGGTTCTGAAGTCCTTCCACTAAGACTAAGAACGTAGAGAACATGGATCCGGTTCTGAAGTCCTTCCACTAAGACTAAGAACGTAGAGAACATGGAGCCGGTTCTGAAGTCCTCACTAAGACTAAGAACGTAGAGAACATTGACCCGGTTCTGAAGTCCTTCCACTAAGACTAAGAACGTAGAGAACATGGACCCGGTTCTGAAGTCCTTCCACTAAGACTAAGAACGTAGAGAACATGGATCCGGTTCTGAAGTCCTTCCACTAAGACTAAGAACGTAGAGAACATGGACCCGGTTCTGAAGTCCTTCCACTAAGACTAAGAACGTAGAGAACATGGATCCGGTTCTGAAGTCCTTCCACTAAGACTAAGAACGTAGAGAACATGGACCCGGTTCTGAAGTCCTTCCACTAAGACTAAGAACGTAGAGAACATGGATCCGGTTCTGAAGTCCTTCCACTAAGACTAAGAACGTAGAGAACATGCCTAGACGTAGAGAACATGGACCCGGTTCTGAAGTCCTTCCACTAAGACTAAGAACGTAGAGAGCATGGACCCGGTTCTGAAGTCCCCACTAAGACTAAGAACCTAGAGAACATGGACCCGGTTCTAAAGTCCTTCCATGGTTCCCTGGATCTCAGAGAATAGACTTTAAAATACTTCTGTTAGTCTATAAATCCCTGAATTAGCACCTAAATCCATCACAGACTTGTTATCAGGGCATCAACCCTCCAGACCACTCAGGTCTTCTGGCTCCAGCCTGCTCTGCAGAACCAGAACCAGAACCAGAACCAGACATGGAGAAGCAGCATTTAGTTCCTATGCTCTACTGATCTGGAACAAACTCCCAGAAAACTGGAAAAGTGCTGAAAGCCTGAGTTCCTTTAAATCAGACTAAAACCTGTTCAGAGCTGCTTTCAGCCATAATAACAGGAACTCTGACCAACATGTTGATGTTTATTGATGTTTTCACCTGATATAATTTAATGTTTGGTCCTGGTCTCACAACCAGAGACTGATGCGTTTATGATGTTTTTATGTTTTCATGATGTAAGACACTTTGAACTGCTTCGCTGCTGAAATGTGCTGCAGATAAACTTGACTTGGTCATGATGGAGAGACCCATGTTTGGAAGAAATCATGCTTAGAAGATCTGCACAAACATCTAATACTGTCTGCCACGGTGGTGGAGGGTTGATGATTCGGGCTGTTTTGCAGGTACCATGTTGTCAGTGAACCAGGAACCTGAAGTATTGCGGTTTTCACTGAGGCTCTTAGATCCACTGATGTGATCCTGGGGGGATTTTAAAAGAGTCTCTCCTGTTGTTTGGTTGGAGTTGGACTGGACCGTTAAATACTGTGTCTAGTTTGATTCTGGTGTCTTTAAGGCCCTGGAACTTATTGGCTTGTCTGGGGCTTTCACCAAAGAAATGCATCCTCCTTTCTGATGGATTTCTTGAGTTCATCAAAAACTCTGTGATTTACACAGACAGAGTAATGAACCTTCCTCTCTTAGAGAGACTAATGTTTTGTTGGACACTCTACACCTCATCTTTCTAGCCAAACTGACCATAAACCTAGACTTAGATTTCAATCTTAGATTTTATTGTCAATCAGCTGCACGTCTACACTGTGCATATGCAGCAAAGTTTTGTTCCAACGCTCAGAGTGAAAACAGAAGACAAAACAGAGACATTTATAAAGAAAAGCATTTGTCAGGAATGTAGATACAAACCGTAAAAAGAGATTTTATGTGTACAGGATGAATTACCACAATGAACTGATGGTGCAGATGAGGTATACAAGAAACAGAAACTAATGAAATACACCAGCATCTCTTACTCCATCAACAGCTGACCTTTAAAGATGATGTGGTCAGGCAGCTTCTTACTGTCGAACATCAGAAAGATCAGGCCGTACCTCATCCAACCCTCCACCCAGCTCCTGGTGCTGTCTATGGTCGTCTCCACCCTGACCACTGCAAGCCCCTTCTAACTGGTCTCCAAGTCTGTGCTGGAAAAACGCGGCAGATGTTCCAGAAGGTGGTGACATGTCTGGTCTTCAATCACCCTGTGTTTGTTGAGCTCAGTCGCCAGCATCAAGTCCCTGATGTTAGAGTAGAAGCTCCCGTCGACTTGACTGCTTTCCTAAAGGCTTACGTTGGCTAGCAGTGCCTACGTCAAGACAACCCAGATTGTTTTCATGTGTCGCTGTACAGTGATGGCCGACTGAGCGCTACCAGACCCAGGCCCTGTCTACCTTCAAGAAACTCTCAAAGACCTAGTTCCTCAGAATCGTCTCCTACCCTGTACCTCCCTACCACCCCTACTGCACTCATTTTCTACACCGTCACCTCTGCCAGAACCTCACCAGTGGTCTTCCTTCCTCCGACGTGTCAAACTCAAGTATGTATGTACTTTTAAATTGTATAAAGTGGCTAAAACTGAGCCTCCTGTAGCGAATGTTGATTGTTTTTACTGTGTAGTAACAGCATCCTGCCACTAGATGTCAGTTTTCCCACAACACATTAAAACAGCCCAGAAATGTGCAGAAAGAGAAGAAGTGATGCAGAATGACGATTTTAAAGTTTAAGTTACCCCAATATCAACTTTTTTTTGCAGATAAACTGTATAAACTGGGCCTAAGGTGCTAATTTTATGTTACTGTGCATTTTTTAAATATTACTATGTGAACTAAAATAAAATTATGAAATCAAAAGTATCATCTATACAGGAGCAACCAGACCTTTTAGTGACGCCATGACATCAAAGTGGCCCCATATAGAAATTAGTTTGATGCCCCTGTTGCACAGCAAGGTTAGAAAACAGTAACACCTCAGTATGTCATTGCCTTTAATTGTTGACTGAAGAACTAAAATAAGACTTTTTTTAATATTTAGGGGTTTGAAAACTTTCTCATGTTTCTGGAGAGGGGATCTTCATTATTTCTAAGAGTTTCCTGCAGATTAATGACTTATTGGCATTACAACATTTAATTTCGTTGGAATCAGAAAGATTGTCCAGCTGCCAACAACATGTCTTTAATGTATTTTGGTGCTATTATCAACACTTTATTATCTCTTAGTGTTTAAATGATTAGTAACAGCTGCACCTGAGGACCTTTTTAGTCAGAAGACAGTTGATATTTTGTTCTGGTGGAACAAACTAAGGAGAATAAATCATTTCAAACACTATATACTTGAAGCTCTGTGTAAATGCACAGATCTACCTGATTGTTATAATCATGTAAAAAAAAAAAAGAGGATTCAGGCTTGTTAGGGAAAGCTTTTGCAGAAATGTTTATGTCTCTGTGAAACACAGAAACTTCTCAGAAGTTTGTTTGGAGAAGTTGCATCCTTCCAGCTCATTACTGAATTCAGAGATGTCCGAGATCAGCTCAGCATGTCAACACGTCGTCCCTGAGGAGTCCCTATAGTGGCAACAGTCGCTGTAATTCCCTCTGAAGCAGCTGAAGCAGAGACACCAGTAGTACAGAGCAGATGTCCATCTGTCCCGAGAGGTCTGAGGACATTAATGATGCCCCTACAGACTCCTCTGCAACATCACAAAGGACGGACCCCCGGGAGATGTTACTCTACCGCAAACTTTGTTACTTGTCGCAGAAATAACAAAAGGAAAACTTTTATCTAAATAAAAAAGACATTTATCCAATTAAAATTCTGAATTTTTTAATGTAAAGTTGTTACATTAAACACAAAGTCTCAGTTGGCATTAAAACACTTTGGCATACAGAGGAGTTCCTGCTCCACTTCATGCACTGAGTCCCGGTCCTGTGGCTGCAGTAAAAAAACAAATCAATTCTCCACTACCTTGCTTTGGAGAAAGTATGAGACGTTTTTATGCTGATGGGTTGTGATGTGGTTCCTCCCGCCATGGTTCTATCTGTTGTGGTCAATAATTTCAGCTTTGGTCTCATTTGTCCAGAGGATATTGGACCAGAAGTCTTGTTCTTCATCTAGATGCAGCCTTTAGAGAGAAGAGGCTTTCTCCTTCAGCCTCCAAGCAGCCAGACTGGTTCAGGGTTTTTCTAACTGTTCTGTCATGACCTTTAAGGGCCTGGTCACGTAATTTGACCATAAAAACAAAATGCACACAATAAAAACATCAATTTGTCTTCAAATAAAACAATATGGGCCCATAGTTCCTCCGCATAGTGTTTACTTTGTCCGTTTTGAGCCTGAACAGAACCTTGTACTGGGTGCCATCAGCAGATGTAAATATGGTTGTGCCGTCTACCAGCAGAACCATCAGAAAACAAGATGTTGGCAGCTGATGCAGCTACAGAGACAATAGACCATCCTGTAGCGCCTCGCAGTGAAGGGACAGCTCAGTGGGGTCCAAGACCTCACTGACTCACTCGGCTGCATCAAAGGCATTTATACAGAGACGCCTCGTTGTTGAGTCGCACGTTGCCGCCATATTGGAGGTGGAATTATGGACCGGTTTGGAGAAGATGCCTATATCATGCGCTGCGTGGATTTGTACCGACCGAGTCACAAACCACATCTGCTGGCTTTACCTCTAATAGGTAAGAATGAACATATACTTATGATTGATTTCTCTCATTAAAACGTCATTATAATGTTGTATTTTTTTTGTGGGCTTTTATTTCTTCTCCTTGTTTACTCCTTGTGCAACATCGTACCTCTGGTCATGTGTTATAAATGTACACAGAGGCGCTTTACTAACAAGTAGAGCATAAATAAAGTGTAAAACACAAAAATCAAATATAATAAGTCAACAGAAGTTGGTCCCTGTAACCTCTGACTTTCTCTGAGCTTCCTGCTCTGAGCTGGGCCTGAACCTGCTGGACGTCCATCTTGGGAAGGTTGACAGGTGGCTGAGATGTTCTCCAGCTTGATGAAGGCCTAATTAGTCTTCCAAGATTGACAGGCAGCAACAGTCCTTCCTCTAAGATCATTGCTGATCTCTTTCTACCCTGGCATTGTGTTAACAGATACTCTGTGCTGTAAGGTGCCACAGTTGGCAGCATTGGTGCGTGGTCAGGTTTTCTCTGGGTACTCTGGCTTCCTCCCACACTCCAAAACATGACTGTGTTAGGTTAATTGGTCTTTCCAAATTTCCCTTAGGTGTGTGTGCATGGTTGTTAGTCCTGTTTGTCTCTGTGTTGCCCTGTTATGAACTGGAAACCTGTTCAGGGTGGACACCGCCTCTCGCCCAGCGACTGCTGGAGATAGGCACCAGCCTGAGTAGAGATAATGGATATATGAATTCCTGCTTTTATAAAGACTTTTTCTCTTGAATCAAATAGAAGCAGCAAGGATAGAGTTAGGTTTTTACTTACTGTTTCAGCATTGTTTTAGTTTGGTATAAAGAAAGTACACAGCTGTTGTGAAACACTAAGCCCACAAGTTCCACAGCTATAAAGGGTAAATGCAAACTTTTGGTATCTGTGTAAAGTTAAGGCATTAAAGAATATTTTTCGAGTGGAACCACTATTGTAAATGTCACCTTGTCTGATTTATAGGTGTTCAAACAAAGAAAAAATTGTATCTTCTTAGCCTCGACTAAATAAACACTGCAAAACACCATAAAAACTGCAACTACTCTGGACTGAAGCAGCTGAAGCATATTTGTTCCACAACGGTTTCAGTGGGCAGTGTGCCAGGCGGGACTGTAATTTTGGCACAATTTAGCCAAATTGTTCGAAACTTCTTCTAACTCACCTGTTGTTTATGATTAGTATGGCTGGATTGAGTTATCTGAGATAACTGCGCGTTGATGCGTTTGTTTAAAAGGGGAAATGTATCAATAGTAGAAACAATGATCAGCAACGCTGCTATTGGCTGTTCAGCATGGCCAAAGAACGCCCACAGTTTTTCTCCCAAGCAGAACAAGAGCTTTAATGGAAGGTTATGCTGAGTTTGAGTCATTAATTAAAACGACAGGGAACATCTCAAAGTCTGCTAAAGCCAGGAGAGAGGGCTGGCAAAATGTAGCAGATAAATTAATGTGTAAATACTGTCCATGGTAGATGTTTCTATCACTTTCTACAGTATGAATTTTTGCTTTTAAATAATCTCATATTTACTTTGTTCTTTTATATCAGAGCCTCCACGGGACCCACTAGAACATGGGGACAAGTAAAAGTGAAGTAGAAGAATATTCTACAAAATGGTAGCCTTTAATTATTATACTTTATTTTAAAAAGGCACTTGTTATGGCAACAGATCCAATATCGGTGTCATTCCTTCGACACTGGAAGTAAAGGACGCGTGCAAACTGGGAATTTTTTCTGAGAGAGTCAGCAATGTTTGATAGACATTTAAATGGCATCTTGTGTGTTTAAAATGCTGTAAAAACCAAAAGTATTTGAAATAGTATAATAGGGACTTGTTTCAGAAACATTAATGTCTTCCGGTTGGACGTATTTAGGGAAAAATAAAGTTTTCTGACCTACTTTTAAATGTGATAAAATCGGCGTATCTCTGCAGTGCCAAAGGTAATTATTAACAAAGTTAGTAATTTTGATGAAAATTTCCAAGCCAAGGCGCCACCTGATAATCAGGAAATAAGAGCCAATCAGCTCTCAGTGTCTGTCAGTTACTGTGTGATAAATCGCTGCCAGAAAAGATGATTACAGAAGAATAGATGAAGGAGTTAATGGATTATTGACAAAATACTCGAATTTCCAATTAAATCACTTTATCAAGGAAACTCTTTATCAAAGATAGTAACATTGAACTAATCTACTAAGTAAAACTGAAAAAAGAGAAAACTAACGGGGAAAAAGACAACAATAGAATAAATTGAAAACAATCACCTATAAATAAATTCGGTGTGAATTTGTATGTTTAGAATCACTAACGAGCCCAAATTAGCTCTGAAATCTAATAAAGAACAACAACTGTTGCTGTCTTCAAACAACCAGGTCCCAATGCAAAGCAGAATGGAAAATAAAACATTATTTTCAGTGAAATAATAAAAATCTCGGTCTAGTCGCTGGAGGCAAGCTACTCTAGGGGGGGCCGGATCAGTCAAAAACCCGTCCAAGAAAAAAAAAATTGTCCAGGGGCCCGAGGCCCTTTGTCACACAGGGCCTTGTAGGTTTGGGTTTTCTTCTGCATTAATAATTAAAATCTTAATTTAAAAACTGCATTTTGTGTTTACTTGTGTCGTCTTTGGGTAATAATTTGAACTTGTTTGATGCTCTGAAACACTTAAGAGCACTTGGGAAATCAGGAAGGTGCCAACACTTTTTCACACCACTGTATCTCACAGAGAGTTTTCTCTCCAGGATCAGAACCAACCGGTAATTATCTTAGATGATTGCATCAGCCTGCTGATGTGGGAGGAAACTGAAGGGGTTAAAAGCTGCAGCGTCCGGGTCCACAGAACCCGGCTGCCCATTCTGTGCAGAGCTGCAGAGTCCGTCTGATTGGACTGACTGTAGGTCTGAGAGGCGAGGTTAAGGATCACCGGGCTAACCAGGGAAGCTTTTTTGTTTTTACTCTGTTTTTTAGACAAATTAAACTTTATATGCAGAAAATAATCAGGATGAACTCGACACAGGTGTTATTTTTCACTCTTGGGGCTTACTTTGACACCAGGCTGTTGAAATACTTGTTCTTCCTGATCCTGCTGTGTCTGTACGTCCTGATCGTTGGCTCTAACGTGCTGCTGATCGTGGTGATCTGTGTGAACAGGAGCTTACATGAACCTATGTACATGTTTCTGTGCAGCCTGTTTGTGAATGAACTGTACGGCAGCACAGGCTTGTTCCCCTTCCTGCTGGTCCAGATCCTCTCTGATGTTCACATTGTTTCTGCTCCGCTCTGCTTCCTGCAGATCTTCTGTCTTTACACGTACGCAACTGTTGAGTTCTTCATCTTAGCCGTCATGTCTTATGACCGATATGTGGCCATCTGCCACCCTCTGCGATATAACACACTGATGAGAACCCAGAAGATCGCCGGCCTGACGTCTGCGTCCTGGTTGGCGGCTTTTCTCCTGGTGGTGATAATGACATCTTTGAGTTTCTCTCTGCAGCTCTGTGGAAATGTCATAAACAAGGTGTACTGCAACAACTTCTCCATCGTGAAGCTGAGCTGCTCGGACACAACGGTCAACAACATTTATGGCCTCATCAGCACGGCGCTCAGTGTTTTTGTTCCTGTGGCTTTGATCCTCTACACCTACATGAGGATCCTAAAGGTGTGTTTTTCTGGATCCAAACAGACCCGGCAGAAGGCGGTCAACACCTGCACGCCTCACCTGGCCTCCCTGGTTAACTTCTGCGCCGGATGCGTGTTTGAAATAATACAGAGCAGGTTCAACATGAGCAGCGTTCCACGGCTGTTTCAGATCCTCTTATCGCTGTACTTCCTGACGTGTCCGCCGCTCTTTAACCCAGCGGTGTACGGCCTGAACGTCTCCAAAATACGCAGCGTGTGTAAAAATCTGTTTCTGAAATCTCATTAGTGTTTCCGAGTCCAGAGAGGATGAGAAAATAAGTGAAATGTTACATGAACCAACCTGTGGAGGTCCCTCTGATGTTCACGGTACGATGTGACCCTACATGCTTTAACAGATAAACTCTACAGTACGTCTGTGGTTATGTTGAGAATAATAAGAGTTAAGCCTGGTTCCTAGGATCCATCTTTGTAGATTAATATTTACACAATAAAAACACATTCAGTAACTGACATCACTGCTTCTCTGTGTGCTGTTGTGAAACGCTGAGCCCACAAGTTCACCTGAGGGTGTTTATTTAACTCTGATTCATAGCAAAGTTTATCTGAATGCACGTTAATAGACAAACATGCCGTTTAGATGCAGTAATATGTCCTCATAATGCCAGTTGGTGGAAGGTGATTTATCCCAGGGAGCCTAGCCAATTGCATCAACACTGACCTTTGTTCAGGGATTTTGTTTTATTTCTAATTATTTTCTCGTTCCTTTATGGGTCCCAGTGATGCTTCACAGCTTAAGGGTGACAAAGTGTGACCTGGTTTTTTCCTGATGTTTTAAGAGGAAGTGGTCCTTGGTTCTCTAGTTAACCAAAGTGTGCAACAAACCTCATTGGAACATCCAGGTTTTGTGTTTCTCAAGAAAGTGAGATTTAGAAAAACAGCTCCCAGCCGTTATGTTTTTATGAGTCTTGTTGGTTTGACACCATCATACCTGCCTGACCTGTTCCACCTTTATTCTCAGCTTTAAGGTACAAAAATCTATTATTAGTCTCCCAGATCGAGGCTCAAACGTAGCGCCTACTGAGCTTCCTCTGTTCTAAGCCTAAACTGTTGATCATTTAAAAGAAACACTTTGGCTTTCAACTTTAGCTAAATTGACCATTTAATTTGTATTGTGCTGTATTTTATGGTGTTGCCATCATTACTTGATGTGTTTTTCTACTTCTGTCGCTTTTTTATTTCATTCTATTTTTATTTTTTATGTTGTTTTGTTTTACGTGTGCAGCAATTTGTTTTGAATGTGCTACAGAGATAAACTTTGACTTGATTTTCCACAATAAAAAGAAACGTAGACGTCTGTCCTCTACTTTAAGCAGACAGCTCATGCTGACGCTGCACATGTTCGTATTTATGTGACCTTAACGTCATTCAAATATTAAATAAAAACCCAAACTGCTCAACTATACTTGTAATTACTTTATTTCCCCACTTGGGTTGATTATAGGAACAATCCCCCTCCGGCACAAGCATGTGGTGACAGTGGAAATGAATAACTCCCTTTTAACAGAGAGAAACCTCAACCTAAAATTCTTTCTGCATCAGGTAGATTTATGTTTAGCTAGTGGCAGCAGTAGCTCATTCAGTGGCTTTCTCTAGTTAAGCAACACGGTTGAAGACAGAAAAAAATATTTACATCTATATATATCCCAAACATGATTACCTCGTCCTCAGTAAGTGAGGCAGCGTTGGAGGAATCTTTAGAACCTGTGCAGTGTCTGAACTGTTTAGAAGCAGTAGAGCTTTCTGAGCTATATAAAATTTTAGCTTCATCTAAACTTTCTACCTGTATGTTAGACCCAATCCCAACCAAGTTGTTTAAGGAGATATTCCCTCTGATCAGTGGTCCTATTTTAGACATGATTAATCTATCCTTAGTAAATGGATATGTACCACAGGCTTTTAAAGTAGCTGTTATTAAACCTTTACTTAAGAAACCCTCTCTTGATCAAGATGAATTAGTAAATTACAGACCTATATCTAATCTTCTTTACTTATCTAAAAAAGTAGTTGCTAATCAACTTTGTGAACATTTACAAAGCAATGACCTACTTGAGGAGTTTCGGTCAGGCTTCAGAGCTCATCATAGCACTGAAACAGCTCTGGTGAAGGTCACTAATGATATTCTCATGGGCTCAGATAATGGACTTGTGTCTATACTTGTCCTGTTAGATCTCAGTGCTGCATTTGATACAGTTGATCACAATATTCTCCTACAAAGACTTGAGCATACTGTAGGGATTAAGGGGAAAGCATTAGGCTGGTTTAAATCTGCTCTGTCTGACAGATTCCAGTTTGTTCATGTTAATAATAAATCTTCCTCAAACTCTAGGGTCACCTGTGGAGTACCACAGGGTTCAGTCCTTGGACCAATTCTCTTTACTATATATATGCTTCCGATCGGCAAAATTATCAGACAGCATGGGATTAATTTCCACTGTTATGCTGATGACACTCAGCTATATTTATCCATAAATCCTGATGAATTCAATCAATTACTTTGACTGCAGTCATGTCTTGATGACATCAAAAGCTGTATGACTTAAAATTTTCTGCATTTAAATTCTGACAAGACAGAAGTTGTAATCAAAAAATAAAGTTCTTAATCAATCACTTAATCTGGGTGGCATTAACTTGGCCTCTGGTAATAAAGTAAAAAATCTTGGTGTTATTTTTGACCAAGACATCCCAAATCCCATTTCAATCTGAAAAACTCACACGGAAAGAAGAGACAATTAGAAGAATTTATTGATACAATATTTTAAGACTTTGGCGCTCAGACCTCGGCAGGAAACATTCACGCTGAATTATACTTCAATATGCATAAGCAAGTGTATGAGAATAGGGATGTTTCCCCCCAGGCCTGAAACTGGTGGTGGAGTGGAGATAGAAGAAGTTTTGTTCAGTTCATATGATGATCTGTTTAAGCTAGATGTCCAACTTGATAAACACAGGTTTGCATGAACTGTCCATGATGAGCAAGCATGAAGCGACTGTGGAGAAGAAAAACTCCCCTTTGGGAAGAAACCTCTGGCAGAACCAGGCTCAACATGATGGTCTTCTGCCGGACCGATTGAGATATGACAGCGAATTCTGTAGAGTCCAGGAGGAATTACACTCTAATTGGAACAAGGTTGTAGGAGCACATAGGAAAGCCAGATGGAGCTGCTATGATGGTGGAGAAGGGGATGTAGGTGGGTTGAATCCAGTCATTTGAGTCCAGATCAGACATCGCACAGCGACTGCTTGCTTGCTGGGTAGAAGCTGAGCTGGATTTAAAGTTCTTTTAACACGGATCCAGGATGCTGATTGGCTTCTAACGTATAAAGCCCTTAATAATCAAGTTCCATCATATATCAGAGCTCTGATTACCCCGTATGTTCCTAACAGAGCACTTCGCTCTCAGACTGCAGGTCTGCTGGTGGTTCCTAGAGTCTCTAAAAGTAGAATGGGAGGCAGATCCTTTAGCTATCAGGCTCCTCTCCTGTGGAACCAACTCCCAATTTTGGTCTGTGAGGAAGACACCCCGTCTACTTTTAAGACTAATCTTAAAACTTTCCTTTTTGACAAAGCTTATAGTTAGAGTGGTTCGTGTTACCCTGAGCTACCTCTACAGTTATGCTGCTATAGGCTTAGGCTGCTGGAGGACATCAGGACCTATTTTTCTAACACGGAGGATGGATATGATTCCATCCTCCATGTCTCTGACTCCATCCTCCATGTTTCTGACTCCATCCTCCATGTCTCTGACTCCATCCTCCATGTCTCTGACTCCATCCTCCATGTCTCTGACTCCATCCTCCATGTTCCTGACTCCATCCTCCATGTTTCTGACGCCATCCTCCGTGTTTCTGACTCCATCCTCCATGTTTCTGACTCCATCCTCCATGTCTCTGACTCCATCCCCCATGACATCAGAGTTAAAGGCTGGAATCAGCTCAGCAGGTGAAGCTCCTTTCCTCCCTGATAAAGTTCTGCTGACCCAGGAAAGGTCAAAGGTCAGGAGCCAGAGGCTATTATAAGAACATTTCAGATGCAGTCTTAAACTTCTGGTTTCCATGTGACCTTCATGTTGATCTCTAATTGGTTACTCAAAGATTCTCCTTGCTCCCGTGGCCAATCAGCCCATTTAGTGTAATTTTTATCATAAGGCATCCATCCATCATCTATACCCACATATGTACAGTGTCCTTGAGTGCTCTGAAATGGCTATAAAATGTATTATTATTATTATTATTATTATTATTATTAATTCAATTTATTTTCTTCAATTCAATTTTATTTATATAGCGCCAAATCATGAAACATGTCATCTCAAGGCACTTTACAAAGTCAAGTTCAATCATATTATACAGATTGGTCAAAAATGTCCTATATAAGGGAACCAGTTGATTGCATCAAAGTCCCGACAAGCAGCATTCACTCCTGGGGAACCGTAGAGCCACAGGGAGAGTCGTCTGCATTGTACATGGCTTTGCTGCAATCCCTCATACTGAGCAAGCATGAAGCGACAGTGGGAAGAAAAACTCCCCATTAACGGGAAGGAAAACCTCCGGCAGAACCGGGCTCAGTATGAACGGTCATCTGCCTCGACCGACTGGGGGTTACAGAAGACAGAACAGAGACACAACAAGAGAGACAAAAAAGCACAGAAGCACACATTGATCTAGTAATCTGTTCTACATTAGATGGTAGTAGCGGGTGAGCCGTCTTCTCTGGATGATGTCACAGTTAACAGAACGCCAGACCAGGTGTACCTACTATGAAGATAAAAGAGAGAGAACAGAAAGTTAAAGCAGAAATGACAACACATAATGCATAATTGAAGAACAATAGAACTCTATAGAGTGAGAAAATTAGATCCTGATATCCTCCAGTAGCCTAAGCCTATAGCAGTAAAACTATAAAGGTAGCTGAGAGTAACATGAGCCCCTCTAGTTATAAGTTTTGTCAAAAAGGAATATTAGGTGGGAAAGCTGATGCATATCTACAGGATCCACTTGTTTGACATTTTATGTTCTGCATCTCTGTCCTCCACAGTCAGATAAGTATAGTAAGATATTTATTGCAAGACATTATATATTTTTTTATTGTTTATTCTTATGTATTTTATTATTATATACAGTACTTTGGTCAGAATTTGCTTTAAAGTGCGTTTCAAACATAAATTAGAGCTGAAAAAATACTGCATGAAGGAAGCCAGAAGACATTAAGTACCAAACTTCAGTTCAAACCAAAATGTGTTGTTGGATCAAATGATCAATAGGTCTTCACCCCGAGGCCAGAGAACCTCTTTAATGATATGGGTTTGATGATCTAGTTGCTGCTAGAACTAAGGTTTTATTTACAGAGTCCATTACTGGTTCTGGTTAATTATTTCTGGTGTTTCCACTCAGCTTTCTGCTCATCACTCATGATCCCATCATAGCTTCAGGATTTATACTTCCAGACTTCTGTTGGTTCCTCCTCCTTGCCTTCATCTCTCTCATAAGGACTTTTCATCACTTATTTGTTTGTGCTTCACATTTGAAGCGGCTTCTTTGCAGAGTTTTCTCATTTTATTTGGACTTTTCCCATTCAGGGCTCGCCACAGCAGTCATCTGTCTCCATCTTCTCTCACACCTTTACTTTCATGTGCTCTTTACCTCCATTTATAAACCTCCTCTCTAGTCCTCCTTCCAGCCTCAGCATCCTTCCGATGTTCTCATGCTGCTCTCTAAGGTCTCATTGAGCAGCTTCGTAAAAATACTCTACTGCAGTTTTCCAAGAGACTTCCACTCATCATCTATGGCCATACTGTTCAGTTTTGTTAAAGGTGCTGCTTACATTCACTTTTGGGCTTTTGCATCAACAAATCTCACAACATGTTGTCATAAAAGAGAGAACTGGGGCTGCATTGCACTTCTGCGCCTGTACATGCTGGTTACCTGCAGAACAAAAGCAGAAAGTGGAATGCAGCCTTTACTGGCACACCTGAGGTATCTCTGCTGTGAAACCAGTCTGCTAACTGCACCTCATGACAGAAACAGCAGCAAAACAAAGAACCAAGTCAATGAAGTAAAGATATATCCACAGGGAGTTTAGGGAGTTTATTGCAACAATATAACATCTTACAGAAGGTAAAAGCAGCTTCAGTTTATAAAACACTTGGTTAAAGAATCCATCCCCTCGTGAAGCTCACCTTTTCCCAAAAACCAGTTTTTTACTGAAGCTCCGTATCTTCGATATGTTGAGTCCATAGAGCAGAGGGTTGAAGAGCGGCTGACACGTGAGGAAATATAACGATAAAATAACTCGGAGCGCGTCGGGGACTCGGCTCATGTCGAACCTGCTCTGAAATATGTCAAAGAAACAGCCGAAGGAGAAGTTAATGAGAGAGGCCAGGTGAGGCGTGCAGGTGCTGATGGCCTTCTGTCGAGTCTGTGTGGACGCAGAAAAACACACCTTCAGGATCTTAACATACGTGTAGACAATTAAAACGATTATACCCAGGATTATGGTGAACATGTAAACTATTCCCAGCAAATTGTTGGCCGTCGTGTCAGAGCAGGACAGCTTAATGATGGAGTAATTGTCACAGTAGACCTTGTCAATGATATTTCCACACAGCTGCAGAGTGACGGTCAGAAACATCCCTGCAACGGATTCAAGAAGCGGGAACAGCCAGGTGAGCGCCACCAGCTTCGTGATCTTTGAAGGCGTCATGAGCGAGTGGTACTGCAGAGGATGGCAGATGGCCAGGTACCTGTCATAGGACATGACGGCCAGGTTGCAGAACTCAATGTGAGCGTAGGTGTAGACACAGTAGATCTGCAGGAAGCAGAGCGGAGCAGCAACCATGTGAACGTCAGAGAGGATCTGGACCAGCAGGAAGGGGAACAAGCCTGTGCTGCCATACAGTTCATTCACAAACAGGCTGCACAGAAACATGTACATAGGTTCATGTAAGCTGCTATTCACACAGATCACCACGATCAGCAGCACGTTAGAGCCAACGATCAGGATGTACAGACATAGCACGACTGTAAAATATACATAATTCAGAACCTCAGAGTGAAAGTAGGCAGTTAGTGTGAAAAACAGAACCTGCGTGGAGTTTATCATCATCCTGCTTCACAGCACACCAGTCAAAGTCATGATAGAGAGTTAGTTCACATTTTAATCCTGCAGCTTTACAAAATAAACCACAATTCAGATCAAACCAGAGACAGCGAGCTTCTCACTGCAGCCGTCAGGTAGTGTGAAGGAGGAGGTGATGCTGAGCTGCAGAGCAGACAGGAAGTCCCATCGGCTTCGACTGTTCGCTGCGTCCACAGCGTTTCTCAGTCTGACGCTCAGACGGAGGTCAGCTCTACTTATAGCTGCTTAAAAAGCCCCAGCAGGTCTTCAGAGGGAGAGAGAGACCTTCACAACATGTGCTCACAGAATACAGACGTTATTTCTGAATTTCTGCCAACACACACTGGCCAGCTGGGCGTAAACCGAACTGAAACCTTGTGCAGATTCACACAAACGTAAATATCTGAAAATAAAAATAAGAGCAAGAGACTGTACAGTGAGGGTAGACCTAAAACATAAAAAAATGTATGTTCTAAAATGTAGCACACTAACTAAAGAAATGTGCAACTGGATAATTATCTGAAGGTGAAAAAATATCAATTTCACAAAGACAACAATCACATTACATTAGTCAAGATAATTAGACTATAAAACTAAAGTCCAGCAGATCTGTATGGCAAAAACCAAAGAAAAGGTTTTTATCACATCAGAGCAGGGTTTTTTTATCCGGTTTGGTTTGACTGTCCTATTTTTTAAGTCCTAGCTGGGATGTTTTTGGTGAAGCAGAATTTACTCTTCATCCTTGCACACAGTTTAAACCCATCTCTCTGTCTACTGCTTTATTTATTTATTTATTTATTTTCAGAGAAACTGTTCTGCCTTAAAGCAGTACAGTGTAACGTTTAGCCACTAGGGGCACTAGACCTGTAATTTACAAATGTAGCTCCCCTGAAGGCCACTGGTGACACTGCACTGTCACGAAATTAAACAGTCTCCCTCCATGTTTTGGAATCTGATAGCAGACCAGTTTGGACCAGGGCCCTGTTTCATCAAGCCGGGTTAGTGGAAATTCAGAGTAGGTTCTGGGGTAGATTCCTGCATACCCTGGCTTTTCCGTTTCAGAAAGCTCTGAACCCATTATCCTGAGTCAAATTATGACAACAAGTTACTCCCTAGCTGGGCAAACCCAGAGTTTTTCCTGCTTTTTAGATAAGACCTGCGCTAGGAAGTGTCAGGAAAGGCGTTTCCTTTTCTGGAGGAGCCTGTAGAACCCGAAAGCGCAAATACTCTGCAGAAATCTTTGTCGGGAAAGACTGATCAGACCACGATTAAATGTCTATCATTCCTGAATTAATATACTATTTTCAAGCGTTACCGTTCATTGCCACTGTCAATAATTTATCTTAAAGGTGCATAGCCTCGTTCTTTGACTTTTTTTTATTTATACGTCAGTAGCTCACTCTGGTTGTACACAACGTTTTTATGAAAGATTATCACGTCCTGCTGGCGTATTCTTTGTTATTTTGGTGTTTTATGCTTTGTTTTTGCTCAATGTTTTAGTACATAAAATCTTTGGTGTTTACGATTTTAACGGAAGTACGTACTGCGCATGTGCAGCATGGGATAAAACAAGGAAGCAGCTAACAGCTATTAGCATCTCCCAGCAAAACAATGAGGAAAGGTCCAAGATCCAGTGAAAAAAGGCTAAAAAATATGATTCCAGGAGGGAAAAGGCTGGAATGTCTCTGGGAATCCAGTCTGAACGTTGGTGTTCACTGAAGCGGATGCTAAATTAGGGAGGTTGTGGCTGAGTGGTTAGAGCAGTGTGCTTGCACTCAGAGAAGGATGCAAGTACCCGGTTTGATTCCTGGTGCTGGCACTCTGGGTCCCTGAGCAAGACCCTTAACCCCAGATTACTCCCTGGGTGCTGCACATGGCAGCCCACTGCTCCCCAAGGGGATGGGTTAAAAGCAGATAACACATTTTGTTGCTTTGTACTTGTGACAGTGCAATGACAGTAGAGTTGAATTCTAATTCTATTTTATTCTAAACCTGCCGAGGCTCAGATGTGACGCTGAGTTGACTGACGTGAGTAAATGTTCTGATGTGAGGCTCTTAAAGTTGCTGTAGATCGATTTATTTAATTAATTACGGTTGGTCTTTGATCAGTCTGGCATTATTTAATACTCATTTATTAATTAAGCAAACAGACATTATGATAGTTCTGCGATACTGCCACCAGATGGCGCCATGTCTGTTTATATCTGCTAATCACACCCGAGAGTGAATTATCTTTCAGCTCAAAAGGAACTAACAGCACAGTATCAAGATTGAGGCTCAGTGTATATAACCCTAATTTATCATGATCAAATGGGCTTTGCTTTTATTAAAGCATATTATGTGGCTATGTACCTTTAATATTCTCAGCTCTCACATCGCTCATATAATAGAATCAGGGCTCGCTGTCAATTCTGACCAAATTCTTAGTGATGCATTTTGTTTTCATTAGAGTGTTATAAATGTGAGAAACCCTTTCTATACGACACTGTTTTTTTAAATTTTATGCCAACGGCAGCTTTTGTGTAACACAGGCAATACAGAAAATCTTTCAGAGGCAACTATGCTATCAGTAATGTTACTGTTGCGCTCAGTTACTGAGTTTGGTGGTGTCCCACAAGACTGATAAAAAAGTACACAGCATGAAAGCAATTATTTATACAAAGATAAGACTGAAATTTCACATTGTGAAGCACCTGATTTGCATGTTTTTGAGGATTTCCCCCCCACACTGTTTGAGCCAAAGCCCATTTCTTCACCTAAATGATGCCACCTTTACTTCAACTTAACATACAAATATATGATATACAGTTATTATAAAAGTGAGGTTGGCACAAATGATACACCTTCAAGAAAATTAACTCATTTTTTAGATGCATGGCTGGAGCTAAATGCAGGCAAAAAGATGAACATATCAGTTATTTCAATAACTCTCACCATCCCATCATTAATTGCTGAATATAGTCAATTAATGCTTCAGTTGGTTAACAGGAAGGTGTGTAACCAATTTGGCTTTTAATTAGCAAAAATCAAGTATTGTTTTTATAAATACATATTCTGGCAATGTCTAATAACCTCACAGCAAAAATGAAAGTGTTTCACCGGCACCCAGCAGAGAGCTGCTAGCCATCAAGTGGGCCCTGGAGCAGGGGCGGCACAGGCTCCTTGGGGTAAAGAAGCAATTGCTGATCTGGACTGATCATCAGGACCTGATACACATTCAGAACCCCCATATGTCCTTCTGCTTTCCTGTTCCGGATACCTAAACTGCCCGTCACTTCCTCATCACCACTGTTCCAACGTGTCTGCTGAAATCTTCAATCACTAACTCACTCCAAAACACACCAGCATGTCCATCTCTGAATGGATAAAGAAAAACAAACTGGCATTTTGGAGTGGCCTAGTCAAAGTCCTGGCATGAATCATTATGAGATGCTGTGGCATGATCTTAAAATGGCTGTTTATGCTGGAAAACCCTCCAATGTGCATACACTTTTTCACACAGCTGTATGTCCACCTTTCTCCTCTGCATCATGGCAGCCAATTCTCTAGCTTTTGCTGTCATATTCCCAAATTTCAAAGCCCTAACTCTCAGTCCTAGACTGTTGTCTTTTCTCTGACTATGAACACATCTTCCTCTTCATCATCCTCTTCTTCTTTGCTGAGAAAAGCCTAATTTCCACCGGTACCCTGCTGGTCACCAGAAGATGAACAGAAAAATATTAAATGTGGTTTACTAAGCATAAACTATTATCAGTGCTGACTACTGATAAGGCCATTAAAATGAGGATTTAAGCATTTATGTTCATGACCTCAAACCTGATGAAATAGTATGGACACTGCCTAATTCGGTTGTCACAGAGAATCAATCAAATTAAACAAAATTTAGCAATTGTACCTATCAGAGGTTTGGGGGGTGTGGTAGTTAAAGCCTCTTCACTGTAAAATGAGAATATCTTTAGGAGTCGATTCCACCACAACCCTGCATGGACATTTCAGAAGTTTCCATAATACAGTCCAGCCAGAGGGGAGCTGGTTCTGGTTCTAGTCCGTGGATTTGTTGGAAAGTTTTTGTTGACTTTTTGTTGAAAAGGAACTGAATTATTTGTTCACTTGCTTTTTTTCTTTCTCTTGTATTTCCATTACTCATGAAATATGTTTACATGGTTACAGTAAATAAATACCTGCAGAATGTGACAATTTTGTGTCTGTTAATGAGATTATTGTAACCCTGTGTGGATTAAAGAAAACCAGTAATAATTTGAAAGTTTTCACTTGAAATCAGATAGATAGATAGATAGATAGATAGATAGATAGATAGATAGATAGATAGATAGATAGATAGATAGATAGATAGATAGATAGATAGATAGATAGATAGATAGATAGATAGATAGATAGATAGATAGATAGATAGATAGATAGATAGATAGATAGATAGATCCATCGATCCATCTTTGGAGTTTTCCAATTCTTAAAATTTGGAAAATTTGAAGAATTTACGGAATAATCAAGACCTGATGGAACTTAATAAGTGAGAATGCTGACTCAGCATTCTCACTGACTAGTAGAAACACACATCTATCAGAAATGGTCTTGTTCTTTAACTTTCTGCATGATGCGTTCATAAAAAAAGGGATTGCGTACTAAACTGACAGTTAGAAAGAGGTTGATTAAGATTGAAAGCATCAGATGCGCTGGTGGCGCAGCTGGTAGTGCGACCCATATACAGAGGCCTTAGTCCTCGATGCGGTCGACCCAGGTTCGACTCTGACACACGGTCCTTTGCCACGTGTCTCTTCCACCCCCTTCCTGTAAGCCTACTGTAAGAAATAGTGAGCCACTAGAGCCATGAAAAAATCTCCAAAAAAGAATGAGAGCATCACATTTATCATCAATAAAACATATTTGACCTGCTGTGATCTGGAGAGCTACAGACTTTTTGACTTTACTCCAATTACAATTAAAAAATAATGCAATGCTACAGAACATTAAGGCATGTAATGTCTCCTGTTATATTTTATTACTGCTCCCAAATAGCTAACCATTCACATACAATTTGCATCCGTTTCTGAACATTTTATTATAGTTGATTACAATAAAACATCTGTGTATGTTTTAATGGCTAGAAATTACCTTATTATAACCTGCTGTCCCTCATTGGGGAGACTCAGGTGTACCAGCAGCAAAGTGATAGAAGCATGCAGAACCAGACAAAGGTAAAAATCCACAAATAAGAATAAGAACAAGAGACTGTACAGTAATGGTGAATCTAAAACATTAGAAAATACTGTACAGTTAATAAAAGTAGCAAACTCAGATGAAATAAATGTGAAACAGGATAATTTTCTATATTTGAGCTGGTGAACAGGCTGCAGCTTGTGCCGTGCCAGAAGCACGAATGAGGCTGAAAAGATACATACAATGCATAAAAACACCAATCAGATTGCATTATTTAAGAGAATTAGACTATAAAACCAGCGGCCAAGAGATCCTTAGGACAGAAAAGAGCAAAAACGAGGGAAAATGTTTTAACACATCAGAGCAGAGGTTTTATCAGGTTTGTGACTGACATGGTTTTGAAAGGTCTAAGCTGGGATGTTGTTGGTTTTTAAGATGAAGCAGAATTTATTCTCCCTCCTCACACAATCACAGTTTAACTGCATCTCTCTGGCTGCTGCTTTGCTTTTTTCACACAAACCATCCCTCCTAAACATCTTTAATCCCGCATTCCTCTCAGCCTGAGACGGAAACAAAGTCAGGAAGTTTCACATTTGACTTTTTCTAAATGAGCCAACATCTTTGTTTTTAGAATGTAAAACTTGTCGTCAAACTCAATCTCCTTTTATAAAGGAACTCTTTACAGATGTTCCGTATTTTTGACATCTGCATCCCGAAAATGATGGGGTTCAGGAGAGGCTGCAGGATCCCAAAGTAAAGCGACAGAATGAAGCGCAGCACACTGGGAACATTGATCATATCGAATCTGCTCTGAATGATCTCAAACAAGCAGCCAAAGGTGAAATTTAAGAGTGAGACCAGGTGAGGCATGCAGGTGTTGATGGCTTTCTGTCTGGTCTGAGAAGAGGCGGAACAGCAGATCCTCAGGATCTTCATGTAGGAGAACAGAATGGGCAGCAGGGGCACCAGCACGCTGAGAGTGGTGGCAAACAGCCCATAAATGTTGTTCAGGTTGGTGTTCGAACACGCCAGCTTCACTATCATGTAGTTCTGACAGTAGAGACTGCTGAGGACGTTCCCACACAGCGTCAGACGGAGGCTCAGGATGATGGTGATCAAACACCTGACTGACGACAACCAAATCACCCCAACGAACAGCCCTGCAGTGCCGAAGGTCATCAGTGTGTTGTACTTTAAAGGACAGCAGATCGCCAAGTATCGGTCGTAAGACATGATGGCCAAATTACAGAACTCCACGTTCACATAGGAGTAGAGGCAGAAGATCTGCAGGAAGCAGAGAGGAACAGAAACCGTGTGAACGTCAGAGAGGATCTGGACCAGCAGGAAGGGAAACAAGCTTGTGCTGCCGTACAGTTCATTCACAAACAGGCTGCACAGAAACATGTACATAGGTTCATGTAAGCTCCTGTTCACACAGATCACCACAATCAGCAGCACGTTGACAACAATGATGGCAGCGTACAGCGTGAGAGCGATCACAAAGTAGAAGTACCGCAGCGTTCCCACGGTGATGTACGCGTCCAGGATAAAATAAGGAACAGGGGATAGAGTTGAATTCAGAGTCATTTTGTACAAAAACAAAGTTATTTTACTAACATTTAAAGAGCATTTCCTGACAGCTACTCTGACTCTTTGACTGGATGCTAAAATAACCCATAATGTTCAAAGGATCATGAACACACAGCTCTCTGGAATCCACCTCCCCAATCTGCACATTTCCCACCTCCTCTGAACTTTATGAACAAATGAGGAAACCAAATCCTTCCTCCTCCTCCTCCTCCTCCTCCTCCTCCTCCTCCTCCTCCTCCTCCACCACCACAGTAACCAAACCTGTTTACTGAATGAAGAAACAACTTTGGATCTAAGTTTAAACATTTTCTTACCTATTCTCATGTGTCTCACCCAAGGTACACTTTGATGCCAAAATCACTGGATCCAAGTGTAGAGACGTCAAAGCTTGTTGTGGCCTTCAGATTAGCTCAACAGCAGTGTGTTTATCTTGAGCGACAAATAAGGTCTCTCTGCAAAAGCAGAAGAACTTGACTGGCCTGCTCAGACTCCTGACCCCAACCTCACAGAACCCCTTTGGGGTTGTTTTGAGCAGAGATTGTGACCCAGGTCATCTCTTCACACATTATTGTTTGACCTTTCAAATGCATTTCTGAAAGGATGGTAGAAATGTCCATTGAATTCATTTCAGTTGAATTTTATTTCTATAGCACCAATTCACATCACGTCATTTCGAAGCCTCTTTCCAAAGTCGGCTTCCATCAGATCCTCCAGGTTGGTCAGAAAGTTTCCTCACTAAGGAAACCCAGCAGGTTGCATCAAGTCTCTCCAAGCAGCATTCACTCCTCCTGAAAGAGCGTAGAGCCACAGTGGACAGTCATCTGCATTGTTGATGGCTTTGCAGGCAGCAATCCCTCATACTGAGCATGCATGAAGCGACAGTGGAGAGGAAAACTGCCCTTTAACAGGGAGGAGAACCTCCAGCAGAACCAGAACCAGGCTCAGTGTGAACGCTCATCTGCCTCCACCCACTGGGGCTTAGAGAAGACAGAGCAGAGACACAGAAAGCACAGAAGCTCACATTGACCCAGGAGTACTTTCTATGGTAGAGAAGACAGAGCAGAGACACAGAAAGCACAGAAGCTCACATTGACCCAGGAGTACTTTCTATGTTAGATGGTAATAGAGGATGATCTGCCTCCCCTGATGATGTCACAGCTAACAGAACACCAGACCAGGTATACCTTCTATTAAGAGAAAAATGACAGAGAACAAAAAGTTAAAAGCTGAAATAACAACAAACAATGCAGATTGGAGAGCAGTAGGAGAACTCAGCAGAGTGAGAGAAATAGACCCTGATGTCCTCCAGCAGCCTAAGCCTATAGCAGCATAACTATAGAGGTAGCTCAGGGTAACATGAGCCACTCTGACTAGAAGCTTTGTCACAAAGGAAAGTTTTAAGATTAGTCTTAAAAGTAGACGGGGTGTCTGCCTCACGGACCAAAACTGGGAGTTGGTTCCACAGGAGAGGAGCCTGATAGCTAAAGGATCTGCCTCCCATTCTACTTTTAGAGACTCTAGGAACCACCAGCAGACCTGCAGTCTGAGAGCGAAGCGCTCTGTTAGGAACATACGGGGTAATCAGAGCTCTGATATATGATGGAGCTTGATTATTAAGGGCTTTATACATTAGAAGAAGAATTTTAAATTCTATTCTTGATTTAACAGGAAGCCAATGAAGGGAAGCTAAAATTGGAGAAATATGATCCCTCTTGTTGATTTTCATCAGAACTCTTGCTGCAGCATTTTGGATCAGCTGAAGACTTTGAACTGCATTTTGTGGACTTCCTGATAGTAAAGAATTACAATGGTCCAGCCTTGATGTAACAAATGCATGGACTAGTTTTTTCACAATATATGAATACACATAAAATGTATTATCATGTAATATATTGAGAAATATTCTTTTATTGCATAAGGATGCAGCTTTTTCAGCTCCTCAGATGCCACGTTTAGGCAGCTGAGGATGCTATATGCCCCCTAGGAACACCAGGGCCTGCTCCCCACTGCCTCTGAGCACTAGAATCTATTCCTCGTCATCTCTGAGTACCAAAGCCTCGACCTTTCCTCAACACTGTGATTCTCAGACCTTTCCTGTGCTTGCTACTGCTTCCTCTGCACCTTCTAATGATCATCAGCTTCTTGGAATCACATGTTTTTGTAATTTTCTTCCACTGGATCTTGGACCATTCTTCATTGTTTCACCTGAAATGCTAATAGCCGTTAGCCACTTCCTTGTTTTAACCCCTGTTGGGCATGCGCAGTACCTACTTCCATTAAAATCATAGATATACACAAAATACTTTAAGTACTAATAAACTGAGCAGAAACCAAACATAAAACACCAAAATAACAACTAATAAGGCAGCAGAACGTGATAATCTTTCATAAAAACATTCTATGTAACCAGAGCGAGCTACTGACGTATACGTTTTATAAAGATCAAATAACGTGGCTATGTACCTTCAAAAGAAAAGCTAAACATGTTTGGGGTTCCTCAAGGCTCCATTCTATGGCCCCTTTTATTCACATCTATATGAGCCCACTGGCACAGATTATGACTTAGACTTAGACTTCCTTTATTGTCATTTTGTATACACAGAGTGCATACAGAACGAAATTTCGTTTTCACACAGCTCAGAAAGATTGCAGTGACTCTACAGGATACCTTGCAGTGAATTACAGTACAAGATAAAGTGCAGTGATAAATCGCAGTCGCTTACAGGATATGTTTCAATTGACTTCCGGATAAAGTGCAGCAGTGAACAGTAGGCAGTTGAAATGTAAACAATGTAAAACAAATGTAAACAAATATGCAGTAAGGTGCAGCAGTGATTTAAAAGTAGACAGTTGCATTGTAAACAGTTTTGCAGTACGTTTCTGGGTAAGGTGCAGCAGCAATTTTGCAGGATACGATACAAATGTGCAAATGAGCGAGTCGAGTGTGGTACACAGTCCGTTTTTATACTTCAGCTGTTCAGCAGTTCAACAGTCTGATGGCAGCAGGGAAAAAGCTTTTGCAGAACCTAGTGGACCTGCAGCGGATGCTGCGGAACCTCTTTCCAGAGGGCAGCAGGGAGAATAGTCTATGGTGGGGGTGTGAGGGGTCCCTGATGATGTTACGGGCTCGAGACACACAGCGCTGCGATGAAATGTCTTTTATGGAGGGAAGAGGAGCCCCGATGATCCCTTCTGCTGTCCTCACCACTCTCCTCACGTTCTTCCAGTCGGAGGCACTGCAGCCTCAGCACCACACAGAGAGACAGCTGGTCAGAATACTCTCTATGGTGCTTCTGTAGAAGGTCGTGAGGATGGGCGGGGGCAGGCGGGCTCTCCTCATCCTCCGCAGAAAGTACAGTCGTATGTCGTACTACAGCCTTTCCTTGAACAAATATGCTGATGAAATTTATATGTTCCACATGACCACAGTCCCCAACAGTCACTAAGTCAGTGTATCGGGAATCAGGTGTAAGGAAGACTAAAGACAAGTAACATAACCTGTGGGAACCACATCAAAGCAGCAAGCTGTGACCAACTCCAGGATATGAGACCAGATTGTTGTTACCGGTAAATCCACTCATGAATGGTCAAGGTTCCTTTCTTGCACCTGATCCTTTCAGGAATGGATTCTTTCTTTGGAGCCACGGGACATTAAGTCTCTTCTGAGCTCATTTGTCGCACCAGCAATCTGAACAACGAGGTCCTGCAGCCTGGTTTGTCAAGCAGTTCATACTGAACCAAATCTCGACTGATCTCCCCACAGCTGGTTGACCTATGTTACTTTTTCTGGTTGAGTTCCTGGAGCTAAGCCAGGAACACCAGACGTAAACTGATGAAATTGTTGCTGTGACGATGGCCTGGATAAAGCCCCTCAATGCTAGGTATCGATGGTGTCCCAGAAAAAAGCTTCACTTCATGATATTCATCAGGGACCAAGTGTTTTGTCTTGGTTTCTCTCCTCCTTTTGTCGGCTGTGGCAAACGGAAGGTGGTGGTGTAGCGGGCATTGTGGATTTTACGATTGTTCTTGTTTTGGTTTGTATTTCTTTCAGTTAAACTTGTATGGATGTTAAAGAATTAGCTGTTGTAAACTCTATGTGGACGTAGTTTTTCCTTGGATTTCAGCTTGCTTTTACTTCCTGTTTCTATTTCTTTACTTTGTGCCTTGTGCCATGTCTGCTGATGGTTGGTCAGCACCAGTGTTGGGGGTAACGCATTATAAGAAACGCGGTATGGATGGTATGCGTTATAAGAGTATGCGTTATAAGGGAGTAGTGATGGACTCAGACCTGAACCTTCAAAAGCATCTAAAGACAATTACAAGGTCAGCTTTCTATCACCTGAGGAACATTTCTAGGATTAAAAGACTGATGTCTCAGCAGGATCTGGAAAAACTAATCCATGCATTTATTTTTAGTCGAATTGATTACTGCAACAGTGTTTTCACAGGTCTTCCTAAAAAGTGGATCAGACAGCTGCAGCTGATCCAGAACGCTGCTGCCCGCGTCCTCACTAAGACTAAGAAAGTAGAGCACATAACCCCAGTTCTAAAGTCCTTACACTGGCTCCCTGTATCTCAGAGAATAGACTTTAAAATCCTTCTGTTAGTCTATAAATCCCTAAATGGCTAAGCACCTAAATACATTACAGACTTGTTATCAGTGTATCAACCCTCCAGACCACTCAGGTCTTCTGGCTCCAGCCTACTCTGCATACCTAGAACCAGAACCAAACATGGAGAAGCAGCATTTAGTTCCTATGCTCCGCTTATCTGGAACAAACTTCCAGAAAACTGTAAAAGTGCTGAAAGCTTGAGTTTTTTTTAAATCAAGATTAAAAACACATCTGTTTAAAATTCAATTCAATTCAATTCAATTTTATTTATATAGCGCCAAATCATGAAACATGTCATCTCAAGGCACTTTACAAAGTCAAGTTCAATCATATTATACAGATTGGGTCAGATTATACAGATTGGTCAAAAATGTCCTATATAAGGAAACCAGTTGATTGCATCAAAGTCCCGACAAGCAGCATTCACTCCTGGGGAACCGTAGAGCCACAGGAAGAGTCATCTGCATTGTACATGGCTTTGCTGCAATCCCTCATACTGAGCAAGCATGAAGCGACAGTGGGAAGAAAAACCACCCATTAACGGGAAAAAAAACCTCCGGCAGAACCGGGCTCAGTATGAACGGTCATCTGCCTCGACCGACTGGGGTTACAGAAGACAGAACAGAGACACAACAAGAGAAACAAAAAAGCACAGAAGCACACATTGATCTAGTAATCTGTTCTACATTAGATGGTAGTAGCGGGTGAGCCGTCTTCTCTGGATGATGTCACAGTTAACAGAACGCCAGACCAGGTGTACCTACTATGAAGAGAAAAGAGAGAGAACAGAAAGTTAAAGCAGAAATGACAACACATAATGCATAATTGAAGAACAGTAGAACTCAATATAGTGAGAAAATTAGATCCTGATATACTCCAGTAACCTAAGCCTATAGCAGTAAAACTATAAAGGTAGCTGAGAGTAACATGAGTCACTAGTTATAATTTTTGTCAAAAAGAAAAGTTTTAAGCCTAGTCTTAAAAGTAGACAGGGTGTCTGCCTCACGGACCAAAACTGGGAGTTGGTTCCACAGGAGAGGAGCCTGATAGCTAAAGGATCTGCCTCCCATTCTACTTTTAGAGACTCTAGGAACCACCAGCAGACCTGCGGTCTGAGAGCGAAGTGCTCTGTTAGGAACATACGGGGTAATCAGAGCTCTGATATATGATGGAGTTTGATTATGAAGGGCTTTATACGTTAGAAGAAGAATTTTAAATTCTATTCTTGATTTAACAGGAAGCCAATGAAGGGAAGCTAAAATTGGAGAAATATGATCCCTCTTGTTGATTTTCATCAGAACTCTTGCTGCAGCATTTTGGATCAGCTGAAGGCTTTGAACTGCATTTTGTGGAATTCCTGATAGTAAAGAATTACAATAGTCCAGCCTTGAAGTAACAAATGCATGGACCAGTTTTTCAGCATCACTCCTGGACAGAATGTTTCTAATTTTGGCGATATTCCGGAGGTGAAAAAAGGAAACTCTGGAAACCTGTTTAATATGGGATTTAAATGACATGTCTTGGTCAAAAATAACACCAAGATTTTTTTACTTTATTACCAGAGGCCAGGTTAATGCCACCCAGATTAAGTGATTGGTTAAGAAGTTTATTTTTTTGAGGACTCTGGCCCAAAGATTAAAACTTCGGTCTTGTCAGAATTTAGATGCAGGAAATTTAAAGTCATCCAGCTTTTGATGTCATCAAGACATGACTGCAGTCGAAGTAATTGATTGGATTCATCAGGATTTATGGATAAATATAGCTGAGTATCATCAGCATAACAGTGGAAATTAATCCCATGCTGTCTGATAATTTTGCCTATCGGAAGCATATATATAGTAAAGAGAATTGGTTCAAGGACTGAACCCTGTGGTACTCCACAGGTGACCCTAGAGTTTGAGGAAGATTTATTATTAACATGAACAAATTGGAATCTGTCTGACAGATAAGATTTAAACCAGCCTAATGCTTTCCCCTTAATCCCTACAGTATGTTCAAGTCTTTGTAGGAGAATATTGTGATCAACTGTATCAAACGCAGCACTGAGATCTATCAGGACAAGTATAGACACAAGTCCATTATCTGAGGCCATGAGAATATCATTAGTGACCTTCACCAGAGCTGTTTCAGTGCTATGATGAGCTCTGAAGCCTGACTGAAACTCCTCAAGTAGGTCATTACTTTGTAAATGTTCACAAAGTTGATTAGCAACTACTTTCTCAAGAATTTTAGATAAGAAAAGAAGATTAGATATAGGTCTGTAATTTACTAACTCATCTTGATCAAGAGAAGGTTTCTTAAGTAAAGGTTTAATAACAGCTACTTTCAAAACCTGTGGTACATATCCATTTACTAAGGATAGATTAATCATGTCTAAAATAGTGCCACTGATCAAAGGGAATATGTCCTTAAACAACTTGGTTGGGATTGGGTCTAACATACAGGTAGAAGGTTTAGATGAAGCTAAAAATTTAGATAGCTCAGAAAGCTCTACTGCTTCTAAACAGTTCAAACACTGCGCAGATTCTAAAGATTCCTCCAATGCTGCCTCACTTACTGAGGACGAGGTAATCATGTTTGGGAGAATGCCAATTATTTTATTTTTAAAGGTATCAATTTTATTTATGAAGAATCCCATAAAATCATTACTACTGAGAGCTAAGGGAATGGATGGATCAACAGAGCTGTGGCTCTGGGTAAGCTTGGCAACTGTACTAAAGAGAAATCTAGGATTATTTTTATTCTCTTCAATTAATTATGAAAAATATGCTGCTCTAACTCTGCGGAGGGTCTTGTTATACAACAATAGTCTGTCCCTCCAGATTAAGTAGGATTCCTCTCGGTGTGTAGAGCGCCATTTTCTCTCCAATTTCCTAACATTGTGCTTCAAGGAACGCAGCTCTGAATTAAACCAAGGAGCCAGCTTCCTGTGAATAATCACCTTCTTTTTCAAGGGAGCTACATTGTCTAATGCAGAACGCAATGAGGAAGTCACATTGTTAGCAAAGGTATCGATTTGTGAATGGGAAGAAACAGCAATGCTGCCATCTACAGGGCATTTCTGCAATACTGAGGATATTAAGAAGGGGACAGACTCTTTAAGTTTTGATACAGCATTATCCGATAAAAATCTACTATAATGGAACCCTCTTTTGGGGGTGGAGAATTCAGTCAGATTAAACTCAAATGTTATTAAAAAATGATCAGACAGGACAGGGTTGTGAGGAAATACTGTTAATTCTTCACAATCAATGCCATATGTCAGCACAAGGTCTAAAGTATGGAGCCGAGAGTGCGTCGGTTCATGCACATTTTGAGCAAAACCAATTGAATCTAGGATAGTTTTAAAGGCTACACTAAGGTTATCACATTCAGTGTCAACATGGATGTTAAAATCACCCACTATAATAACCTTATCAGTATTTAACACCAAATCAGATAAGAAATCTGACAACTCATCCAAAAACTGAGTGTAAGGGCCTGGTGGACGATACAAAACAACAAACAGAAGAGGTTTTATTGCTTTGCAGTTTGGATGAGGGAAACTGAAGGTTAAATGTTCAAAAGAACTGTAATTATTAGTTGGCCTGGGACTAATTAATAAATCAGACTGAAAGATAGTTGCCACTCCTCCTCCTCTTCCCACAGATCGGATAATGTGGGAATTTGAATAACTGGAGGGGGTTGACTCATTTATACTAACGTAGTCCTCTTGTAGCCAGGTTTCTGTGAGACAAAACAAATCAATCTGATTATCAGAAATCAATTCATTAACTAACAAAGTCTTTGGAGGGAGAGACCTTATATTTAATAGACCACATTTTATTATTTTATTTTTAGGTTCAAGGTGAACCATATTGATTTTTATTAGGTTTTTATGATTTGTTCCTTTTAGATCAGTTTTTGATCTGTTAAGTTTTGGCCGTGGGAAAGACACCGTCTCAATAGGATAATGGGTGGGTAACAGTACAGAAGCTGCAGAGAGGTGTGTTAAACTACGGCTCTGTTTCCTGGTCTGGACCCTGGGTTGTCAGCATTTAGGAGAACTAATAAATCCGGCCAGATTCCTAGAAAGAAGAGCTGCACCATCCAAAGTAGGATGGATGCCGTCTCTCCGGATCAGACCAGGTTTTCCCCAGAAAGTTCTCCAGTTATCAATGTAGCCCACGTCGTTTTCTAGACAACCAGCGGTTGAATGATGACATGCGGCTAAACATGTCATCACTGGTCAGATCAGGCAGGGGACCAGAGAAAATTACAGAGTCCGACATAGTTTTAGCAAACTCACAAACCGAAGCAACACCAACTTTGGTGACCTCTGATCGGCGTGACCGGGTGTCATTACCGCCAGCGTGAATAACAATTTTGCGGTATTTACGCTTATCCTTAGCCAGTAGTTTTAGGTAGGATTCTATGTCGCCTGTTCTGGCCCCTGCCTTTGACTGTTCTAGTTAAACAGTTTTACTGTTTTTAATGTTCTTTTTTGTTACTACATTCTATCCCTACTTGCTTTTATTCTATTTTCTATCTACATTTTATTATTTTGCTATATCTTAATCATGTAAAGCACTTTGTATTGTCTTGTACTGAATTGTGCTATATAAAAAAATTTGCCTTGCCTTGCCTTGCCTAAGAAACGCGTTATAAGAAACGCGTTAGAGTACTCTTATTAGTTTTTTTCAGTAACGAGTAATCTAACGCGTTAGTTTTGCAAATTCAGTAATCGGTAACTCTGTTATTTTCCAAAATAAGCACTCGTTACTCCGTTACTTTAAGAATTTCCCTCGATAAGGAAAGTCCCTGCTTTTCTGCATTTAGTCAGATGCGGCTGCTTGCGTCTGTACCCTGCTCCTTGCCTCTCTGTGTGTGTGTGGGTGTGTGTGTGTGTGTGTGCGCGCGCGCGCACCTGTGTGTGTAAGCTACTTGTGTTTGTACCCCGGCAAGATGGCCGAGAAGACAGCGTTTGATTCTTGGAGGTAAGCACATTATTTTGAACTAGAAAAAGCTGTTCCTGCGTAACAGCGAGTGATAATGGTAATCTGCAGAATGATGCAGAAAACATTGAAATCAGATTTGAAGAATTTTAAAAAATTGAAAAATTTGAAGAATTTGAAAAAGTTTGAAAAATTGACAGAAATAGAAGAATTTGAAGGAATTTGAAGAATTTGAAAAAAATTGAAAAATTTGAAGAAATTTGAAGAATTTAAAAAAATTGAAGAAATTTGAAAAATTTTAAAAATGTAAAGAAATTTGAAGAATTTGAAGAAATTTGTAAAATTTGTAAAAATTTGAAGAATTTGAAAAACATGAAGAATTTGAAAAAATTTGAAGAATTAGAAAAATTAAAAAAAATTGAAGGAATTTGAAAAATTTAAAAAAATTTGAAGAATTTGAAAAAGTTGAAGGAATTTGAAAAATTTGAAAAAATTTGAAGAATTTGAGGAAATTTCAAGAATTTGACGAATTTGAAGAAATTTGAAGAATTTGAAAAATTTGAAGAAATTTGACAAATTTGAAGAAATTTGACAAATTTGAAGAAATTTGAAGAATTTGAAGAAATTTGAATAATTTTAAAAATTTTAAGAATTTGAAAAATTTGACGTAGGCCAAATTTCTTGTGGAGCTGTCTCTCTAAAGGAAGTACAGACTCTGTGAAGCAGAAGTTTGTACGAGCTTCCTAGAGCTATTCCGGTTAGCAACATGCTAAGCAATAGCCGCTAACAAGGTTGTGTTCAGTATCACCGGGGGATTGTACTCTGTCAGTTTGGTCCAAATCCTGTACTGGGAAGTGCCTCAAAAAGGGGTGCCAATACTTAATGTCACCAAACGTGACCAAAGTTCATGGGTCAGATTGGCCTCCTTTAGCAACTCAGTCTCACCACATCTGGGCCCAGAATTCAACATTTGACCAAAATGGTCAGTAGCGCCATTTCCCACAGGTGGGTGGTGCTGTATTGGCCAATTGGGTCGTGTGTGGGCATCATGCCAGGTCCTGTTGGAAGCAAAGGCCCAATAGGAAAGCATGTGACATCCAAAATGGGACAGAAAGGTGTACATGGCTGAAAGTCACTTGAAATTTTTAAAATGTTAAGAGGAAGTGAGTGTGCAAATTTCAGGTTCCTACATTAATCACAGCCACTGCAGGGGATGTTGAAAGTTGCCATTCTATTTCAATAGAGCCTCTCCCTCTGGCCCTCAGAGTTCCGTCGTCATGGAAACTCACTCACACACCTGCAGCGGGCCAGTCTACCGAAGTGCAGAGACTTTGTGTCAGACTCTGCCTATTGGGTTATAATGGAGAACTTTGCCTCGAACAACGATCCATATCTCCTGTTCCGTAAATGGTAGAGACGTCATTTTTTCTGCGTTTATTTCGTAATGGATAGGAGAACAAGAAAAACTATCGGTTTTTGCTGGAAAAAGTTCAATAAAGGCGTAAAAAATTATGATATAAAGGGGATTTTTAGCGAATTTCAGAAATCCTCTAAAAAGGTTCCCAAACAAATCACTGTAGCTGAAAAAGTATAAGAGATATCAAAGTAATTCTTTCACTGTGAGTATCAGCAGGCTTTTGAGGACTATGGAGCTCATTTTTATGTTTGTACAAAAATCGGTGTAGGCACAGCGACGATGTAAATAAGTGGATGATGTGGAAGAATGAAGCTCCAAAGCGTTTTAAGGATTTTGCGCATTTGCTACTCCCGAACAAATTGTTCCTGCGGAAAAACCGTAACATCCACAAATTTCCTTTTGTGTGAGTGCCAGAAGGGTTGGGACATGAATGTGTGAAAGTCTCATGCCTGTACATAAAACGGTTTAGGAGTAGCGACGATGTAGAAAAGTGCCTCATTTGGGGGGATGGAAGTCTGATCCTGTTTTAGCATTTTTCCAAAACGCTACTCCCGAACAAATTGTTCCTGCGGCAAAACCGTAACATTTATCGACAAAATTCCTTTTTTGTGAGCGCCAGAAGGGTTAGGACATGAATGTGTGAAAGTCTCATGCCTGTACATGAAACGGTTTAGGAGTAGCGACGATGCGAAAACATGTGATGTTTTGGATTTTCAGACGTCATTTTTCAAAACCGCTCCATAGGAAATGAATGGGGAAGGTTTCGGGTTAGTGTCGCTCTGAGGTGATTTGCGAAAAATCTATAAATCCCACACCAATGATGGTTACATTTTCCGAATCCAGACAAAAATTCCTACGTTTTGATGTATAATTTATGTGGATAGGGTGAAAATTGAGCGAGTGAGAAGAAGTTGTTCGGAGAAGAAGAATTTGTTGAATTTCTAGAGTGCGCACTCTAAAAGAGCCTCCTTGACGACCATAGCAACGCATGTTATTTGCTGAATTTCTTGAAAAGCCAAAATTATTTTAAAGACGTACTCTACGAAAATGGTGAAAGATATGAAAAAGCTGAAACATACCATAATAGCGAAAAGATATTACTACATTTTAAAAGTTGAATGACGTTTCTAGCTGAAAGTAGGCTGAAGCAGTAAGACGTCAAAAACCTGGGCACTATACCTCAAAGCCCCCCCCCCCCTCCCTCCCAAAAACATCAGACATAATCAAGGGGATTTCTGTAATGTAATTTACTATTTACCAACTTACACAACTACATGTAGGCATATGAGCAGTGAGCAATATTCAAATATCTAATTTTAAAATGATGAAATCAAAAAAATCTTGATTTATTTATCATTTATTATTATTGTGACATCAGTGTTCACAAAAGGAATAATGCAACAATTTCAAGTAAATAATATAACAATTTATGAAAAATATATTTTAAAGCATGTGTCATGTGGTGGTGAAGTTGAAAATTGTTAGAGTTTCATAAGTGTTCATCTTTGTTTTTCCTGCTTTTGTTTTGAATTTGTTTCTCTGCTGACTATCATAGTGATTAGAAATATGAGCCTCCGTTTGGTGATGACATCAGCCTGTTGATGTGGGAGGTTCCTGAAACCTGTAAAGCAGCAGAGGAAGGTTTAAGGTTTGGTTAGAAGTAGTTTACTGTCAGTGAAATAATGACATGAACATTAATTGTTGCTGTTTACGTTGATTCATTATCTGAACAGTGGCGAACATCAGTGATCACATTCTAGGGGTAAAATCTCCGGGAAAAGGTAACATGAGTGTTTAAGCTACACTTGAACAATAAGAACTTTTTAAGTGTAAGGATCATCATGATGAACTCAACACAGGTTTCATATTTCACTCTTGGTGCTTATTTTGATACCAAACAGGTAAAATATGTTTTATTTCTCATCGTGCTGTGTCTATATGTCCTGATCGTTGGCTCTAACGTGCTGCTGATTGTGGTGATCTGTGTGAACAGGAGCTTACATGAACCTATGTACATGTTTCTGTGCAACCTGTTTCTGAATGAACTGTATGGCAGCACAGGCTTGTTCCCCTTCATGCTGGTCCAGATCCTCTCTGATGTTCACATTATTTCTGCTCCGCTCTGCTTCCTGCAGATCTTCTGTCTTTACACGTACGCAGATGTAGAATTCTTTAATCTAGCCATCATGTCTTATGACCGATACCTGGCCATCTGCCACCCTCTGCAGTACCACGCACTGATGAGCCTGAAGAAAGTTGCACTTTTCATTGCCGCTGCCTGGATAACAGCCTTTCTGATAGTTACTACTACAACGTCTTTGAGTTTCTCTTTGCCGCTCTGCGGAAACTTCATTAACAAAATATACTGTGACAACTACTCTATAGTTAAACTGGCCTGCTCGGACATAACGGTCAATAACATTTATGGCCTCATCAGCACGGCGCTCGTTGTTTTTGTTCCAGTGGGTTTGATCCTCTACACCTACATGAGGATCCTGAAGGTGTGTTTTTCTGGATCCAAACAGACCCGGCAGAAGGCCGTCAGCACCTGCACGCCTCACCTGGCCTCCCTGGTTAACTTCTCATTTGGGATTTGCTTTGAGGTGTTGCAGAGCAGGTTCAACATGAGCAGCACTCCCGGTGCTGTAAAAGTATTGTTATCATTGTACTATGTAACATGTCAGCCACTGTTCAACCCTGTGATGTACGGTGTGAAGCTGTCTACAATACGCAGCATGTGGAAACGTTTGTTCTGGGTGAAATTGAAATAAAAAATGCTGATTCTCTGATTCAGTCTGACAGACATCACCTCTTAAACATAGTCTCTGGGCGCTGTTTGTAAAGTTACTCAATTAAACGTTAGCGGCACTATTTTGTGACATTTTTTCAGAAAAGTGGTGTGCTAAACAGTTAAATGTCTACAAGGTTGTAACTACTTAGACAATTAAATGTTAAGAAAAATTTACCTAAATGTTAAATTTAAGCATGCCCACATATGTAGCTACAGCTAGGTTATTATACATTTAGCTAAATGATAGGTAAATATCCAAATATTTAGGTAAATGTCTAAATATGCAAACTATTTAGGTATAGCTATATCAAGTATCAAGAGTCTTGATTGTCATTATGTAATCATAAGAACAGGGGCTCAGAATTTGCACATAACACGCAGAGGCCAATTACTCTTTAATTTGTCTGTTTCAGCTTTAAGGCCAGAAACCAACAAACTGTGATGCAATAATGCAGCTTGAGCTGTTTAAAAATAAACTGAGCAGCACAGTAGGAACAGTTCCCACACTGCTGATGTAATTGTGTTTAGGGAGAGTACATATTTTTATTTATCATAACATTGGCTATTTTGTCAGCTTTAATGTGAGACATCCATCTGTCTTCTAATGCATCTATGGGGTCTATCTCCAGCTGTCAATGGGTGAAAGGTGGGGTTCACCCTGGACAGGTCGCCAGTCTACAGCAGCAACACAGAGACAAACAACCATTCTCACACACACTCATTCCTAAGGAGAATTTCAATTAACTTAGCAGTCATGTTTTTGGACTGTGGGAGGAAGCTGGAGTACCCGAAGAGAACCCACGCATGTACAGGGAGAACATGCAGACTCCATGCAGAAAGACCCATGGCAAGGTTAGGACTTGAACCCAGGACCTTCTGGCTGCAAGGCAACAGCGCTACCCACTGTAGCCTAATATGAGACATATTTTATAGAAATATAAGAATTAAGGAGTTTCTTTGACAGGTGTGCTGATTCCACATTAGAACAGCATGGTTTTATTTTAATGCATAGCAATGGCTCCTCTGTGTGCAGATTACAGCCTATAGTGGTGACTAGGGGATATCCTATCCAATGACATATATCAATAGTCTGCTGTTCAGCTGATATGACCAAATCCTACCAATGCCTAGAGAGGGCTGGAATGAAGGACAGCCCTGAAGCTGTGATCATGACAGCACAGGAGCAGGCCTTCAGCACCAGAGTAATACAGGCCCAGATCTACCAGACCAGGTAAGATCCCAGGAGCTGGCTCTGCAAAGAGGCCTCAGAAACCATCCAGCATCTCATAGCAGGGTGTAAGATACTAGCAGTGTAAGAATATATGGAAAAACAAAGCTAATTCAGATCAGAAAAAACAATAAACAGAACACACAAGAGGAACCAAATAACCTAGAACTACACAGGCGTACGGAAACGCCAGGGGGACAAGATAGGCGTGCAGAAACGCCAAAGGGACTGGCGTGCGGAAACGCCAGAGCGAAGAAAAAGGTATACGAAAGTGCTAGGGCTCAACAGACGTACGAATACGCTGGAGCACTACTAGCGTGCCGAACGCCAGAGGGAAAGACAGGCGTATGGAAACACTGGCATACAACTAGTGTACCGAAACGGCAGGGGACAACAGGCGTACGAAACGCTAGAGCTCAACAACGTACAGAAACGCTGGAGCATAACTAGCGTGAACAAATGCTGGGGCGTGAGGGAAACGGCAGGGCATGAGGGAAACGGGAACAAGAACTGAGGGCATCCTAACACGCCAGGGAACAAGAACAGAGGGCGTCCTAACACGCCATGGAAATGGAGGAAACAAAATACTAGGAACGAAGGGCAATCTAACAAGCCAGGGGACAGGGGGTGCGCTGGGCAGAGACAGACCGGAAGCGCCAGAGGGCACAGACAGCGACTTGGGAGCGCCGGAGGGCTCTGGCGGCAGCTTGTGTGCGCTGGACAGCGACAGGCCTGGTGCACCAGAGGGCACAGCCAGCGACTTAGGAGCCGGGACCTTAATGAGTGCAGGGACCTTATCGAGCGCAGGAACCCTTAAGCACAGGAACCCATACAGCGCAGGGACTAGAAAGCAAGACAGAAGCTAAAAACCAAGAACTAGAAAACAAAAGGCAAAAACTAGAAAGCTAAGGCATGAACTAAAACAATAAAGCAAAAACTAGAAAACTGGGGCAGGGATAACAACAGAAAAGCAAAACTAAAGCAAAAATGAGAAAATCAAAACTAAACTAGAAAACTAGGGAAGGAACAAAATACTAAAGCAAAACTATATAACTAAAGCGAAAACTAGAAAATTAAAGCCAGACAGAAAGACTAGAGGCAAAACCTAGAATAATAAAACACTAGGGAAACAGAGGAACTAGGAGGAGAACTAGAACAGGGGAACCAAACTGAAACTACAGAGGGCAAGTACCAGACAAAACAAAAGAACACGAGGACTAAGACAAAACAAAGGAGCATAACACAGCTCATATTTAGGGAGCTCAGGAACCTTACAAGCGCCGGGACCTTAATGAGCGCCGGGACCTTAATGCGCGGCGGGAAAGCGCAGGAACCCGTACGGCGCAGGAACCTATTGAGCACAGAAAAAAGATAATCAAGTTAAACACTAGAAAATGAAAACAAAGACTGGAAAACTGAAGCAAAACTGGAAAACTAAAATGAAAACTGAGAAACTAAACCAAGAACTAGAAAACAAAGGTCGGAACTACAGAACAAAGAGAGGAACTACAAGACTGAAATGGGAACTACACCATTAATACGAGAACTACAAGGCTAAACAGGAACTGCAAGATTTAAACAACACTAGAAAACTCAAGAACTAGAAAACTAAGGCAAATCTAGTAAACAAAGACAAAAACTATAAACTAAAGCCAGACAAAAACTAAAGAACTGCAAGAAACCTAAGAACCACTGAATAATTCGAAACTAGGGGATGCTAAGTAATTTGAAACTCGAGGGTGAAAAAAATAACTCAAAACAAAGACAGAAACTAGGGCAGAAACTAGACAACTGAGGCAGGAATAACACGACTAAAACAGAACTAGACAAACTAAGGTAGGACTAGAAAATTAAGGCAGGAACAAGAATACTAAAGCAAGAACCAAAACACAAAACTAAGAACTAGAAACTAAAGCAGAACTAGGAGGCGCTGGGCAGTAACGTCCTTGACATGCTGGGCAGCGTCGGGCTTCACGAAGGGCGATTCCAGGGAACAGAGTCAGATGCGGGGCATCGCGAGCGGCGATCCTGTCGAGGCGAACCAGAAGCAGATGGCTCCCACGGAGACCACGGGCTGAGGCGGAGCGGATCCTGAGGCGGACGGCACTCACGGAGCTGACTGACATGTGCGAGAGTTCATAGCTTCTCATAGATGGCTAGCAGAGTCCACAGATTCTCAGAGTCGGCTAGCAGAGATAACAGTTTCTCAGAGTCGGCTAGCAGAGTTAACAGCTTCTCAGGGACGGCTAGCAGAGATAACAGTTTCTCAGAGACGGCTAGCAGAGTTAACAGCTTCTCAGGGACGGCTAGCAGAGATAACAGATTCTCAGAGTCGGCTAGCAGAGTTAACAGCTTCTCAGAGACGGCTAGCAGAGTTAACAGCTTCTCAGAGACGGCTAGCAGAGATAACAGTTTCTCAGAGACGGCTAGCAGAGTCTACAGCTTCTCAGAGACGGCTAGCAGAGTTAACAGCTTCTCAGAGACGGCTAGCAGAGTTAACAGCTTCTCAGAGTCGGCTAGCAGAGTTAACAGCTTCTCAGAGACGGCTAGCAGAGATAACAGTTTCTCAGAGACGGCTAGCAGAGTCCACAGCTTCTCAGAGACGGCTACCAGAGTTAACAGCTTCTTAGAGACGGCTAGCAGAGTTAACAGCTTCTCAGAGACGGCTAGCAGAGTTAACAGCTTCTTAGAGACGGCTAGCAGAGTTAACAGCTTCTTAGAGATGGCTAGCAGAGTTAACAGCTTCTCAGAGACGGCTAGCAGAGTTAACAGTTTCTCAGAGACGGCTAGCAGAGTTAACAGCTTCTTAGAGACGGCTAGCAGAGTTAACAGCTTCTCAGAGACGGCTAGCAGAGTCCACAGCTTTTCAGAGACGGCTAGCAGAGTTAACAGCTTCTTAGAGAAAGCTAGCAGGACTAACCTTGAGTTGAAAATTGTTAGAGTTTCATAAGTGTTCGTATTTGTTTTTCCTGCTTTTGTTTTGAATTTGTTTCTCTGCTGACTATCATAGTGATTAGAAATATGGGCCTCCGTTTGGTGATGACATCAGCCTGTTGATGTGGGAGGTTCCTGAAACCTTTAAAGCAGCAGAGGAAGGTTCAAGGTTTGGTTAGAAGTAGTTTACTGTCAGTGAAATAATGACATGAACATTAATTGTTGCTTTTTACGTTGATTCATTATCTGAACAGTGGCGAACATCAGTGATAACATTCTAGAGGTAAAATCTCTGGGAAAATGTAACATGAGTGTTTGAGCTACACTTGAACAATAAGAACTTTTTAAGTGTAAGGATCATCATGCTGAACTCAACACAGGTTTCATATTTCACTCTTGGTGCTTATTTTGATACCAAACAGGTAAAATATGTTTTATTCCTGATCCTGCTGTGTCTGTATGTCCTGATCGTTGGCTCTAACGTGCTGCTGATCATGGTTATCTGTGTGAAAAGGAGCTTACATGAACCTATGTACATGTTTCTGTGCAGCCTGTTTGTGAATGAACTATACGGCAGCACAGGTTTGTTCCCCTTCCTGCTGGTCCAGATCCTCTCTGATGTTCACATTATTTCTGCTCCGCTCTGCTTCCTGCAGATCTTCTGTCTTTACACGTACGCAGGTGTAGAGTTCTGTAATCTAGCCGTCATGTCTTATGACCGATACCTGGCCATCTGCCACCCTCTGCAGTACCACGCACTGATGAGCCTGAAGAAAGTTGCACTTTTCATTGCTGCTGCCTGGATAACAGCCTTTCTGATAGTTACTACTACAACGTCTTTGAGTTTCTCTTTGCCGCTCTGCGGAAACTTCATTAACAAAGTATACTGTGACAACTACTCTATAGTTAAACTGGCCTGCTCGGACACAACAGTCAACAACATTTATGGCCTCATCAGCACGGCGCTCGTAGTTTTTGTTTCAGTGGGTTTGATCCTCTACACCTACATGAGGATCCTGAAGGTGTGTTTTTCTGGATCCAAACAGACCCGGCAGAAGGCCGTCAGCACCTGCACGCCTCACCTGGCCTCCCTGGTTAACTTCTCATTTGGGATTTGCTTTGAGGTGTTGCAGAGCAGGTTCAACATGAGCAGCACTCCCGGTGCTGTAAAAGTATTGTTATCATTGTACTATGTAACATGTCAGCCACTGTTCAACCCTGTGATGTACGGTGTGAAGCTGTCTACAATACGCAGCATGTGGAAACGTTTGTTCTGGGTGAAATTGAAATAAAAAATGCTGATTCTCTGATTCAGTCTGACAGACATCACCTCTTAAACATAGTCTCTGGGCGCTGTTTGTAAAGTTACTCAATTAAACGTTAGCGGCACTATTTTGTGACATTTTTTCAGAAAAGTGGTGTGCTAAACAGTTAAATGTCTACAAGGTTGTAACTACTTAGACAATTAAATGTTAAGAAAAATTTACCTAAATGTTAAATTTAAGCATGCCCACATATGTAGCTACAGCTAGGTTATTATACATTTAGCTAAATGATAGGTAAATATCCAAATATTTAGGTAAATGTCTAAATATGCAAACTATTTAGGTATAGCTATATCAAGTATCAAGAGTCTTGATTGTCATTATGTAATCATAAGAACAGGGGCTCAGAATTTGCACATAACACGCAGAGGTCAATTACTCTTTAATTCGTCTGTTTCAGCTTTAAGGCCAGAAACCAACAAACTGTGATGCAATAATGCAGCTTGAGCTGTTTAAAAATAAACTGAGCAGCATAGTAGGAACAGTTCCCACACTGCTGATGTATTTGTGTTTAGGGAGAGTACATATTTTTATTTATCATAACATTGGCAATTTTGTCAGCTTTAATGTGAGACATCCATCTGTCTTCTAACGCATCTATGGGGTCTATCTCCAGCTGTCAATGGGTGAAAGGTGGGGTTCACCCTGGACAGGTCGCCAGTCTACAGCAGCAACACAGAGACAAACAACCATTCTCACACACACTCATTCCTAAGGAGAATTTCAATTAACTTAGCAGTCATGTTTTTGGACTGTGGGAGGAAGCTGGAGTACCCGAAGAGAACCCACGCATGCACAGGGAGAACATGCAGACTCCATGCAGAAAGACCCATGGCAAGGGTAGGACTTGAACCCAGGACCTTCTGGCTGCAAGGCAACAGCGCTACCCACTGCAGCCTAATGTGAGACATATTTTATAGAAATATAAGAATTAAGGAGTTTCTTTGACAGGTGTGCTGATTCCACATTAGAACAGCATGGTTTTATTTTAATGCATAGCAATGGCTCCTCTGTGTGCAGATTACAGCCTATAGAGGTGACTAGGGGATGTCCTATCCAATAACATATATCAATGGTCTGCTGTTCAGCTGATATGACCAAATCCTACCAATGCCTAGAGAGGGCTGGACTGAAGGACAGCCCTGAAGCTCAGATCATGGCAGCACAGGAGCAGGCCTTCAGCACCAGAGTAATACAGGCCCAGATCTACCAGACCAGGTAAGATCCCAGGAGCTGGCTCTGCAAAGAGGACTCAGAAACCATCCAGCATCTCATAGCAGGGTGTAAGATACTAGCAGTTTAGGAATACATGGAACACCATAACCAAGTAGCTGGTATAGTGGACAGAAACATCTGTTCAGAAAACCAACTGGAGACCCCCCAGGTCAGCATGGGAGTCTCCTCCCAAGCTGGTGGAGAACGATAGAGCTAAGATCCTGTGGGACTTCCAGATGCAAACAGACAAAATGGTAATGGCCAACCGGACATTGTGATCCTTGATAAGCAGCAGAGGACAGCCGCTTTGACCGATGTGGCCATCAGGATGGAAACAGGAAAAAAGAGAAGCTGGAGAAATACCAAAGGCTCAGGGAGAAACTAGAAAGAGCCTGGAAGGTGAAGACAACAGTGGTGGCCGTGGTCAGCAGAGCGCTCAGAGCAGTAACCCCCGCTCTGGACAAGTGGCTCCAACAGACAACTGGAGAAAGACATCTCAGTCCTGAAGATCTGAGGAACAACTAAGATCCTAAGAAGGACGCTCAAGGTAGAGGACCTGAGATGGAGAAATGGAGAACCACAGATATGTGTCACGGCTGGATTTTCCATGACGACCTTGAAGCAACAAACACAGATGCAGTGTGACAGTAAAAGGTGTTTATTGACATGAACGACGGGCAGGTAAGGGTTGACGTGGATAACGTCCATCTGGGAAGGCTCTGGTCACTGACTGTGAGGAGAGAAAGAAGCAGAAAGTGAGCACCGGCAAACATCAGGTCAGAGAAGACGGGAGTGGAGGTTGATTTACGGATGACGGTGAGGCAGAGCTGGTCAGGCTGCAGCTGTCAGTGACAGACCGAGGTGTTGTTGGACCTGGGTTGGGAGTTCCATGACGGAGGATGGCAGCAGGACAGGGAGCACCAGGTCGCCCGGAGTTTCCAGGAAGGCTCGAGGGAGCCGGAGTTGCCAGAGAACCAGGATGGAATGAACCAGACGCGAGCAGGAGCAGGAAACGATCTCAGGGCGAGAGATTGGTCTGATTAGTGAGCAAAATGCACACGGAACCTGAACATCAAGGAGCATTGGATCAGGCCAGGTACCGCTCAGGTGAGCTAAAGCTCTGACGCCTTCCTCCTTCTGTGTCTGGTCGGCTTAAACGCGCCACTTGATTAGATTATTGGTTTATATATATATCTATATATATATATATATATATATATATATATATATATA